>NC_085008.1:7361621-7511621 GCF_963854185.1 Sardina pilchardus
TTAGTGTGGTCATTGGCAAGCCAGGGCTTTGTAATGAGAAGGAGGTACCTAACAATCTTTATCTGTGTCTAAGGTGTTAAAATGTGTTTTACATTTTGACATTCACTGTGTGTAATGTTTTGCAAAAAGTGTGAAGCTGAGTTTGTGCTTAATGTTGTACTGCTCTGCGCAGGTGTTTTGCTTCTTAAGTGTTAAGTATTGTTAACTGTCTGATAACCTTAATTTTAGTGTGTATACGATTGGAAAAAACTGTAATAATCTGTTATTATTAAATACTGCAATCTCTTAGATGTCTGCTTTTGTTATTTTTCCTCTGTAACCTAACTACAGGGAGGGGATTCCTCCCACCAGAACCTCACCCTATCCTCAACCTCAGAGTTCCCAAGATGGGAACTCTCACAATTCACATCACTACACACACACACACACACACACACACACACACACTCACACACACACACACACACACACATCTGCCTGAGCACACAAATTAGGATGCTCTGATCTTGGGCTCTGATATGAGTGGCAGTTTGACAGGCGCGGGGCGGCAGCTCCAATACTAACACAGGCCTGGTGTAATTGGTGCAGTTATCACGGTTCACGCTCTGTTGTTTTAACCCGACGGCTGCTCTTAAAAAGCACTCATTAGCCGCTCGGCTTTGTTGTTCTAACCCAAAGGGTCGGTCAAAAAGTTCCCAAAGTGTGAAGCTTCTAGTCCACGCGTGCACACGCACACACACACACACACACTTATGCACACACGCAAGCAAACGCTTACACTCACATGGTATTTGACAAATTTCCTGTCATTGTTTCAGTGTTCTACCAAGATATATAATGTGTCTATGTAAACATTTAGGAAAGTAGGGAAGTTTCAGAAATAATTTTTGGTAACACTTTATAACTACACACAATTCATCATTTATTGAGCATTTGTTACTTATTAGTTAATGGTTTGTTCATCATTAGTAATTTATTGTTCATGCATAATTCATCATCAGTAAAGCATTTGTTCACAAAGTTATGAATGGTTTGTTCATAGTAAATAAAACAAATGTTTGTAAATACATGGTTTATACCTTATAAATAATGAAACAACCATTTATAAATTAAATCATCTCCCTATTATGAACCAGTTACAAACTTTTAGTAAATGCTTTCATCATCATTTGTAAAGTATTACTCCTAGGAATAGTTTGGACTTTTGGACATAGGACCTCATTTCCAACTTTGCCAAGGTGATATAGGTCGGTGGAGACAGTTTTGTATCGCGTTTAACCCCTTCCTTCAGTTGCAGCGTTCCCCTTTGCTAACATTGGTTCTGAGCTAACATATTTCAACGGTAACATCCAAAACAGTCTTACTCACTCCACAGTACACCCGAGACAAGTAAATTAAAACATCAGACTATCGATATACATGTCCGTGTTGATAGAATCATTTTAGAAATAAAACTAACCTTGCAACTCAATGATTTACTACATTTTGAGGGACTAGTTTCTCAATATCAATTCGCCACTGCCATACAGGGAACAAGTAGGCTATTGCAATGCGATGCAAGGTTAGTTTTATTTCTAACATTGTTCTATCAACACAGGCGTGTGCATAGATAGTCTGACGTTATAATTTATTTGTTTCGGGTGTTCTGTGGAGTGTTGGCTGGATGTTAGGCTGGATGTTACCGTTGACTTGCGTTATCTCAGCACCAGATTAGCACGAGATGAACGCTGCAACTCAAGGAAGGACAGAAATTCACTGAAAATGGTCTCCACCGACCTATATCACCCCGACTAAAATGAGATGGATGATGAATTGGAAATGAGGTCCTATGTCCAAAATTCCGAACTATTCCTTTAATTCTCATACTGTAATTCATGATTAACTCAGGAGTTACAAGTGGCAGCTAATGATATTTGTGAGCTCATCTAAAGTGAGGACTGTATATGCCTTGCTACATATTTACAAATGAGTTATAAAGGTTACAGTTGCATTTATTCATTTAGCAGACACTTTCATCCAAAGAGACGTACACTATCAATGAAATTAAAGAGCAAGGCAATGCCACAATGGTGGGACCCAGGGATTAAACCCCCAACTCTTATGCTTACAGCATAAAAGCCCAATGCCTTATCCACTACACTACCCCTTCCCATTGTTATTGTTATTGAGAAGCTCTCTGTTCACTGCTGTAGTAGGATTTACTGTATTTATTATTTTTGGTTGTGTGAAATTATGGGACGGCGGTGGGAAGTGGAGAAAGCTGCCTGTGAGGTCTGCACCTGTAGAGTTTGCTGTAACGTTATATATGGCCTAGTCATCGCGGGCAGCAAGATCACCCATTCTGTCAACCTTTTCTGCTCGTCGTCTTTGATGGAACCCTGCGAAATCATTATTTGATTGGTCAGGAGCTCTTTTTCGCATGCGAAATTTCGCATCAAACAAAACCGTTCCAAAAGTTTTTTTCATCGCAACGAACTTCGTCCTCAGTGTGTTCATTCTAATTAGGATGCATGTGTTTAATAGCCTGCGTAATTTCGTGCGAATATTTCGTCCGAAAAGTCGGACTCGGTGTGTACGGGCCTTAAAGTAGGGTTCAAACCAAAGCGTCCCGACGAGACAAGCCGCAACGTTCTAAAACCTTGCGACTGCGACTCAACGTGTTTAATGCTCTGCGACGGCTTGCGACTGCTTGCAACTACGTGCAACTTGTAATTCACACCGCTGCAACTCAGTCTCGTCGCGTCGGGAATCTTTGGTGTGAATTGGGCTTAAGAGATTGGCTGTTAATAGTTCCAAAACTCCTGGAGCCTGGAAAAAGCGCTGCCATTTCGTCCTATGGAGGTCTATTGGAGTGTCGCCACTCTGTTTTATCTACTGCTCTGGCTAAAGCTATGTGCTGCACAGAACTCTGGGTAAGTTCTTTGCACTTGTTAGGATGGATTATGTCACTTTCTAAACACACACCCCAAGACAGGCTCAGATATCTCAGTCTCCTCAGATCAACCCCTGCCGCCACCCTGGCACACCATCTTCAACGTGCGGTGGGATTTTTTGGCCTGTCACCGCCCAGCTCAACTGGATCGCCCTCCAGTTCCCAGAGAGATCTCTTAAGAGACGGGGTGACGTGTGGCGGGGTGGTGTGGTGAATCATCCTCCTCCGTCCACAGAGTTCAGCAGTTCAGGTGGCTGGGTCCGCGCCAGGCTCCTCATCCGTTGAGCTGCACCAGCTAAGGAGAGGCTTACCTGCCTGCTCCAGTGTCACTGCCGTTTAGAACAGCCAGAGACAACGCGTGACAGAGATTTTGAACCCAGACTGGTTTTAGCACTTGAGTCCCTTTTGTTTAAAAAAGCAACAGAGGATGGACTGAAGGGTGTGTATATGTGTGCGTGTGTGTGTGTGTGTGTGTGTGTGTGTGTGTGTGTGTGTGTGTGTGTGTGTGTGTGTGTGTGTGTGTGTGTGTGTGTGTGTGTGTGTGTGTGTTGAGGGGCGTGATTTCACTTTCGCTGTGATTCAGATTAGCAGAGGGACAACACACACAGATTACAAGTGTACAAGTGGTATTCTGGTGTGTGTTCTAGTCCAGTTAGGCACATCTCAGAACAGAGAGGGTGACTTAACTCCAACAGCACAGTGGTGCCAACAGAAATAACACTAGCTTATGATGGGGAACAAAACGTTCAGAGTAGTTGAAACTATTGTATTTGCTTTTCCCCAACAAGAGGACAGATTTTCAGAATCTGCATTGACAATAGTTCTAAAAAACTAAATTCTCAAAGCAATGCTAACTGCCAGTTCCAAATTAAAAACACACATAGTCAAAAACACACATTTTAAAACACTCAAAGTTTTTCTTTCTTGAAATGGTAAATTTCAAGGCAATCCTCTTTGATGTATCATAGAGATACCCTTACAGGAGCACACTGTCAAATATAATAAATAAATAAATAAATAAATACAGACGATAAACTGTTAACACTAATCATGCGTCGTAGTTTTTCCTTTTATGAGAAAAGCGCGCATCTATTAAGAATTGAGGCAAAGCCAAGGGAACCAGACATACCGTGTTAGCAATCAGGGGAAACAGGTAAAAACAAGCATGGCCTTTTCACGTGACAGTATGTTTAAAATATGATATTCCTCGTCATCATTCCTTGTGAACTACCACCCACTTTACCTCACAATTCCAAACACGACTTCAGTGAAGAGAAAGTACTGCGCATAACCAAGGAAAGAAACAAATAAAACACGTAACTTATGGACATTGTCCCCAACTTAAGAGGTCTAATCGGCATAATCAGCATCGGGAAGTCGAAAGTATACCAATGACTTACACAAATATTATGTTTGAAGAGGATACATGAGGTAAATATTGTCACAACATGGACTCCTCCAGGCACTGCCGTTACACTCCCCTCACAGGGAAAAAACAACAAAAAAAAACAACAACAACAACAAAACTCTTCACTCTCACTAAATTAATCCTTTCTGAAACTTGCCATCCCACACCAAATCTGCAAAAATGAGACCTTGCATACTTTTTAAGGCACTGCTCTTCAAAATGTAAGATTAATTGGACGTGTCTACAATATGATTAGATGTGTTTACCTGACATGACAGTTATACTCTGAGAAGAAAATACTGAGCTTTGAACATTAAAGTAAATACTGAGCTTGGAACATTAAAGAAAAAATGTGCAAGCATGAAAAAATGTGAAAGCACTTTATAACTCTTTATAAAGTCTACAATATAGTACAAATCAGTCAGTGGTAACAAATGCATAGAATAAAGAAACTTTTTACCCGCTGACTTTCAACTTGCCATACATTCACACTAGGGCTGTCGCGAGATTTAATCCAATAATCCAATCAATTACATACTCAATTAAATTCATTCAATTAATCTAAATTCATCACACCCATTACCGTTTGCTGTGAACATATTTTAAAAACATTTTAATTCAAATTGGTTTTAGTAGATGTGTGAATCAATGAGTATCCAATCCAACAGTATAGACTTTAGCATGGTAAATGTAAATAACCTGAAGTTTCCACTGATGTCAATGATGTGTGCAGTAACACAGTGGTAATTTAGTAAGGGATTAGTCAGTCAGTTAGTTAGCCGGTCATACAGTAGGTAGAGTAGGCTGAGTAAACAATCATTTCACTTCTGAACGCCTGGTCAGGTTTGGCTGACTTCAAACGTTATTTACTATCATCAACGGGTGTGCTAGCTTGTACCTCTGGTTTGTTAAGGTGATTTGACAAACTCCTAGCGTAAGCTTCAGAAATTACTTACTGTAGAAATGGCAGAGAACGATGCTCCTGTCAACGTGCCATCTGGGCGTGAATGTTCCATTCACAAGAACTGCACTGGGGCAAAGGTCACTACATGATTAATCAGTTTATTTTTTGAACGCCTTATTTTTTCTGTGTTTCATTCATCAAAATGAATGGATTATGTTGACAGCATTCATACATGCAGCATTTATACATTCAGTAGTCGCTTTCAGTCAAAGCTACAGCTTAGATGCCCATTTAGATCAGTGTTCCCTTCCCTATGAGCATGGAAAACACCATCACCTTTGTATAATCAGCACCGTCCCTAGTCTCGGTGTCATGGGAACTGCTATAGGTGGGATGGCAGAGGGGTTATAGAGGGTAAGTGGAGCAGTGCACTGGTGGAGGTGGTGGTGGATTTACAAAAAGATATGAATGAGTGAACACAGGCCCCAACCAGTCGCTAAATACTCAAAGATGCTTCAATTCCATGCACGCTCTCCCTCTCTATCGATCTCTCTGTCGCGCTCGCTCTCAGTCTCACTCTCTTTCTCTCTCGCTCGCTCGCTTGCTTTCTCTCTCTCTCTCTCGATCACACGCCATTCTAACTTAGTGTAGGTGTCTAATTCTTGGGCTTCAATCCTCTTAGCGGGCTATTCCTGTGAGGTGCACTGAGCATCTCTGTTCTAAGAAGTCTGTTCGAGGCCCTGCCCCTATGCACACTCTGTGTCCATACACACACACACACACACACAAACACAGATGCACACACATATGACAACCCTAAGAGCCAACTGACAACTCCACAGACCAGAGCAGGACACCAGAGAGAGAGCATACACACTCCTTCACCCATCTCTTTGCACCCAGGCAGGTAAGCAGAAAGCTGTTGAGGCCTCCTTGCTTAAGTCTTGACTTGCATGGATGCATTTAGGGATGAATCTCAATTTACAACAAAACGAGTCTCGCAGTCGTGCTTTGTGTATGACTTTTGCATGGTTCTTAGGTCTTAATGAAATTGTTCTCAGTGAGAATGGACAAAGCTATTGCAATGGAGCAGTGTCTTGGTGGGTGCACTTGGAACATTTTTGGAGTTTGGGGGTTTGGATCTGTATTTCAGGCTTATCAGATATGTCTAAAGCCTTCAATGCAGGGCAGGCCTTGAATACATTGGGACTGATCTGCCAAAATCTCATTTTGGTTGTTTGCTGAACGTTTGCCCTAGAGGCTGACCAAATGGCAAACAGTTTGGTTTCAGACCAATGCGTCTGTCTTTATTTAGTTATTTATGGCGAGTACTCACGCATTTGACACATTGTTGCTATGGTCACTGTGTTGTTTTGACAGCATGAGCAATGGTGCTGGTTCCTGACTGGACAGGAAGGGTTGGGCTTTTTTTTCGCCATTGATGGATTAGTCAGAATGATAAATCGGGGGTATGGATCAGGTGTACCAGTGAACAGCAAAAGTAGAAGCTTAGATGGAGTTCCTTTTTGGGTCTTTGGACTTTACATTCATTTTTTTTAATACACTGAAAGAGTATTAAAGAGTAGGCTACCGATATACTGCAGGGACAGAGAGTGTGAAAGGAGTTGGACAGTGGAGAAAGCGAACTGGCAGAGATAAGCCGATACTGGGATAAATGCAGGAGACAGTCTGCAAGGGTTAATCTTGTTTTGTGTTGGTTTCTTGGGAACTGAAGGTCATAGTTATCTCTCTCTCTCTCTCTCTCTCTCTCTCTCTCTCTCACACACACACACACACACACACACACACACACATACACACACACTTTCTCTCTCTCTCTCCTTCTTTCTCTCTAATGGCAATACAGTTCACAGGTTGAAACCAGACTAAATATATTGGGTCAACACCATAATCTTGGTCTTTGCAGACAAAACATTTAATTCCCCCTTGTTGATTCAAAGGCGGCATTCACACTGCCTTTTTCCTCTCCAAAACGCAAGTATTCCAAAGTAATGTGTGCTGAAAACATGCAAGCTGGAATTGATAGTGTATGTGTAGTTGCTATGATATGTTGTATTTAACTAAATAGCTAGCTCCCTGACATAGCTAAGGCAGGCAGCTAAGCAGCAACCTATTGTTGAAAAAATAAAAACTGAATCTGAAAAGTCAAACTATTCTTAACTTTTAACTTTTTCTGATTGTGCCTTGCTCATTTTTATGTGAGGTGTGTTGCAATGGTCAGTCCTCCCATAGAGAAACAGTTAAATTTGAGCACCAGACTTGAAAAAGCGTGTCAGTCTGAACGCCCCTTAACGAATTGAGCGTGTGAAGAAACTTGTGTGCGTGTATAAGTGTGCATTTGTAATGTGTGCTTCTAGCTATGCGTGCACAGCGATGGCACACACTTGTGTGCATGTGTGTGTCTGTGGTGTGTTGGTGGGGGGTATGTGCGAGTGTGCAAAAGGGATTTATTGTAGCTTGAGCTTTGACTGATTGCTTCCCAGAGTTCAGAGGGCAGCTAATCAGGTTTAAACTTAGTGACGTACAGTGCTACCTTTATGTTGCATGACGCACACGCACATACGTTTACAGCATAGATATATACGTCTATGGTCTACAACCTCTGTGCATCATTCCCTTCCATGACACACACAATGACAAAAGGTTCCTCTTACACATTGTGACAGACGTCACCCAACTTCAGCTCAGAAGGGCTTCAGATGTGGGAAAACTCACTTTCACAGCTGAGTCAGTAACTTCAAACTTCCATGACAACATTTACCATTCTTCAGAAAGCCTAGACACCTCCTTCTGGAACCTTCTTTTTATTCACTTGGAGGTCGAGCGAAGCACAAAAAAAAGGTGCCTTTCAGCTCTCCATCAATCTTTTACTTGTTGCAGCACGTCAAACACAGTTTACCCCACCCCCCACCCCCTTTAAAAAAAAGAAAACACCAAAAATGTGTAAAATGCTGCCAGTGACCACCTGGAAAGCTCTGGGCCTTGGGGGTCCGTTCCCATTAGCGCGACTAAAACAGAGACAGCGGAGGAAGATTGATGAGTCTACTCCTGCATGCTCACACGCCAGCAGCAGCGCAGAGCAGGAGGGAGGCCAACCAACAGAGATGGATGCATCTGGGCGCAAACACCACTTCGGGGCGCATAAGAGGGTGTGGGTGTGCATGTGCTTCACACTAGTGCACGCTCCTGTTCCTACTAGAGTAGGGACATCCCTCGCCATTTTCAAAGAAATGTCTGAAAACCCAGCTCTTCAGGGAACATCTCCTCTCATAGCACTACTACAGACAATTGCACTCATTGATGCACTTACTACACTCAGTGATGCACTATTGTGGTCTTTAATTTGTTGTTAGAATTGCTCTAAAAAGCTTAAATGTTTTTACTATGTTGTAAGTCGCTTTGGTTAAAAAGCATCAGCCAAATGTAATGTAATGCAATAACGCAACAATGGACGTGTGTAGCCAAGGAATTGGGTGTGTGGTTTGATTAGCAGATAAGTTCGTACCAGTGGTATAGACTTCTAGAGAAGGGTGCACAGAGTGGGTTTGGAATGTATTGTTTTAAAAGCTACTTTCACACAATCGGTTTAACAGCGGGTTTGACTGGTCGCGGCTGACACAGACCTAGGGCCTGCTGTTCGGCCATCTGTCTCCGAGCAGACAAAAGGTTCAGAGAGATTAGGAAACCCTCTGATACCACTTTGTTGCTCATGGAGGAGTAGCACTTAACTTTAGGTCTGTTAATAATGAATGACAATGACAAAGATATACAAAGTACTCATTTAGTAGCAATGATGCAATCCTGCAAAGGTTAAAATACTTGACGCTTGACATGGTGATCATTTCGTTATTCAAAATGTCCATAGAAAGTTATAGATAACTTTTCTTTTCTAAAATAAGGGATAGGGGCATGACACAAAGTGGAGGTGCTTTTCCCCTTCCTTTCCATTTCTGGCTATGACGGGACCGCTGCAATGACAATCAGTCAGTTCCTGTTGTGAGATGCCGTCACCTGTGCCAGTGAAGTGAGCTAATCCGCTCAGAGCCTAATCCACTGAGGTCCACTGCAAATCCACCTCAGCCTTGGCAACGCCACCACAGGCCAATCCCGAGTCCCAAACAGCTCCTAAAACCCTCTCTCATGTGGGCTACGGGCATGAATCACCCATAATTATGTAATGTGTTTGGTCTGTAACAAGGAGTGGCAGTGTAAGTGATGCAATGTGTTGTTGTGGTGATCAGATGGAATGTGATTACATTGAACCCAATGTAATTCTGCAGTGCTTTTCAGTGTTAAACTATAGACACCGCCAGCAGTGCTGGCACTACACGGAGTACCAGAAACAAAGGGATTATAAGGACAGCTCGAGATACGCTTGGCCAAAACCATCGCCTCGTCCGTTATATAATTGTGCAATGACTTCAGAGCAGACATCATACTTCAAGCATTTTCGCATAAATGTGTAAGGTTGAAGAAAAGTCTTCAATAAAGGACTAGCATCCATAGACATTGGGAACTTTGTGATTACAGTGTATTCTGAGATGAGGTTCTAAATAAGGTGATTCATTGTCTTTCATGTTCAGTAGGTTAGATAGCACATGCCCTTCCAATATATGAGGTGCATTTTTTACTTGAATTCTGATCCCAGATGAGTTCTCAGAACTTCACACAAACCAACAAACGGATTAACCTTTGATACAGCTTACTTGGTTAGTGAGGATTGAGTATTAGAAGTGGTCAGTTTACAGTGCAGAAATAATCGTTCCTATTCTTCCACCACCCAAAATGTGTCGGGGAACTTATAGTCAGGTAGAACTTTGTGGAATTTGGGCATAAGTGTGACATAAGGTACTAATGCAATTTTTTTGCATAAATTGATAGTTTAGGGGGTGTCCTTTCAGAATCTGATGGGTGCCGCTCCGGCACCCTTGAGCATTTTCTTTAAAATGACATCATCTGCCACACCCCTTTTTTATCATAGAAAGTCGTCTGAATATACATTAACATATAAACCCATCATGTATGGTATCAAATTAAAGCTCTTCTCATGCAGGAATCAGCTTTGACCATCAAAAAGATGAAAAAAATAGTTCAGGTCCCTTCAGAGAACAAAATACCATTTGCAAAGTGACCTTTAAGGTCAGATTACGTTCCTTTTTGCCGCATAATAGCTGACTCTAAATCATGTCATATTTTGGTATTAAATTGAATAAATGATGGAACTGCCATTTAGCCTAATACAGTGATTCTTAACCACAGGACTGCGGCCCAGACTTACGGTGATTCTTAACCAGAGGGCCGCAAGACATGTTCAGTGTTGCACCTGTTGGCCGCAAGGGTACTGGGTAGATTATCAAATGAAGACATCAGAGATATGTAATGCATGAGACTTAATTCCATTCATAACCTTGTGGGTATATCCGTATCGAGTATATGTACTGCAAATGCTGCTAGCTACGTTAGCACATTGTCGTTATACCTATGCACTCACAAGAATCCTTACAAAACTGCTGGGATTCTGACACTACACATTTCACTAAAGGGGAAACTTGCCCAACGTGTTAGAATGAATGGATGGCCAGAAGTTCATCGCCAGAAAGCTACCATTAAGTGAATCCAGCCATGTCTAAAAACAAATACCGTTAACGTAACGTAATGAAATTGCACTTGTGAAATGTCTACCAATAAATACAAAAACGTGCGCTTTTTGGATGTGAATGATGAATATTAAATGGGCCCCGGGCCACTTTCTACTATAACAAATTGGGCCTCAAGGTTGAAAAGGTTAAGAACCCCTGGCCTAATACATACAGGAATGCAATCATTCAATAGTAATTCATTTTGTTGTGAATATTATAGCAAGTCTGATGTACCCTTGTTAGTTAGCATGTTAGTTATAATTTCCCTTGAATCTGTCACTGAATTTGACAGCAATGTTGTGAGGTACTTCCCAGGTAGTTAAGCACATTAATTATGACTGTCCTTGGATCCCCCCCCAGAATTACAGAAAACAATATTTTTCATCCTATCATTTTTTTAATGCTTTAAGAATAGACACCAAACGGGGTAAAGACAGCTGTCTTCTCTCTATCCTGGTAACCCATAGCCACTTGAAAGTAACCCATGTCAGGTCCAAAGTGGGGAACAGCTGTGCCTTGCCCAGTGCATGAAGCGCCTCCTCTATCCGTGGAAGTGGGTATGCATCTTTGCACATGACCATGTTCAGCTTTCTGTAGTCAAAGCAAAAGCGCACATTCCCGTCTTTTTTTCGCACAATGACCACTGGCGATGCCCAGGGGCTGCTAAACTCTTTGCCCCACTACTTTGCCCCACTATGTCCTGTACATGTCGCTTGAACTTTTGATCGGGTGGGTGTCACCAGTTTATATGTTATGTCATGTGTCACTGTAGTTGTGTAGCCATAGTCATTGTCGTGGCTTGAGAAGACATCCCCGTAGCTTTTCAACAGTGCACTAAGCTTTACATGCTGTGCCGAGTTAAGCTCTCCTGCAGCTACCTGTACTGGAAGAGGCATACATTGGTGTCCATCTTCGGTAGCCTGAACACTGTTCAACATGCAATACCCCATCCATTTCATCAAACCCCACCACCTCTTTTGGACAGATCCTCTGTGACTTGGACACCACAGCTACCCTGGCCCTGGATATTAGTTGTATGGCCTTCTCACAGGTATTCATAACCCCGACAGGGACTTTTCCACCTGCTGCCTTTCCGAGTATGTTGGCAACCAGAAGCCCCTTCTGGATGCTGATCTTTGGAGTGGCTTCCACCAGGAATGGCATTCCACTGTTGGAGGCACCAGCCTTCAATCACCTTCTTACTGTGTGGTGGGATGGTGATCACTTCTCTGCTAGCCACCTTGACAAACCCAATTTTGCCATCTGAATCCAAGAATTCCACTTCATTCTTGACCCTAGCCAACACACGACGGACACTTGCCTCTGGTGGAGCAGCCTTTTCATCCTCATTGCATCCACACCCAGCAGAGAGGTCACTAGATCTTTGATGATGTTCATCCCCATAATGCCAGGGAGCCCATTTTACATCTTTACAACATCCAGATGGGTGTCTCTCAGTATGAAGATGCACCGCCACTAAAGAGTGGTTCCAAAACACTCAACATCTGCTTCAAGACAACCAAGGACCGGCATGTTCAGTCCATAGGCTCCACCCAATGGGTGGACTTTAGCTGTTCCTCCCCAAAGTGTTCTCTTAAGTGAGACTCTGGGTGTTTCTCAAAGTCAAGAGCTCGTCCTTGATAGAATGCTTTCTTTCAAGTCGAGTGCTAGAGAGACAAGGCTACACACCTTCCCAGTACCCTCTCCAGCCGTCAAGATCACATGCAATGGAACAGCCTAGCGAGTGTGGAAGTGCATGTCGGTTCCGGCTGCGCGCTTAATTAGAACCGTGGAAATTGTGCTGCTTTTACAGGAGTTCCGACAACTGCGGCTGCACTTTCCTCTAAATAAACTTGTTGGAGTAGCCTACAGTATTTCCACATTCAACTTGGTCTTCACATATCACAATCCGTAGTTTATAATTATGTTAGTGTCAATGGAAAGTTATAATTGGCAACAGCAACGGTAATGTTAAACTTCTACAAAGTTCGTATTGGGCGAAGTTCTGAGATAAATTAATAACAAGTCTATCGCAACTTGTTCATGCACATTCACATATGCATTTATGATGAATATGCACAATAACTTGATATAAATGCCTGAGCAAATATACGATGGCATTAACAAAACACTTGATAAATCATATTTAGCCTACATTAACATGCACTGCTTCTTTGCATCTACTTTCCATCTCCCTCTCTCTCTCTTTTTTTAAACCGCACCGTCATAAAATTTCTAATTGTTCATACGCAAAGGATTGTGGGTTATTTCTTCACTCCGAGGATCCATCGATGCATCCTCCAAAATTCTCCGAAATTCTCAGAACGAAGGACTCAGTACTTGCTAGAATTTGAAAGCATCCTTGACTTTGGAACAGTGCTTGACGAGATTTGATGACGTAACGTCCTTGAAAAAGTGGCTTGGAAGGAGCAATCCTTGACTTTGAGAAGCACCCTCTTTGATGGTGGTGACCTCAAACCCAGTGTCCCAAAGGCAGCTTGTCTTCACTCGAGAGATCATCAGGTCAACCGTCCAGCAGTGACCAAATGCATTTTGTTTCAGGAACTGGTCGACTTCAGTGTCAACACAGTCTCCCAGCCCACTCCTGATCATTGATTAACCAGGGGGCCTTGGTTCGCTCTCTGGTGGAGTATTCTGTGCACTGTCTGCCTCTCCTGGAGCATGTCTTTGCCGGGTGACTTGGCCATGACTGTTGACTGGTGTGACCGGACTCTCCACATGTGTAGCAGATGTACTGCCCTTCCTGGTCTCTTAATGGCTCTCTCTTTGGGTCACGAGGTGGTCGTCTGCTTCAGGGATCCATTGCAAAGGTGATGAGCAGTGTGCAAATAAAAATTTGACTTTCAGTGGACTATACTGATGACAGCGAGGGAGAAATGTCTGATTGAATGAATGTTCTTTGGAGGAGACATTTGATGTTTGTGATGTGTACAAGACCAGCCTGGCAACATGTTCTTGATATACAGTAGTTGCTTTCAGAAATCTGTGATAAAGTACTACTTTGTTGTCTATTTGATTAATTGGTGAGGGTTGATACAATTTGTTGCTCAGCCTACCATTTCAGAGGTGTGACCGTACCAGATTTTACAGTTATTATGTTCTCTGGAGGGATAATTTTTAGCATTTTTTAAATTGACATCATTGATTTGTGTTTGAGAAGAGCTTTCATTTGATACCATACATGATGGGTTTTATACAGTAATGTGAGTCTAGTTCTTTTTTTATGGTCAACAAAAGGGGGCGTGGCAGATTATGTCATTAAAAACTTTTTTTTTTCCATCTTTTTGATGGTCAAAGCCGATTCCTGCATGAGAAGAGCTTTAATTTGATACCATACATGATGGGTTTATATGTTAATGTATATTTAGACGACTTTCTATGATCAAAAAGGGGTGTGGCAGATGATGTCATTTTAAGGAAAATGCTCAAGGGTGCCGGAGCGGCACCCGTCAGATTCTGAGTCTACACCCCCTAAACTATCAGATTATGCAAAAAAATTGCATTAGTACCTTATGTCACACCTATCCTGGGGTTCTACCTGACTATTACTTAGGACTTCCTGCTGCTGCCGCCCGCAGCCACCATAGATCTGTCACTTTACAGACGTTAAGTTTCGCCCATCCACTGACTGTACTGCTAAGATGCTGAGTACTTGGATAAACCTCTGATTCTATTGTTCATGTCTTCTCAGGTAAACTATCCGCAGACAACATGGCTGAGGACATGGATGAGGTCACCCAAACAGGTGAGAAGAATTCAAGGCAACTATTTGGATGTCAAAGCCTTTCGTGGTTGCTATTCACTAACACCACCAGACTAGACCTGGAAAGTAGTTAAACGTATGCACGAGTCTCCCACTAGAGTTAGAACATCTGTATATACAGCAGAAACACGTGCCTTGATTTGTACAGGTAGCTAAGCAGCATAGCTAATGCATCTTGTTGGAAGATTAGCCTGCCAAAGGTTAATGGCTGGGCTTGCTGACATGCATTATCTCAGTGTGATTGCCAGAAACAGAGCTGGCAAATGGTCCTCAGGGACAATAATTTGCCTTAATCCATTGATTGGATCCCCTCAAAGGGCACTCGTAGGATAAACAGCCTCAGGACGTTTCCTTGTGATTGGATTTGGACTTGCTGTTTGCCAGACAGTTTGACAGACAGTTCAATTGTTGTTCTACAGTTACATTTTGCAGGAGTTTCCCAAGAAACATTAGTCACTGTTTTTGTTTAAACCAAAACATTCTGGTAATGTCAAAAGAAGAAACAACAGCAATTAGAACCATGTGGCATTTTATGTAACACCCAGCTGCATCTAATACCAGTGTACAAACTGTGTTTAGTGATTCAATTCAAACTCTGTAGGTTGAACAGTTGCAGGATATCCGGACAGTGTTTACACAAACAATTTATGTTAGAAATCCTGACCATCAGGTTCTGTTTATGCATTCAAATTCTGCATTCTAAAACCATAAACGCAGACACACACACACACACACACACACACACACACACACACACACACACAGAGAGAGAGAGAGAACAAAACAAATGTATCCACAGTGTGAGGCAATCAGCAAGTCTAAACCTCTAAACAACCTCACAAGTATTTGGCCTGTGGTTGTTTTTGATTCTAGATTCAGATTTTTCTCTCAACACTGTGACACACTGTCTGCACATCTGAGTAGTGATGGTCCAGATTTGCCACGAGAGGAGCGAGTAGAGGGCAGAGCCCTGATCTGTCTGTGTGTGCTGCTATTTGCAGGCCCCAAGGGGGTGATCAACGACTGGAGGCGATTCAAGCTGGAGAGCATGGACCAAGAGGCCCTGCCCCCCCAGAAGAGGGAGCTACTGAGGCAGATGAGCTCACCACACAAACCCAAAGATGAGGCACGAGGAGGCCTCAACCGCAAGGTGGGCACACACACACACACACACACACACACACACACACCAATCATCATGTCAATTAGCATTCACCACACAACACTGACACTGAGATGTTGATTATGACAATAATTAGCATGTTGATTACAACGATTACAACAAACAAAAGGTATTACAAGGATGAGCAATGACTGTTGCTGTTGTCATGTTGTTCCCCTCTAATGCCCATCTGTAGATGTGCTAGTATGAGCATTTGGAAGACATAACAGCATACAGTAGATTGCTGTGGCATTTCATTTTTTTATCATATTAATTCACACAAGACTTTATATGATCATCCCCTGTGGCCCTCTTTGTCTATCTTTCTTGTCTGGATGAATCAACCCTCCTTTCTCTCCCTTCTTCTTCCGTCTGCGCTCCAGATGAGCATGCAGGAGTACGAGCTGATCAAGGAGGACATGGCGGACGACCAGTGCCTGAAGCGCTACCGCAAGCACTGCATGCAGGAGATGCACGAGCGGCTGAGCTTCGGGCCGCGCTTCGAGGGCGTGCACGACCTGGCCGACGGCGAGGCCTTCCTGGAGGTGATCGAGAAGGAGCACCGCAACACGGTGGTGGTGGTGCACATCTTCAAGGACGGCGTGAAGGGCTGCGAGGCGCTCAACGGCTGCCTGGATTGCCTGGCCGGCGAGTACCCCCTGGTCAAGTTCTGCCGCATCAGCGTGGAGGCGTCGGGGGCCGGCGAGCGCTTCTCCGACGAGGTGCTGCCCGCCCTGCTGGTCTACAAGGCGGGCGAGCTGCTGGGCAACTTCCTGGCCATCACGCAGAGCTTCAACGAGGAGTTCTTCGCCACCGACGTGGAGGCCTTCCTTAACGAGTACGGACTGCTGCCCGAGAAGGAGATGGCGGCCGCCGACGGCGAGGATGCCGGGGCCGACGTGGAGTGAAGGATGGAAGGGAGAGGTGGAGAGAGAGAGGTGGAGAGAGGGAGGGAGAGGAGGAGAGAGGTGCTACAGTAAGAAGATGAAAAGCTTGAAATGGGTTGACTGTGGACGAGGGCGAATGCGTCATGGATTACTTTTGGTAAAATCATAGATCATCCCACTAATAGCCCTTACTTTTGCACTATCATCAACCAGTCCCAGCCCTATGTGGATAAGGTGATTGGTAAAGGTGACGGAAAATAATTGCATTGTTCTTATCTACACAAGAATGTAGATACAAATATTTGCCTATCCAAATTTGATTGCAGTAAAAGGCATCAGCTTGAAGGTTAAATACCTTTAACTAGAGAGCACAATGTGGGTTGATTAACTATACATTATTTAACTTGATTATTAACACATTATTTTAAGCTTCTTTTTAAATTACCTGTCTATCTGCACATCCCACGAATTGGCCCAGCATACTGCACTATTAATATAAATATGACTATAAAATGAGGAAATACTAAATAAGAAAGTTTAATACTTAAAAAATATTATTGTGCATGGTTGGCATGCCCTATGCATGCCACTGCTCTTTATCGTTGGGAAATTCTTGATTATCTAATTCCAGAAGCGCACAAAATAATACACACCGTTATTTATCTGACACAAAAAAATACAGTATATTTTCTCTTTTGAAATGTGATATAGTCAATAATAGGTTTACGAAACATGTAATACTTGAATAAAGGTACACAAATTATTACATTTACTGTAATTAGTGCCATGTAAAACATTTCAGAAATATTTTATACAATCAGAATCGTATGTGAAAATTGTCTTCAGATTAGTCCTGTGTATGGTCAGGGGGAAAAGCCATCACCTCTCTAACTCTCAGTAGCTCCTCAGTCCTTTGAGAGCATGTGTGTGTGTGTGTGTGTGTGTGTGTGTGTGTGTGTGCGTGTGTGCGTGCTTGCATGTTTTTTGGTGTATGTATAGTAAAGATGTTCAGCATTTAAACAAACCCCTGGTTATATGTATATCTTTTCAGTCAATCCGTTCAGGAAGTGCTCTGACCTCATGTAAACAATCCCTCCTTGGTAACCTTGGTAACCTTGGCTCAATGGCGGCTGCTACATGTTGTGTCCTGGGCTCTGGGTTTCATCTTGAAATGTTTATGTTGGACAGGCTTTTTGGCTCTACAGCTCTGCCCCCTCCTCACACACACACTTCTGTTTCTTCTCAAGTCTGTGTAATGCTCAGCACATGGAGAAATGACTAAATAAACTGTGATTGATGGCTGAAGTTTTGTACCTTTTCTTTTACTGGCTGAATGAATAATGACTGGTTGAGTGATTTGACCTCTGTGAACATTTGCTATCCCTCTATAGTCCTTGATTGTCCTTTCTGAAGTGCATTCAGAAAGTTAAATTCTCATCTGACTTATTTATTATGATTATATGAGCACTTTGGCCATAGCTTTTCAATGTATGGGCATCAGGGGGACACCCATTTCAATGAGCACATTGCCTAATTGCGGTATTAAAATGAAGCAGAGTTATTGTGCAGCGAAGTGGCAGTCATATCAATTTAGTCAGAGTTGTTTATCTTCTTGTTTTTTTCTTTTTCATCAATTTTCCATCAAGGGGGATGTACCCCCCCCCCCCCCAACTGGACCTCTGGAAGGAGTGCAGGGCGCACAGTTTGAGCTTTTTTGCCTTTATCATAAGACAGTAGAGAGAGAGAGATAGGAAGCAGTGAGAGAGAGATGGGGTGGAACTGGGAAATGACCGCAGGTCGGACTCGAACCTGAGTCTCCGTGGGCACTCGAAGCCCTATAGCCAGAAAATGTAACCAGCAAATTCTATGGTCATTTCTCTTCGTTGCTGTGGTCGTTTATGATCCGACCAGCAACCTATTCAACGCAAGCTCTAAATAAGGGCGTGTAGCAGCCGATAACTATACCACCCTAGAAACACAGTGGCAAGATATCAATATCTGAAGATTTCAATATCTCAGTATCAATAAAATCCTCTAGCACCTACCTCCATTGGTCTTATGTGTGTGCTGGATAGGCTGCATCTCTCTCTTTCCCTCTCTTTCACTCTCTCTCCACCTCTTGCACACATGCACTGAACACACATACATACTGTAGAGTGCACTCATAAACCGCAGAAGTTCATAAGTTCACATCATAAAAGAGGAACACACCTCTTTGCAGCACTGGTCTGAGTTACCAGCATTTGAGGTGTCAGTCTCTTCCTCCGAACTGTTGCTGAACCGCACATGGTTAGGGTTATGTGTTCCTTTGAATCTCCTTCTCTCTCCCTCTCTTCTACTGTGTGTGTGTGTGTGTGTGTGTGTGTGTGTGTGTGTGTGTGTGTGTGTGTGTGTGTGTGTGTGTGTGTGTGTGTGTGTGTGTGTGTGTGTGTGTGTGTGTGTGTTGCCAGATCACTTTGTGCACACCATGGAATTTGTTCATCCAATCTGCCAATATATATTCAAAGCTGGAAAATGCCATTTTAATTAAGGAAACACATTATTCAAATTGGGTGTGGAGCAATTCATTGGAATAGAGACGGTCCATTGGATCTGTACATTTCCATAATCATAATCTTCTGTAATAAGAGCTACTGTACTATTCCAAAAATCAGCATAGAAATGTTACTATGTGCAGTTCCTCTCTCTATGAGATCCTTTCTGAATCCTCTTAACAGATTCACCTCTAATCTGACCATGGTCCAGGGTTGGGCTAATCTCTGTGAGTACCCCCCCAAACCCACACTCACACACACACACACACACACACACACACACACACACACACACACACACACACACACACACACACACACACACACACACACACACACACACACATGCCATCTCATCTAATTTCCTCAGCTTGTCTAGGTGCCATAAAACATAAAAACTCCAAATAGTCTGCTGACAAGTTGACAAAGAGGTGTTAAAATGTTGCTGTAAATTCTGCTCTTTGGGGATATGACAGTGTATAATTAGTCATAATAAGCAGTTCTGTTCAGCGGTGGAAGCCATCTTTCTATATCAGGTAACACAGACAAAGCGTTCAGGAACCACAAGATGCACAAAGTGATACATAGAGCTTCCAGGGAAGTGCTGAAAATGTAAGGGTTTATCAGATCATGTGATGTTGTTGACAAGGATGCATGGCGGAATTATGTCCCAAGTAAATGAATAGGCCCACACACACTTCTAAATAGTTACGACTGTTTCTTTGTGCTAATTTTGAAACATATTCAATGTTTCTTCATTTCATATTTCATATTTGTTTTATCTGCCACTCCATTTGAAACCAGGATCCAATTCCAGAGCCAACTGACAGCCATGACACACTGACACAGTGAACTCGCACTCAGGGAAGCATACAAGCACAGACACTGAATATGCACCACATCATGCACGTACACACACATGCGTGCACGTACACACACACACACACACACACACACACACACACACACACACACACACACAGCCCCCCACCCATCACACACACACACACACACACACACACACAGCCCCCCACCCATCACACACACACACACAAACACACACCTGCACACATATAAGACACGCCGAAAATTCTAGAGATGTTCCAAAAAGTAGTGGCTTATCAAACCCTTCTCACGCCAACCTCTCCTTGCTATCTGTGGCTTTCCGTGAGATGTATGTGTGTTTGTGTGTGTGTGTGCCTAGGGCTTAGCGGCAGATAGTTTGTCTGGGTGGCTTAGTGGCCCAATCACACACACACACGCACAAGCGGGCACACACACACAGACATACACACACACACACACACACACAAACACCCTGTATCTGTCTGGAGGCTATACCTCAAACATGTCTTTACTAGCCCAGACATTTGCTCATACTCTTTCCCTTTCTCATACACATGGACAGACAGACACAGACACATACTGTACACTCTCAAACACACACACTCTCCCCACCCCAAATCCCTCTTCCAATATTCAATAAAATAGTTTTTCAAAAAAATCTCGCAGTGAGTGACAATCTGCCACAATGAGCACTGATTCTGCATGTATAGGGACGCTTGACGTCTACCATTTCACACAGTATCCTTGAGGATAGGGCTCTGTGTCCTTCAGTGAGAGAGCTTGGTGTATTTGGCAGCAACCTGACTCCAAGCTTATGTGGCAGAGACGTTTTCTGGAAGCCTTGCATATCCTGCTGTTGCCTACTCTAAGCCCTTTTATGATAAAACCAGGCCTTGCCCATTTGAAAGTACTCTTTATCTTCTTCTTTAAACTCTTCAAATATGTCAAAATGTATTGAGTTATACAGTTTTATATCATTCTTTTTAGTAATTTCAGCAGTTATTTTTTTATCTGCACTGTCAATAACAAAGACAGATTGACTTCAGAAAGTTAGACGCAAACAACGGAGATGCCTCCTGTTTCATCTTAAGCCCGTTCACACAGAGCCACATCCACTCAGTTGAGTGCAGTTTGCGGGGCTTTCTTTGGTTCAGCATCCAACGAAAGCTCCAACTCCAGGACTGAATGAGAATTAAAGAGTGAAGTGCCGAGGAATTCGTACTGAATCACACTTTTCATTTCCAAAAGAGATGTTTATGTTCCATTCCGTTTGGTTATTTCTGTCTGTCTTTGGCATGATGAAGTTGAGGATGACGATGATGATGATGATGATGATGATGATTGAGATGATGATGATGATTATGAGAATGAAGAAGATGATGATGATGATCAGGATGATGATGGCTATAATGGTCCTGTATTGCCTCCCCACCTCAGGGTGAAGTAAGTGGCCCACACACACACAAAAACGTGCACATACACCGCAAACAAGGTAGGGCACTATGAATCATCCATGGGGCAAAATGGAGAGGTTGACCAGGGAGCAGGGCGAGCACACACACATGCACACACACACACACACACACACACACACACACACACACACACGCACACTATCACACAACATTTCGCCCACGCGAGAAATACCTCCACCATAGACACATAGACATCACACTGGTAGAGAGAGATAGAGTAAAGGTCGCATGACAGAAAAGCATGTAGTGTATCCCTGTTCCACCTCTTCCGTTTGTGTGTGCAGGCACCCACACACTCTCTCTCTCTCTCTCATACACACACACACACACACACACACAAACAAGCCTGCCAAGATGCGTCCTCTAAGCATCCTTATTGAGGTTTGTCACGCAAAGGCAAACTGAGCTCTGTTTGTTATTTCAATGGCATGTGTGATACCAGACAACTAAAACAGAGGCAGAGGCTGAATCACCGCTGGACACACTAATACACACACACACACACACACACACAAACACACACACACACACAATGTAGAACAAAACAAAATTAATGGCAACACCTTATAATAACTACACAATATTAAAGGCTTATTTATGAACAAACCTTAACTGTGTGCACAAAAGCTTTATTTCTGAGAATCAATATAAGAAAGAACTATGCTTTACAAATGAGGACCAAAGCATTTTAGTTTACGAATGCTTAATAAATGGTTAATAGTGTGTAGTTATTATAAAGTGCTACCCAAATTGTCTGAATATCGAAATTCCTCCAAAGACTTGTTTTGTTTGAAATAGATGACAACAGGTGAAGGTCTTGTATCCAAACTATGACAATCATAGCCACAGTGCTTTACTCTTTTTTTAAAAGAATGCACTTAACTGAGGATTTCCAGCCTGGCTGACACCAAACAATGGACAATTCTAAAGAAAAGACATTAAAATAGACCGTCAGTGGAGTAATTGTAAGCGTTCAAAGCACCGCTAACTGTTCTCCTCTATCTGTAATCATAGAGGAGATAAGCCTGCGCCATACCAGATAAGCAGTTGTGATTGATTCCTGTGTGTGTGTGTGTGTGTGTGTGTGTGTGTGTGTGATTTGGAAATCAGCTTGGGAGCGGCACCACACAGACCTGCTCACAGATTCATCTTGGTTCACTCTGGCTAGAAACTTTCTTCCTTTTGAATCTCATGTCAAATATACAGTATCTCATGCACTCCTTCGATTTGCTAAAGGGTAGAATTTATTGTAGGCCTACTAAATGTTGTCCCGTACCTACACACTTAAAAGACTGAATAGAGTTTGTTTCCAAGGATTCTCTCTGTGACCTCTTCCCTAAATGTTGAATACCAATATCAACAGAGTGGGTGAGTGAGTTGGGGAAAAGGATAGGAATTCAGGTAAGAGTTTGCTTAGCAGAAATATTGATGCATATAGAATAAACAGATGAGGCAATAGTCGCAAGCATAAACACACACATAATGTGCACATAATGTACTGCACAAACACTAGAGAGAGAAAGAGACTGCGAAAGAAAGAGAGTTAAGGCTTCAGGACCTTCCCCAGACATACTGTAAGAGCTACCAGCTGCTGCAAGACATACATGACAGGTTTCAGTCCTACTTTAATCATTCCATTGGGCTTAGTCATATCCTTGAAGCCCTCATTTCGTCTCTACCTATTACATCTTTCAGGTAGCACTATGTGCAAACACACACACACACACACACACACACACACACACACACACACACACACACACACACACACACACACACACACACACACACACACACACACACACTCACACACACACACACACACTCAGCCATTTAAGAAACATCTGCTTCATGGTTTTTTCTTGAATTTCAAAATCAATTCAATTGCAATGTAGCTATTTAATTTCTTTATTTTTCACCATTACCAACAAATACTCCAAAGCACTCTCAAATCCAGCTTCCTACATGTGCACCAGCTATAGGAACAGTATGTACAGCCAACAGAATGTTAATGTACAAAACCCTCTGACTTTCCATGACATAATTTGAGACATGATCAACTCTTGTGGTGCAATAGTGCCATCTAGTGGATCACAGGAAAGAGTTATGTAGGACAGTGGTTCCCAACATGGGCCATTTAGGGGCTGCCAGAGATTGCAGGGGGTCTGCACAATGTTGCCTGGGCTGAGATTTGACATTATCAAAATTATATTTGGGCACATGTATAAATTCTCAATAACACATCCAATTGGATGATCAAAACTCTGTATAATCCAATTAAAAATATTGTTCCACATTTAAATTCATGTACCGTGCCAAAGTCATCATACCCCTTTGAAATAGTTACTTTTTTTTGTCTTGCAGCCTGAAATCAAAACCCATCTATATATATGTTATAATTAATTTTCAGAACTGTTGCCTTTTTTTCATTATTTTGATGTTGTAAATGAAACTGGACAAATATTTTTTTAAAATGGGTTTTGATTTCAGGCTGTACGACAAAAAAAGTAACTATTTCAAAGGGGTATGATGACTTTCTATAGGCACTGTAGCTATTTATTACCTCTGCCCTAACTTGCGTAAGCAACCATCATGTCGGGGTATAGGCTATATGCATTTGTAATTCATCCCTGGACCCCGATTGTTGAATAAAACAATGTCTTGTGTGTGTATGCGGGTAGGAGTTCGAGTAGGGGGCCCTGGCTTGTCTTAGACACAGGCAAGGCGGCCTTCAAGGAAAAAAGGTTGGGAATTAAAAACTGATGTAGGAGGAACAATTGCCTGTGCCAACCACTCTAATCCATTTTCACCTAACTTTCCCTCCTCACCATCTAAACTTTGCAATTACATCAAACTTAATATTTATCAAACTGCTCATTACTGATTTCATACTAGCCCACCTCAAAATAGAATCACTTCATGTGAAGACTTATCCCATGATATAAGGTGAAGGCTTTAAGGCCCTTGAATGTGCAATTCAATCAAATAGGCCTTCCTGCCTTCCCCCATCTCCTTGTCCAGGAGCGGCAGCATAACGCCAGTTTTAAAGGATATAAGGATTATCAAGCTAGTTTTGTTGACTGATAATAAGTCACAGCCATACGGCTGGGTAACATCATCTCCTCCACTCTAACGATCAGCACTGGTGCCCCGTAGATAATTGATTTTCTTTACAGAGACAGGTTTGGTTTCCATGCAGCGCCACCTGAGGTCCAAAAGACCACAGCACCCAATGTTGTTTTTCAGCTCTAGTTTTGTTTGCAAAGATTTGTGTGATTCTCTGAATACCCTTGCTTATGACCGCCATGCAGCGAAGCAGCGACCATAGCCTAGGTTTAGTCAGAGTTTTTTTTTTCCTTTTCCCAGGATGACATGGAACCATTGTTTTTTGTTTCGATCCATCACCCCCAAAACTGCACACAATTTGATTATGACACTATCTGAATACATGCCTGAGCCCTATCACCTACTATGGCATGGTAAGGCTAAAGAAGAATAGCAATAATACATAACAATGTCAACTCTAAAACGTGCCCGAATGAAAAACAAAAGCAATACTATATTATACATTGATGCCGTTGTTTTTCTTGTTTTTTGGGGGGTGGTGGCTATTATTTACCACCTCTCACAGATCCACAAACAAACGCAACCTAATGACTTAATCGTTCAGATGGCAATGCATCATCCTCTTTTCAATTCAAATTCAAATTATCATTTTATTTCCCCTTATTTCCTTCATCATATATAATAAAGGACTGTGTATGAAGGATGCTGAATAAGTCCAGGCTTTTCTCAAATCAAAGTCCAAAAACGATGCTTTACACAGTCCCTACCGCAAATCCGATGAAAGGGTCCTTGTTCTTTGGAATGTACAGTAGATGAATCTTGTGGATGCAACATGATGGTACAGTAAGAAGGTTCTTCTTGATGTGGGAGGCTCGCCAGCTGTGCATAGCTCCGAACAATCCGAATGCACATTGCTTGACTCCCTGTAGAATGTCTAAATAAACCACAGTCTACCTTGCAGACAGAAGACAGAAGATAACATGAAACACTTTAAAATCAACAAAAATAGACATTTCACGCGTCAAGCTGTTTTGTTCACTGGTTCATTTTCACTAGCTTTACATTCAGCTTGTGTCCTTCTCTGACCGGCATTTTTTCTTCTAAACAAAGAAGTTGCAACCAGCCATTATACTTGGCTGACTAGTTTTAAGTATGGTTTTAAGTGACAAAAACATCCTGCAAGAATCATTATTAAAACTAGGGCCTAGGCCTACCCTTAGTAGATACTGCCCTTAGTAATGTAAAAAGTGCTTACATTTGAAACATCAACATGGTTCATCAGTTCATTGTAATGAAATGCTTCCCCAATTTGTTTAGCTTCAGAAGGACAAATGACAAGGAAGAGAAAGAGAAAGTGTTGAGGCCAGGGTCTGGAGACAGGGAAGAGGAGGCCAAGCAGGCCTTTGTCCGGAATGCCACGGAGAACCACAAAGGCTCTGTCCCCAGGAGGAGGTTTTGGGTGGGAAAACACAGCATATGGCTGACAAGGACAAGGACCATCTAAACATCAATAAAACCCATACCAGAAGCCAGACTTCTGGTGATCTTCAGTGTTTCTCCTCGATTCATTTCTATTATTCTGAAACCCAATGACTAGGAGGAGTAAGGACCAGATAGGAATGTATGATCCCCTATGTTTTTAATTGTTTTATAAAATGCACATTTATCTGTTGAGATTCAAGTTCAGTAGGCTTTATGTTGTTGAACTAGGCCTAACATCAGCCTGGCTAGAACATCACCTCAACCAAATTCAACCACTAGAATGGAGTATAACCTTACGTAGTTAACACTGATGAGGACCTGGATGAAAGAAGATTAAAACGGGACTACAAAAGCTCCTAATAAATATAATGTAAGTGTGATTCTGCAACCTAATAACTTGTAGGACAAGGATCAGACACCCTCCATGTCGCTTTGAATAACGGTAATATGCCTCCAACGCTGTAGAGGGCAGTATTACTGTTTTTATGTTTTCGGAAGTGATAAAGCAAAACACTGAGAAGTGTGTGGCCGATGCCCTGGACGAAAAATGGCGGCAGTGCTACAGCAGGTGCTGGAACGGACAGAGTTGTCCAGACTGCCAAAAACCGTTCAAAACAAATTGGAAAAATATATTTTAGACCAGCAAAGTGAGATCGACAGTCTGAAAGCGCATAACGAACAGTTTCGCGTGGATAGCGGTGAGTATAATAGCATAAACTACTACTTTGACCTGAGTTAACCCTCACAACGTACCTCGCTAAGCAGCTTTTTAGCTGCTAATGTTAACTTTTAGAGCTTACGTTACCTCCACAGGTCCGTTTGACAACTCGTTAAGTTGATGCTCAAGTTGTTCGTGCTGTATAGTGCCCATTATTTGAATCCATAAGGCACAAGGCAGATAGATTTTGTGATCCACTTACAGTAACGTTAGGCTAACATTAGCTAAGAAAAGAAGACCGGTTTAGCTAACCTACATTGCGTTAGTTAACGTAAGCATCCATGCTTTTGAACTTCATACATTCACAACGTTATTAGCTAGCAGCTAGTCAAGTACACGTTTTTCACGGTGACCTGAAACTGTATGATTTACGCACCACTGTGTCTAATTGTCACGTTTATTTGTTAACGTAATGTCAGTGGCAATGTTAGTCTAGAAGTCATTCTAGCTGGCTAATGCCAGAGGTTTATCTCCCATAGCCAAATTGAAAGGTCAACGTTTCGGAGAAACTGGACGCACATCGAGTGATGAGAGATTTCTGTTTTCAATTGCAGAACAACAGTACTTTGAGATCGAAAAGCGGTTCGCTGACAGTCAAGATCGGTTCGTGTCACAGACACAAGAACTTAAGAGGCTTAAGGAAGAATTTGCTAAAAACGGTAAGTGCGATACTATTGCAATATACGCTACACAATTCAAATTCAATGTCTTGAGCGCGGGCTCATGGCTATGTCCTCGCCTTCTGTTTGTAGAAGAAGAGCTGAGATGCGTGCGCGAAAAGAAAAAAGAATCCGAAGCTTCTCATACAAAGCTGGAATCTCAACAGGTAAATAAATGGTCTGATGGATAGTTTGCCGCACAGGAGACAGTAGAAACATTGTTTATATTCTTACTTATTAACGCGATGTTTACAGAGCCAGCTCCAGAAAGCCCGGGATGAGCTGGAGTCAGAGAAGAGGGAACTTGTCCGCACCCTGGAACGGAGGGCTCAGGAGGTCGAACACCAGAGCGGTGAGATTGCATGAATGCAAATGCTCCGATTTTCATTCACCCTGACAGACTGTTGAACGGTTGGCACTTAGTATGTACATATCCACAGAGCATGTATGCATGAAGTTCTCTCTGTTACCAATGTGATGACAGTCTTTGTGTCTTACTCTCTCCAGAGGATGTTAAGCGGTTGAGTAACAAACTGGTGGAGGTGAGCACAGCCAAGCTGGAGTTTCAGATGAAGCTGGATGAGCTGGAGTCCTCTGAGGTTTCCATTAAGGTAATAATCAAGCGTATGACTATTGCTGGAACTCTGTTTGAAATCTGCCAGTATGCATGTCCATAAGGAACACTTAGCAAAATCCACAAACTGATAGGGATGTAGCCATAGATGAAAGCAGTATTTAATTGCTTGGAGAAGGAGTAAAACCCTTTGTAGGTTTAGTTAGCTTTATGGTCATTTTAATAGTTGTATTGAATACTTGAAACTGACATCAACACTGCACCCTTATCAATGTTGTGTGGTATGATTCCATGCACGTTGCTGACCAATGTAACCACTTGTACAGTAGCAACAGATATGAATGAGTCTAGCCTGTTTCGTTGCTCTGCTTGTTGTGTTCAGACAGAGTAGTTATGTATGTAGATCAGTGAAAAAATAGTTGTCAATTCTACTTCTGTCGTGTGTGTTTATGCATGTGTGTGTAGTACAAAGAGAAGCGTATGGATCAGGAGAAGGGACTGCTGCAGAATCAGATTGACTGGCTGAACTCTGAGCTGAAGACCAAGAGCGAAGAGCTGCTCAGCCTCTCCCGCCAAAGGGGCAATGAGGTCCTGGAGCTCAAGTGCAGCCTGGAGAACAGAAATGATGAGGTACAGTACACACACTTTTGACCACTAGAGAGCGCTCCTAGCTTTTGGAGGTACAGTAGATCCTTGAATGTCGATGCAGTGTAGGCACAAGGTGCTTCAATGTGCTGAATTCTGAATGACACCTTTTTGTCATGATGTTAGTTGTGTGAAGTATGGACTTTTTTATATAACTTTTTGTTTACTTCAGGTCGCAAGGCTTCAGGACCAAATAACCAACTTGAAAACATCAAATGAAAACTCTCAGAAAAGAGCTGAAGATCTCATCAACAAACTGAAGGAGGTGAGTGACTTGAGGTTTTCAGTGCTATTACCTTTAAAGCAACACCATGTAAGTTTTGCTCTCGGGGTCCCCCTACAGTTGGGAAACGGTAATTTCTTATATATGTCGTAAAATCTGTCACGGTTACACCAGAAGCAAGTGAGACATAGCGTACAGTATAGGCTAGACTTGAGGCTGCACATTAAATATTAAATTATGTGGTAGCCTACTACGATACCAGTTATGTGATACATTTGTAAAACTAGGCTTTCAGCTCAGGTCTGTGCACGTTCTCGGTATTGGGATGATGTTGGTCATTGTTGGTCAATTACTTATTTTTAAAAAAAAAAAACGATTATGATATTGATGAGCAATAGCGTAGCCTAATCTAGGGTGGTCATTTTTAGTGTCTTTATAACATTAAAAAAAATCGATGGTCACCAGATATTGTATTCTATGGTATTCACGTCCATAGTGGCATATATTTGCACGCCCAAAATGTTTGGAGAGGCAGAGCTCTTATAATATGATGATGACAGAATCTTACACGTGAACTTTGTTTTTCAAGATAATTGTTTGGTCAGTAGCTAGGCGGTAGATTTACACGTTGAGCTATAACTAGCACACATAACCAGCTCCCGTGCAGTTTGGTTGGCAGCATGATGACACTAGAATCTAGTGACTAGATGACAGAGCTAGGATACACGTGCTTTTGTTGATAAGCCGATTTCTGCAGGAGGAGTTCTCACGTCTTGGGCAAACTCGGACTGCCTGCGTTGCATGTTAAATGTAGGCTATAGCTATTCCAGGTAGCCTAGCCCATAGCATGCATTTCAGCATATCATCATATGAATATAATTTCATGGGTTTTATTTTTTTCAAACGCCAAAAGATCACTAGCTCATGTTTATAAGGCATCAACTGTCTATTCAACGCTCGCACAGAATTTGAGGAAGTGGTGGGGGAAGTGTGCCCTACAGCATATGCCGTAAAGCAGTCGAATTTTGTAGTTCTTTGGTTCGTACCGGTTCGTACCCGAACCCCAAAAGGTTGAAAAACTCCATGGTGTTGCTTTAACACGGTTAGAAAGAAAGCGCACCTTGTGATGATTTTTGATGTGCTCTTTTTAGGTCAAAGAGATGCAAGCAACATCTGAAGACAAATTCCGTAATGAGCTGAATGCAAACATCAAACTCTGCAACCTCTATAAGGTATGACCCCCTAGACACTCTAGAAGCTTCTCACATCCATGCAAGGAGACATTGTGATCAAACTCGGCATTTTGTGTGTGTGTGTGTGTGTGTGTGTGTGTGTGTGTGTGTGTGTGTGTGTGTGTGTGTGTGTGTGTGTGTGTGTGTGTGTGTGTGTGTGTGTGTGTGTGTGTGTGTGTGTGTGTGTGTGTGTGTGTGTGTGTGTGTGTGTGTGTGTGTGTGTGTGTGTGTGTGTGTGTGTGTGTGTGTGTGTGTGTGTGTGTGTGTGTGTGTGTGTGTGTGTTTTTTCAGAGTGCTGCAGCAGATTCTGACTCCAAGAGTGAGGAGCTGAGAGGCGCTGTGGAGGAACTGCAGAAGCTCCTTAAAGAGGCAGGGGAGGGTGAGTCGCCGACACCCAGCAGCACACAACACACATCTTTACCTCTCTCAGCAATGCAATCTCTCAATGCACTGTTCTTTCCTGTGTAGCCAATAAGGCCTCGGAGGCTCGTCTGGAGGAGATGGATGGACAGAGAGCCAAGACGGAGGAGAAACTGAAAGAGCGGATTGCGGAGCTGGAGAAGGAATTGGAGAACGCCAACGAGCTTCTATCTGATGGCAAACACAGAGGTAAGTGCATCAGCCTTGCTCATTGAAGACCAATGGTGGGCCAATGCACCACTGGATTAGAGAACTTTAAACGTGCCGTTGAGGATGTGATGGAGAAACTCGTGCTCACCAGTAGTGTCGGCACTGTTCCAAATTTGACTGTTGTGGCGAGTGTCATGGAACCTTCACCGTGCCCGCCCCATTCTTAAAGCCTCTCGCTATTTCCTTCAGAGCGTCTGTCGCCTAACATGATATTCCTCTTTTTTTTAAGGCCACTACTTCGCTACGCTGTATGTTTGAGTTTAATTTCTAAACTTGGTTTGTATAAATTGTCTCTGGTAGGGAGTGTTGCAGTTGTGTCAGCTCTGACCGAAGAGCAGCTGACCACCATGTCCCCCACGGCTGCAGCCATCAGCAAGATCAGACCTGGGATGAAACTCACGGAGGTACTCGGATCAGACATGTTCACTCACTGCCACACTAACGTACCTTCACTCTTGTAGCTGCGCACCCTGTACAGTACGTTACAGTACTCAGATCAGACTCATGCAATCACACACACACACACACACACACACACACACACATACATACACATACATACCTACTCACTGGACTTGCATCAGTCCTGTTGACAAACTTGACAAACTTTAATTCAAATGTTGACTCTCTTCCACCCACAGATCTACTAAACGTACGTCTGTCTGTCATTCGTTCATGCACACACACACACTCACACACACACACACACAGTTGTTGTTGTTGTTGTGTATGACATTCTCTCTCTCGGTCTCCCCTGGTGCAGATTTACAGCGCCTACATCGACGCCCAGGAGCAGCTGCAGCTGGAGCGCATGGAGAACCGGCGCGTGAACAAGTACCTGGACGACATCGTGCAGGAGGTGGAGGCCAAGGCGCCCATCCTCAAGAGGCAGCGCGACGAGCACGAGCGCATGCAGAAGTCCGTGGCCAGCCTCTCCACCAAGCTGGAGCAGGCCGTCAAGGTGAGCGCACCTGCCTTACCTGCACGTGTGTGAGAACGTGACTCTGTGTGGGATAATAGTAAGATGTGTGAAAGAAGATAGTGTTATGTCCAGATTAGGGAATCTAACAGTGACTGAGGTTTGGCAAGTTTTGTTTTATAATAGCACAGATCATACACATATGTGACATAAAGTGCTTTGCATATGAGCAGAGAACTCGTAAGGGTTTGTGTACCTATAGTGGAGATGGATTGGCTGTATGTGTGTCTAAGGGCGTACTCACACTAGGCAATTCGTACCGTACCCGAGTACACTTGGCCCCTAAAGTCCGGTTCGTTTGACCAGTGTGATCGCTTCGTTCCGTACCGGGGCACGGTACGCTAGTACGCTTGGAGGAGGTGGACTCTGGTACGGTACGCATGGAAGCACAGGACGTCATTAATGATGAAATAAACAATAACGTTCCAATTACAATCACATGTTGCATAAAGATTCTAGAACACAGCAACTCAATCGTACCCAAGTACGGTTTGATTATATGCAGTGTGAGCGCAGACCAGGGACCAGAGGCAACCGTGCTCCAGTACGGTACGGGTGAAACGTACCTAGTGTGAGTGCGCCCTAAGTCTGATATGCCATGTTATTGCAGGAAGTGCATCGTCTCCAGAAGGAGGCTGACGAGTCCAACAAGCGGTCATCTGTGCTGGACAGAGAGAACAAGCGCTGTGAGCAGCAGCTCTCTGACCTCTCCCAGCAGGTACACTCCTCCTCTCAGGCCCATCACGTCACAGAATAATGCTCGCTCACTTTACACAGACCGAAGACTGTCGAGTGTTCAGACAACTCCCCTATGTCACAGTGAATATTTCCCATTTTGTCATGTGTATCATCAAGACTAGATACTTGAATGATAGTCTTGTGAAGATGACAGACCTCTCTCTGCAAAGTACAATGAGATTGTGAAATGTCGATCACTCGTCAGTGAGCAATGATTCTCGGCCTGTGCTGTTCCCATGAGCAACCAATCTAGTTTTATCTGCAAACGAATGTTAATTGGTGGGAGTGTGATGGATTTGATCGACGTCTGCACGGCAGGTGCGCGTGCTGCTGATCGAGCTGGAGGAGGCGCGGGGGAACCACGTCTCGCGGGACGAAGAGGCCGACAGCTCGGCCGACGTCAGCAGCTCCTCGGAGGTCATCTCGCAGCACCTGGTGACCTTCCGCAGCGTGGAGGAGCTGCAGCAGCAGAACCAGCGGCTCCTGGCGGCCCTGCGGGACCTCGGCGAGGCCCAGGAGCGCGACGAGATCGAGACCACCTCCAAGAGGTGAGGAGGGGTCTGTGTGTGTGTGAGGAAGAAGAGAGGGGATTTAAGGGTGGGGAAATGTGGTGATAACTCAGCCCGTTTAGGGGAAGGGGGGATGCTAAAAAGTGTGCAGGGATAAGTATTTTTGCAGTAGGTCCATTAGACATTGAGTGTGTATGATTGTGAGTTATATTAAAATGATAGATACATATATGCTTATTTAAATACAGGCGAAATCAACCTGGCTAAGCTTTCTCTCTCTCCGTCTGTCTGTCTGTCTCTCTCTCTCTCTCTCTCTCTCTCTCTCTCTCTCTTTCTTTTTCTCTCTCTCTATTTCTCTCTTTCTCTGTCTCTCTCTCTGCATCTCCATCTCTCTCTCTAGGCGCTGTGAGTTGGAGGCCAGCCTGGAGAAGGCCCAGAGTGAGCTGGAGCAGTTGAAGGAGCAGAGGACCATGCAGCTGCAGCTGGCCGAGTCCATCGTGCGCCAGAGAGACATGTACCGCATGCTTCTGGCCCAGGCCACCGGGGGCGCAGTACCTCCACCAGGTAATAGCCACACCACACTAACACACACCTGTGAAAATACAGGGGGACTGTGTCAGTCAAGCACAGCATGCAATTATCTGTCAGAAATGCATACACACTTAGTGATGAGAGCTACTACCCACACAACACTCTCATGGCAATTAACACACACACACACAGTGAGATCTGCATATATCGTACAGTCCGTAGACTGGGCTGATGGTGACCCCTGACTTATGCCTTTTGACCTGTGGCAGGTGCAGTGGGAGACGAGATCTCTCTGACCTCCACTCCACGCCGCTCTCCTGCGGCCACACCCACCACAGGAACACCCACGGCCATCACCCTGCCCGAGTCCACCGAGGTGGTGGAGGCCAAGGCTGCTCTCAAACAGGTAGGCTTCTGATTCAGTGGAGCATCAGTGTCACTAAGAGAGCTCCATTGCGTTAGTGCTCTCAACCGTCCACCCATCCGGTAGTCTGGTTTTCACCATACTAAACTCAATCTTTAAAGATTGAACATTAGTCTGGCGAGGCTGCGCTTTGTTTCTACTGCACTTCTGCGTCGCTTAGGTTTCGTTTTCGGCGCGTCACCAGCCAATAGCGTGCCAGGACTAGAGTATGGCCGTTTCTGATTGGAGCCAAAGATTCTGGCAGTAAACAGCAAAAAATAGATCTGCTGGTATCCAGAGCCTGAGCTGCCGGGCGAAATTCAAATTCCCCCGGAAGTTCAGGCAGGGTTCACCCAGCCTACCCATCCGGTGCATCCCCTGTGCTTGTAGTTTGTGAGTTACATATCTGTAGTTATTGTCGGGTTTATCAGACAGATGTTTATTACTCTACACAAGTTGAATATGTGTATTTGTTGCTTTAGGTGTTAAGTAACCTGTGTGTGTGTGTGTGTGTGTGTAGCTGCTGGAGGTGTTTGGAGCCTATAAGAAGGAGCGAGTGGAGAGTGAGCGAGCGCTATCGGACCAGAATGAGAAGCTGCAGGAGCAGATCTCCGAGCTGCGCTCCCAGAACGCCAAGATCTCCACCCAGCTGGAGTTTGCCTCCAAACGGTCAGCACAAGCCAACACACCACTGACTTTACGCTGTCTAACAGGCTAGACATGACTCTCTGGTAGCGTATTGCTTTAGGTTTTCAGAGTTTCTAAGACAGTCAGAGTTGTGTGGATGCTCATACCATCTTAGTTTAATGTGGATCAGAATATAAGTTTTAGGCTGTTGTCACTAAAAAAAATGTTCGGCTGTTACTGGCAATGTGTTGGTTTTAGTGCCTAGTTAAACGTGTGTGTGTGTGTGTGTGTGTGTGTGTGTGTGTGTGTGTGTGTGTGTGTGTGTGTGTGTGTGTGTGTGTGTGTGTGTGTGTGTGTGTGTGTGTGTGTGTGTGTGTGTGTGTGTGTGTGTGTGTGTGTGTGTGTGTGTGTGTGTGTGTGTGTGTGTGTGTGTGTGTGTGTGTGCGCAGGTATGAGATGCTGCAGGATAATGTGGAGGGCTACAGGAAGGAGATCTCTACACTGAGGGAGAAAGAGCAGAAGATGGCAGCCGTCGCCCAGAAAAACGAGCAGGCCGTCAACACCCTCACCCAGGAACTCAACATCGCCAACGAGAAAATCAACATGGCTGAGGTGAGGACTTTTGTTGTTGTCTGTGTATTTGATGGCACATTTGAGAGCACACAATTGTATTGGTAGTTTGAAGTTAGTGTTTGGAAAAACCCCAAAAGACATAAATGGTCATCTTCAGATCTTGAATTCTACCTGCGAAGACAATACATACACCCAAAAGGACATACTTGATTTGTTAAATGATAACGTGTGTGTGTGTGTGTGTGTGTGTGTGTGTGTACGTGTACGTGTGCATGTGCAGTCGCGTGTAGAGTCCCTGCGTAAGGAAAAGGAGCTGCTGAAGCTGACGGAGACGCGGCTGGTCCAGGAGAAGGAGTCCATCTGCACTCAGCAGAGAGGACAGAGCCTGCTGCTCACCAACCTGCAGGCCATCCAGGTACGCTGCACCATCTTATTGTCCACAGCAACACTAAAGACCGGCGCCCACTGGACATGGCGTTCAGGGGTGTGGGCTTGACGCACGGGATTTTAGAACCGTTTTCTAACCCAGTGCGGCTACCACACGGCAGACGTTTCTAGTGGGATTTGCTTCATTGCAAACAGTTCTTGTTGCATCGCGCCGCGTACGCGTCCTGTGGGCCAGCTTTAACTCTTCAGCAACATTTGAGCTGGTCTGCTGGAGATTGAAGTAGAAATGCATGCAGACCAGGGTATGCTAGTTTGCAAAAGCATATCAATGGAGGGGGGTACAGTATGCTCAGGGAATCTATGAACACTTGGCTTCACCCTAATAACCTAATGATGAGCATTTCCATGGGTTTCCGTGGGCATTTTAGCCATATAGTTATATTGTGTGTGTGTGTGTGTGTGTGTGTAAACACGTGCCTGTGCCCGTGTCTGCCCAGACCACTCTGGAGCGTTCGGAGATGGAGACTCGTCAGCACCTGAATAACCAGATTGAGAAGCAGGAGCGGGAGATCGGCCAGCTGCAGAAGAGGCTGGAGCAGGAGGTGGAGCAGAGGCACATGCTCAGCCGCAACCACGACGTAAGCACTCCGCCCTGCGGCGCCACCACCAGGCAGTTCTGAGAACTGAGGCTTTACCTGTTCAGAAACCCTCCTTCTACTATCTCCTCTGTTGCTCCTGTCAATTGAAGTTCTATTGCCCGCCCAGCTACCTTTCTCCTTTCCTCATCTACACTGTTTCCAAAAAACAATATCCATCTGTGCATGTGTCTGTCTGTTTTTTGTTGTTGTTGTTGTTTTTGTTTGGATTTTTTTTTTTTCCTTTCTTCTCCTCATCCCACTTAGGGCTGGGCGATATGGACCAAAAGTCATATCCCGATATATTTAGGCTGATTATCGATATACGATATATATCCCGATATTTTCCCCGCAAAGTAGCTGCTAGAACAAATCACCCTTAAAATTTGATTTAAGGCCCCCTTAACATAAAATCAGGTACACAAACACCTCTAAGTATTCTCCTTAACATTTTCATGTATTTGAGTTTTCTCCTATTATCTTAAGAAATCCCTCAAACCGTTGCACAAATGTCCAGCAGCCTAAAGGAAAACCCATATTATTATCTGAGTCAATGCTGATAAATGTAGTTAATTAACCACTTTTAACAATTGAAAATAAATAAATCTTCTGCTAATATTACTCTTCAATCAAATAGGCCTATCAGAAGTTATGTCGTTTATTTAGGCCTAGTGGTAACATAGCTGGCTCAAGTCGTCTGATAGTAACTGATAGCCTACCATTATGAGCTTTGGTTTGGTTCACCAGGCAACATGTAACAAAAATGTTTTGGTGCACAAATGGTCTTGCTCTTTGGATGACAGCCAGAGGATAATATCTAACTAGCTAGCTAGTATAGTTCAATTCATGTCTCAGGATTTACTTGATGAATGGATAAATGTCATCGAAAGTTATCACGGTAAGATAGATCATTAAGCTTTAGGCTATTGTGTTTGGTGGATTGCTTTCTAATTGCATAACTTATTAGCAAGCTAGTTAGTTGCATATGTTGAATGTACCTGTTGAGTTATTTATCGCTAACATTAGCTACTGATAGGTACATTAGATGCACAGTATAACATCGTGAAATTAACGTCACTGTTCTAAGGTGCGCCGTGTTTGGCTGCGTCACCCGTCAAACTGGTCAAAGTTTATAGTCAGATTTGTCGTGTTATTCGCTATACCATTTTATAGACAATATGTGCTCACATCTTGATATTATTTTGGCCAGTCAGTCCCGCATTTCACCCTCAGAAAAGCATGCACATATTAGCAAACGAACAATCTCCGTGGGAACTGGAATTTGTCGTGCCAGAAAATCCCTTTCAATGCAAATGAAAATCTAAATAACTTAACGAATTTCCTTACCTGAGGATACCATTTAAGACATTTTGTACAACACCCTTAAATAAATTCCTCACTTAAGCCGTATGGTTGATACTTAAGGGACACAACTTAGGTGCTGTGTGCAACCCCGCTCTGTGTCAGAAAGAGGAGGGGCGGGCGCGGGTGCGGGGAGCAGCGCATAGAGCTCCGGCCAGCGGCTTGCCTGGAGCAATCAAAGCGCAAATTTGAACTATATCGGTATATACGATACGGTCTAATTCCATATCTCATTTTTAAAAATATCGATATACCTTAAATATCGATATATCGCCCAGCCCTAATCCCACTACACACACTTCTCCTCATCCCATTACTTTCACATCCAAGTTTGTTCTTTTATTCCCAGTATCCGTCCTTTGCTACCTCAGGTCAGTTTTTTCCACACTGACACACTCTCCCTCCCTCCCTCTCTCTCTCCCCCTCTCTCATCCCCCTCTCCCTCTCGTCCCCAGGTGCAGCAGTTGGAGGTGAAGCGGCAGCTGGAGGTGCAGCAGGCGCAGCACCAGCGCACGCGCGAGCAGCTGACGGCCGCCCAGCTGGAGCTGTCCAGCCTGCGCATGCAGCAGAACTCCCGCGAGAGCCTGCCCTCGCCCAAGGCCCAGGACGCTTCCGGAACCTCGGGAGGTTAGAGAGATTTACGCAATCCCCCCCGACACGTAGGGGTAGTTTACTAGGGAGGGAGTTGGGGTTAGGTGTCAGTGTGACGTAACTTTTGGCAGGGAAGTTGGATAGGAATTGAAGCTTTTTTTTTGTAATGTAGTTGAGATGTGTTTAAATAAATACTTTTAATTTTCATCTTCAGATCAGGTGTGACTGCTCTGATTACATGTTATGGCATGGCACTTACGTTTACCAGTGTCTTAGGGTCTGGGACTCTGCTGTTTCTGGTCTGTATTGTTAGTCTATCAGAGAGGTACTCCGCACCCCTCTTACCTTGTGTGTGTGTGTGTGTGTGTGTGCACGCGTGGTGCAGTGCCGTCAGGTGTTCAGATGGAGATGGAGGAGCTGCGCGGTCGCCTGCGGCAGGCGGAGACGGAGCTGGAGGAGCAGAAGGAGCGGCTGCAGACCATCACGGCCAGCAGGGAGCAGTATCGCACCATGTCCATCAGCCTGGAGGAGTCCCTGGAGAAGGAGAAGGAGGTCAGCAGCACCACACACCAGCACTGACCATCAGCATTAACTACACATCAAAACAAGAGCGCTTCTCAATTGACTCATTCACTCGTCTGTCTGTCTGTCTGTCTTCATCTCTGTCTGTCTGTCTGTCTGTCTGTCTGTCTGTCTTCATCTCTGTCTGTCTTCATCTCGGTCTGTCTGTCTTCATCTCTTTCTGTCTGTCTTCATCTCTGTCTGTCTGTCTTCATCTCGGTCTGTCTGTCTGTCTTCATCTCTTTCTGTCTGTCTTCATCTCTGTCTGTCTGTCTTCATCTCTGTCTGTCTGTCTTCATCTCGGTCTGTCTGTCTGTCTTCATCTCTTTCTGTCTGTCTTCATCTCTGTCTGTCTGTCTTCATCTCTGTGTCCATCGTTCTCTCCCTCTTCCTCTCCCTCCATCAGGTGACCACTCAGGCCAAGGCGTCTGTGGAGGCGCGTCTGAAGACTGCGGAGGAGGAGCGCAAGCGGCTGGAGGCGAAGCTTCAGGAGGCCGAGCGCGTCAGCAAGAGCACGCAGGGAGACAAGACCAAGGCGGTAGCCGCCGTCGAGCAGCAGGTACGGACGCTGCTGACCGGTTAAAGGGCTATAGTGATCCACAAGCACGGCTGGTGTCTCTGCAGCACACAAACAGCAGCACACTTGTTTTTTTGTTTGTTTGTTTGTTTTTTTTGTTTTTTTTTCTTTTCAGTGTATAAAGTGCTGTCTTTAACTGCAGATCAGGAAGTGTCCATGCAGAATCCTAACTCTGATGCTGTTGAGCTTGGTTCTTATCGAAAGCAGTGTAAGGGTTAGGACTGTTTTCAAGTGTGTGTGTGTCTCAGGTGGCTGAGCTGAAGAAGACCATTAACAACATGAAGTCTGACCTGGAGAAGGCACAGGAGAGAGCAAAAACGGCAACCGTTCAGGAACAGCAGGCCATTCAGGACTGCCAGGAGCAGGTGAGTCTGTCTGCAGTTATATATTGGTCATCTCCATCTTGCATTATCTATATGATATTCTATAACATAGTCATATGTGCATGAAATATGTATGTATGCATGCCAATTATCATGTGGTGATTACTCATGAGAGTGAATGCTGTGCTGGCATTGGTGATTACTGAATTTGTTTGTTCATGTCCATGTGTGTCCGTGTGTGTCCGTGTGTGTCCGTGTGTGTCCGTGTGTGTCCGTGTGTGTCCGTGTGTGTCCGTGTGTGTCCGTGTGTGTGTGTGTGTGTGCAGGCCCGCCTGGCGGCAGAGGCGCAGTCCAAGTACGAGCAGGAGGTGCTGCTGCACGCGGCGGACGTGCAGGCGCTGCAGGCGGCCAAGGCCCAGGCCCAGCAGGCCGGCAGCGTGCGGCAGCGGCTGGAGCAGAGCGCCCACAGGGCCAGCGCCCAGCTCATGGAGGCCCGCGTCTCCTGGGAGGAGCAGGAGAAAATCATCAAGGTGTGTGTGTGTGTGGATGGATGGATGGGTGGACGTGTGTTTGATGGTGGTTAGAGTACGAGTGCTAGGTGTGCTGTGTATGCTGTGTATTGGGTTGCATGTGACGGCACATTTAAAATAACGAATAGTCCTGTGTGCAAGTGTTGCATCGGCGGCCATGTGTGTTGGGCTTTATTTGTGTCACTGACGAGAAGATGGTTCTGGAAGAATGTTGATAATGTAGAATAAAGTCATCCAGATCAATAAAGGGGAAGTTATGGTAGATGATGTCTACATCTAGATTGGCATTGACTGCCCACACTCCACACCAGCATTCCAGTAGAGCTGGGCAATCATGACTCCATCTTGTCCTCCCTTCCCGTCCTTGCGCTCCCCAGGAGGAGCTGTCGAAGGAGGCGTCGCGCTCGGAGGAGCTGCAGAAGCAGAACAGCCTCCTGCACGATCAGATCCAGAGTCTCAGCGACAAGATGGCCACCAGCGCCCAGCAGACCAGCAACCAGAGCACCTTCAACCTCACCAACAGCGAGGACAAGTCCCACGAGCAGGTGCTGGAGATCCTCAAGTGAGTCCGACCGGTCCATCTTCACCCTGCTGCTACCCTTTACACACCTCTCATGCTCCTACTGAGTCACAGTACCACTCTTCAGTACATCTATGTGGATCCTGGTTTTAGTATCTGTATCTTTATAATGTAATAAAGTTCCTGCGCGTCTGTCTCTGCTATGGTTATGCTTTCGTTTTTCGTCTCTGATGGGTTTTAGTGTCGTCGCGTCACTTTACCGTTTTAGCACGTTCACAACAACAGCTGACCCCAAGTGCTTTACAGTCGAGTTCAAGCAAATGGATTTAGCGAAATACTTAATTGAAACTGAGTGTAACAGTCTTCTCACCGTTCTTCTCTCTCTGTCTTTGTCTTTTTCTCTCTCTCTCTCTCTCTCTCTCTCTCTCTCTCTCTCTCTCTCCATCTCTCTATCTCTATCTCTCTCACTCTTATCTCTCTCTCTCTCTCTCCCCCACTGTCTTTCTACCCCTCTTTCTCTCTACCTCTCTTCCTTTCCCTCTGTCTGTCTCTCTCAGGTTTGTGCGTAAGGAGAAGGAGATCGCCGAGACGCGGTACGAGATCGCGCAGTCGGAGAGCCTGCGTCAGCGTCTGCGCGTGCAGCAGCTGGAGCACGAGCTGAAGGAGCTGCAGGACAGCCTGAACGCCGAGAGGGAGAAGATGCAGGTGAGCAGCTCACCGCTCAGCTCAGCACCGCACAGCAGCTCCCAGAGCACAGTGATTGAACCAGGGGCTCCCCTCGCAGCTGGGCCACGAAAGCAGGGAGCTGCTAGTCAAATGCTCGCTAAGTCAGTGCTGAGTGGGGTTTCTTTCAGTGTTGAAGACGTGAAAATATGAAATTGAATCACGGGAAATGATGGTAGTTTGAATAAGCAGGAAGCTATTTGTCGATTGCTGGTAAAGTCAGTGCAGAGTGGGCTTTCTTTCCGTGTCGAAGATGGGGAAAATCTGAAACTGCATCGCTGGAAGTGATGGTAGTTTGAATAACTACTAAACTAGGGCTGGGACAACGCATCGACTTAACCGATTAGTTCGACGCAAAAAATACGTCGGTTCAAAATATGCGAATCGACACGTCGTTAAAATCAAAACAAGGTTGGCGGCAACGTGAGTGACTCCTCAGAATTTCAAAAGTGCAAGGCACTGCAGCACGCACTCGTTCCTCTACTGCGTTTCTCTAACTATGGGCCGCGGACGGAGCTGCACCGGTCCGCAATGTAGAGAGACTGCTGGTCTGTGAGGCGTGGAGTGAAATTAGGCTCGGTGCTTCACCTGATAATTTGCTGCGCAATTGATGAAGCAACCGCGGCCCGACAGAAAAAGAAAACAAAAGTTTCAGCAACCAGGAGGAAATACTTGCTAATTCGGTGTGAATAAACATACAGCAACACAATGAAGTGTTGGTATGAGCGTTCATTGAATGCATGCATGTGCGTGTTTGCGCGACAGAAACTGAAACTAATCGATAACGTTGGTGGCAAGTTCCGTTCAACCTTCTGTTTAATTATTTAACGACGTTTAATAGAACAACGTGGATTCTTGATACAGAGCAGAGTATAGTTCAGTCAAATTTGAATATGGTCAAAAGATTGTAGCCTTAGTCTTTCATCTAAAAATCTCCAGATCAGTGATTTACATCTGCTCGGCCGTAATACATAGACTAAAGTTGGTACGTGTTTCCTGAATCCTTACATTCAGAGATTCAAATGGAATTTCATTAAAAAGCATGTCAATTTTGTCTCCATTTGCCTACAAGAGTTTGATGCTTGCATGAGGGAAACATCCCAAAACAATAGCACCCATATTATTGCTGTTGTTTTCAGAAGTACTGTATTTGTCATGCAACCATTACCATGCAAAAGCTATGTAAGGGATAATCAATGACGCGCCGTGCGTTTATAGGAAAATAATGCACGTTCGAAGTGGTAATAAGGACCCGACGCCGCAGGCGGAGGGGACTTTACACTTCGATAAGTGCATTATTTTCCTATAAACGCACAGGGCGCGGAGTTGATTATCCCGCTTATACCACTGCTACTATCATTTTCGTTTATATTGCCGCCGTCTTAGATACAACATTACTGTTTTTACCGTTACATTCACATTGGCGAATTAATATTCAAGTGTAATAAGCCCAAAAGAAGGGAACTACTTCATAGCCGTGCGGTATATAGAAAAATAATGCACGTTCCAAATAGCGCATCACAATAGGAAATTTGACCAAGCAGTGGTATAATGTAATTATACTGTATCTTACATTACTAAAGCAGGTCTCTGATTTTTTCACAAACTTTTTGTGAACAATGTTAGCATTTAAAACATTGACTGCTTTGAAGTGAAAGTACACTTAATACAGCATAATAATAATTATAATAATGATCATCATAATGATGATTTGATGGGGGTATACAGTATGTGTAGGTGGGCCCTATGGCCCCAAAGTCCCAAAGACTTAAAATAAGCCTACTTAACTTGTCATTTTATTGATGACAGTTGGGATCTTATCCCCTTCAATTTGACAACACTCCCAGTGTTTTCAAGGCTTCAAGGTTTTATTGAATGCTACCTCTGACTTAGAATGCATTACTTTGCACTTGCATAGTCTTTCATTTTGGAATTTTAAGAGCAATAAACATACATTGCAATGTTTTATTTCATTCAGATATGTAAATCAACATGTATATATTGCAATTAGTCAATTAGTGGGGAGATAATCGATAATCGAATCGAATCGAAATCGAATCGAACTGAAAAAATGAATCGTTAGATTAATCGATGCATCGAAAAAATAATCGCTAGATTAATCGTTTAAAAAATAATCGTTTATCCCAGCCCTATACTAAACTACTACTACATCATTCAAAAAAGCAGGCATATAGCTATACGTTAAAGGCTGCACTCATTCTAAAGGCTCAAAGTGGGATGTCTATTGCAATACAGTAAGTCAGAGGTGATCCTGGCAGTAAACGTTAGTGGGTGGGCTGCTTGTTGGGTCTGGGCCGCATGCATGTTGAGATGTGAGCGGTGACCTCTGACCCCTCGGGTGCAGGTGACGGCGCGAACGCTGGCGCAGCACGAGGATCTGATGAAGAAGACAGAGACCATGAACGTGCTGGTGGAGAGCAACAAGCTCCTCCGCGAGGAGAAGGACCGCCTGCAGCTGGAGCTGGAGCAGACACATGCCAAGGTGTGTGTGTGTGTGTGTGTCTGTTTGTGTGTGTGTGTGTGTGTGTGTGTGTGTGTGTCCAAGTCTAGGTCTGAAGCAGTGGCTATTTTATTAGTTCTGAAGCTTTGACTTACTTGATGAATGAATGAATGCATGAATGCATGGGGAGTGAAAGGGGCTTTGGGAAAATTAACAGGATGTGTGTGTGTGTGTGTGTTGCAGGTGCGTAAGCTGGAGCAAGACCTGCTGCCCATCCAGGAGTCCAACGCAGAGCTGAGTGAGAAGAGTGGGATGCTGCAGGCCGAGAAGAAGCTCCTGGAGGAGGACATCAAGCGCTGGAAAGCCCGCACACAGGTGGGGGCACACACACACACACACACACACACAGACAGGTGTGCACGCTAGAAAAATGTGGCACATACACATATACAAATTCAACGGAAACAAGAAGTGTCTTGAAAGACTAGTATTTTGTACGAAGAATGTGTGCTTTGTTATGCTAATACATTTTGAACCTTCCATGATGTGGTGAAATTGGTGATTGAATTAATTGTTTAACGTGTGTGTGTGTGTAGCATCTGCTGACCCAGCAGAAGGACACAGACCCTGAGGAGTACAAGCGCCTGCACACAGAGAGAGACGTTCACGTCAAACGCATCCAGCAGCTCTCTGAGGAGAACAGCAAGCTCAAGGCAGATGCCACCAGGTCGGACACCACACACACACACACACACACACACACACTATATGTACACCCAATGCCCAGAATGCAGCACGTGACATCGGACAAGTCTCCTGAATCCTGTCTGGCCCTGTGTGTGTGTGTAGGAGCAGTGGCACGGTGACATCGCTGCAGTCGCAGCTGCACACCCTGCGGGAGAACCTGGGCAAGCTGACGTCCGAGCGGGACGGGGCCAAGCGCGAGCTGGACGCCAAGAACCACGACCTGCAGGAGAAGCTCAAGACCATCACACAGGTCAAGAAGATCGGCCGCCGCTACAAGACCCAGTACGAGGAGCTCAAGGAGGAGCACGACAAGGTGAGATCCATTAATGTCAGTCAATCAGTCATATGGGGCAGGGATGTGGGGAGTAGCTCTGGGAGGTGACCTCAGATCAGACTCAAGCCGGTGGGCAGCAGCAGGCCAGGCCAGTGACCCTATTACTGCTCTACGGCTCTCTGTTGGATGACTTGAGTATACCAGACTGAAAGGGGAACATTTTGAATCCATGATTTCTATCATTTCTATCTATTTGGAAATATTATAGTAGTTACCTACAGTATTGGTAGTAGTTCGGAAGGTCATATAGCAGTGGATTCAGTGAACAAGCCTTGATTTCTTCCACGGCCATATAGTATTTGTCTGATTGAAATCTGTGGATTTGTGCTGATTCTGTGTGCGTGTTTCCGTGCGTTCTCCAGATGGTGGCAGCGGCCGCAGCGACCCCGGCTCCAGACCCAGAGGCCATGCAGACCCTGACCCAGGAGCTGCAGACCGTCAAAGAGTCTCACACCCAGAGCCAGGCCCGCACCACCCAGCTGGAGGCACAGATAGAGACCCTCAACAAGGTGGGGCTAACTGAGAGAAACTCTGTGTGTGTCCGTGAATGTCTTGTGAGCACCTAGAGCCCAACAAAAAAATTGCTTTTCACCCTGAAGGCCACCTTACCACTACAAGGTCCAGAAAAGCCCTAGAAAGACTCATACTCTTCCCTAGGGCAAGCTTGTAGAACACCTGGCCAGTAGGGTTGGGTATAGTCCAACATGATGTGTATCGACACATGTTACGAGTCTGAATAATGACATGGCCCAAAACAGAATTCACTCCACAGCTGTTCTTAATTGTTCTATAATGACTGCGAAGGCAAAGCCTTTAGGATCGCACAACTTAGAAGCACGTCAGTTGAGGCCCACAGATATTTCAAAATAGATTTCTATAGAAATAAATATCGCATTATCGGTATTTCGGACACTGTCCTACTTGGAAATGTATTCATGGGTTTCATCAGGTCCCTTTCCACAGGTGTATTAATCAAGCACCATGCAGTCCGCATTGATAATCAAAGTGCTTGATTTTATTCACCTGTGGAAAGGGACCTGATGAAACCCATGAATATGTGAATGCCAAATGGAGAAGTCATTTGCTGCGTTTACATGAGAGCTTTAATTCCGAATAAAACCAAGTTAAATCGGAATAAAAGTTAATTCCGCTTTAAAAGAGACCATGTAAACCCTTGTTCCGCTTGAAAATGATTATTCCGAATTAAACTTAATTCCGATTTAAGTGGTTGGTTTATTCCGATGTTAAAGCGGAATTAACTCCCCTCCTTGATCATGTAAACCATTATTCCGATTAAAAGTTTATTCCGTTTGTTTGGCGCATGCTCGTACAAGGAGGAAGAAGAAGCGCATGCTCGTTTCTAATTCGGCTCCGTCTTCTTCCCCCCTTCTCCGACAGTCTTCTCCTCCTCAGCTAGCAAACGTGAAGCTTGACAATATTCTCGAGCTGCTGGCTAAATAGTAGGCCTATTATCAGAGTTACTGTGAAACCCGTTTTCATTATGTTATTGTCCATGCTGTAACGTTAACCCGAGATGACAAAAAAGTTGCTAGCCAGCTAAAGTTTGTTTTCTTCCGGTAGACCTTATTAGGCTACGTTCATGCGCCGCCTGTCCAATCGGAACCCTTCCCGACCCCCAGACGTTCAGCAGAATACAATAAAGCGTAATTAACGTATGTTCCATGTAAACGCCAATTCGGAATTATTATTTCCATGTAAACTCGAAGGAGAATATTTTAATTCCGATCTATTTAATTCTGAATAAACTAATTCAGAATTAAAAACATCATGTAAACGTGGCCATTGTTACCTCCGCCAAGGAGGTTATGTTTTCATCGGGGACCGGCGAATGTTTGTCTGTCTGTTTGTTTGTCTGTCTGTCTGTCTGTCTGTCTGTTTGTTAGCAAGATAACTCAAAAAGTAATGGATGGATTTCGATGAAATTTTCATGACCCAAGGAAGACACCATTAAATTTGGGAGTGATATGGATACAGGATTCTTTTTAATTAAAGGATTTTTTATTAACATTGTGTGATAAGGCTGTTATATCTTCCCCCATAGACTTGAATGGAGACTGTGATGTCATAATGGCCCATAATGGCAACTGCGCTCGTTAGGTGCTGTGTCCACCAAACGCGTTTTTTGTGCCGACGGCGACAATTTTCAATGTAAAGTCTATGTAGCTCAGCGCTCACAGCGCTGAGCGCCCTCGGCAGAAAAAAACGCCGGCGCCGACCTTTTTTGTCGCAGCACTCAGAGCGCTCAAAGTTGAAATCTGTTCAACTTTTAGAACAGCGCCGGGCTCGTCAATGGCAGTTCTGGTTATAAACCGTCTCTGGTTTTGGTAACTTAGCAACAATAAACACTTATCGAAGCGCCGAGAGGAGGAGGTTTTGGGCGCTCTGGCTGTAAAAAACGCATTTGGTGGACACAGCACCTTAAGCTCCCAGAGTAGTTCCCAGGCTAATCAGAACACCTGTGAATCCAATGGTCTCATGGTGCATTCCAGACAGCATTTAAACTAGTGGGATGTGGGATTTATCCTACCTCCAACTGCGAAAGATGCACTGGAACGCCTGTCGAAGTAGGAGCTCCTACTCGCGAACTCGTATGAGCTCAACCTGCCCCGACCTCACCTCAACAAAATGAAGTGGGAGGATTATGGCGGCGCCCATGGAGACATGTTCTGTGAGGGGTAACTTCAAGGAATACGCTATAAACTTTAGGGTAGGGTTGTTTTAGACACGGTAATTAACTTGTTCTTCATATTATAACTTAAAATTGTGTCAACAAACAATACAACGTATTGTGAAAGTAACGTTATAACGTTATACAGTTAGCCTAGCCTAATATGCTAACGTTACGACGGTATGCTAACGTTACGTCGGTCACCCATGTTTTCTAAACCTCCCACTCCAAAATGCTTGGAACGCTTTGAAGTGGGAGGTAGAACCTTTCAGGTAGGGTAGGTCCCACCTCCCACTTGTTTGGATGAGGTCTGGAATGCAGCATCAGCTTCTAAGCATACAATCTGGCTCTCCCTGAACTCCACATCCTGTTGAAGTGTTTCCTGTGTGTCAAAATAAAAGTCACAGCCATATCTGATGCTTTGCGCATTATATCTTTAGAACGGCTTGAAGAAAGGTGATGGCATAAAAGTGTTTATTATTTCTGGTGCAAACCACAAATGTGGGGGGAACTAAGGCTCTTGGCGGAGGACTGCGCTCTCGGAGTGCTTTTATAGTTATGAATCAGATGTGGCTGCAAGCATGTTTACTAAAGCAATGATGGAGATATCGCATGGTAGTAAATCTGTATTGTGTGACTGTGTGTGTGTGCCACAGACGGTGGGCGAGCGGGAGGCGGAGACGCGGACGGCACAGGAGGAGCTGACTCGCCTGAGGCAGGAGGTGCAGGAGAAGAGCAGCCAGGAGGAGGCGCTGCGTCACCAGGCGACGGAGAAGGAGGAGCGCACCAAGAAGACCATGATTGCAGCCCGCCAGAAGATCCGCCAGGTCATCGGTAAGGAGATGAGTAGACATGCACACAGCGCTCACGGTCATCAATGCTTGGACATTACCTGTACACTTATACATACACATACTGTAAGAGTTCAGCATTGTCAGTGTCAATGCTTGGACATAACCCGTTCATTACCTGTACACTTATACATACACATGTTCACACACATACACATTGAAGAGAATTGTCAGTTTGTGGATATTTCTGTCTCACCCAGCGTTAGGTGGGCACTGTTATTGCAGCCTCTGACCTCTGACCTTGTAACTTTTGCCCCCAGGAGAGAAGGAGGCGCTGCAGAAGGAGACGGAGGAGCTGCGTCAGCAGCGTGAGGAGCTGGAGGTGCGCGTGAGCGCGCTCCGCTCGCAGTACGAAGGGCGCCTGTCGCGGCAGGAGCGCGAGCTGCGGGACCTCCGCGAGCAGCACGACCGCCACGCCGAGCCCCGCGAGGAGCCCGCCGAACCCGGGCCCAGCAAGGTACACACACACACACACACACACACACACACACACACACACACACACACACACACACACACACACACACACACACACACAGCACCACGTAGACCCATGTGCACACATCCCAGCAAGGTTCATGCACACACTTCACATGGAACGACACATAGACATATACACACACACACACACACACACATCTGAAGTGCAATGTGTTAATGATGTGCATGATTGCTAAGCATGTCGTTCATTTTAGGTGCCTGAACAGCAGAGGACAACTGAACAGAGACCAAAAACCCTGAAGCCCACCCCTGCAGCAGACCGCGGAAGGTACATGCGAAAGACACACACACACACACACACACACACACACACACACACACACACACACACACATACACACACATACACACACAGTACTCAAGATTTCAACCCCATAATAACTGAGGCCTCACGTGTCTCCTCTCCCTCTGGTGAACAGCGCCAGCTCCTCTGAGCCCCCCACGGCCAACATCAAGCCCACACCGGTGGTGGCGACGCCCAGCAAGCCTGCAGCCAGCCAGGGCAACAAGCCCACGCCGCGCGCCAGCATCCGGCCCATGGTCACCCCGGCGCCCGCGCCCACCCCAACCCCCACCGCCACCGTCATGCCCACCACCCAGGAGACCCAGGAGGGTGAGTCTGGGCGCCCGTGATCGGGCATTGTTGTATATCTTTTATGAGAGTGCTGCCTATGAAGAGCATAATACAGGTTTATGGCATATAAGAGCACATGGCAGTGGACACACATACTGTATATGTATACCAGAGATGGGGGACTCGAGTCTAGTGACTTGACTCGAGTCAGACTTAAGTCGCCAGATTGAGGACTTGTGACTTGCTTGATCAACAGTGAGAAAAGACTTGACTTGACTTGGACTTGCTACTCATGACTTGAGACTTGACTTAGACTTGCATGCAATGACTCGACAAGTCATTGCTGTCTTGGTTAATTGGTGAATAATAATAATAAAAACGATTTTCGATTGGATATTTCCTGTTGCATGTGGGCGAACCTGGCAACCTCTCTACTAGGTGCTAGGTGACGCGCCCGCCATCTACAGTAGAGCGGTCGGGGTTTAGAAGGTGGAAGCTGTTACCAGTTCTGCTGCTATTGCAGCAGCCAGTGTTCCCAAAATCATAACATTTGGATTTAAAGACTATTCAACTCAACAAAAGAAACGATTCGCCGAGTGCAAGGTGTGCAGCGCAAAAATATCCGACACATCCAGCACCACGTCAAATGTTATCCGCCATTTCCGACTACACAAAGAAAAGTAAGAAATGTCAATAGCTAATTTCACATTATTTTTAATCTAACGTTAGCTGGCAGAGCTAACATCCCATCTCCATCAGTAAAACGTGACAAGAGCTTACTGTTTGCACCACATGTTGACTTAGTTTCACATTGATCCCGCCTATCAAATAACAGACAATTTGACTGAAATTGTAGGTAGCCTATCTGAAATTGCCAGATTGATTCACTTGGCAGATAGCGCTAGTTGCTAGTCGAAAGTCTACTAGAAAATCACTCAGAGTGCGCAAACCTCCTCCAAGCGAACACATCACCTCCTCTTGCATCCATCCATAACTTTTTTAGTTATCTTGCGAACAAACAAACATATACAGACAAACCAACAAACTCCGATAAAAACATAACCTCCTTGGTGGAGAGAAAAACTTCGAAACGGTCTTTGTCCCGACGCACATAATTGTTGACATTCTCGATAATGTCGAGGGGAAGCTGAGACAAATTATGCATGACTGCAAGTAGGCTACTTCTTTGTGTTGGATGAGAGTAGGCTAGGCTACAGATGTGATGGATGTTACATCACATCTGTACTCTCACCATGGACGTTAGGAAATGTGATACATTCTTAAAAATGGAGTGGGAGCATAAATGCATTGAATATGAGGCTATGTTGCACTAACTGGTTTTCAGTCTTGTGCTATGAATGGTGATTTATGTGAGCCCTTTGCACTGAAATTAATATCACTCATGGCTGTAAAATCCTTGTATTTGTCGTTAGGGAATGCATAGGCCTATTAAAAATGCATTTGAGCATGAAAAAAATGAAATATATACATTTTATTCTTATTCAGAATTATTTTGTAGCTTCTCTCATGTCAGATGTGCGAAAGTGCGCAGCCACATTTGGCCCTCTGATGGTGATGATAAAAAAATTGTGGCCCTCTTAGTCATGAAAGTTGCCCATCCGCGGTCTACCACAGCAATGTAGCTGTTAGTTTGTTAGCGCTAGCTGCTTTTATTTTTATTAAATCATTATATAAAGTATAACAGCCAAACAACATGCACAAACCCTATTACTGTAAATGTATGTAAAAGTATATGAGAGATGTATGACATAAATGAGAAATGGGCCACTTTCAAGAGTAAATCGTAGTATAGCCTAACATAGAAGTGTCTCCATTTCATTTCCGTATGGTATTTATTAATGGAATATTATGCAATGAAAACATGAGCTAAACACACATTCTCTCTCTCTCTCTCTCTCTCTCTCTCTCTCTCTCTCTCTCTCTCTCCCACACACACACACACACACACACACACACACAAACACACACACAACATACAGTATGAGAGAATGAGGCCTTTTTGAAGGAGTAGTGGACATAGAAGTTGTATTTGTTCAAGTTCATTCCTTCTTGCACTTCTTTGTCTGTTGTCTTTTGCAACATATCGAAAAAATGGTTGTAAATAAAAGGAAGTGGTTTGCTGCTGTTCCCATGATAAACTACCGTGTTGAGTACTCTGTCTGGTAATTATTGTTTGGTACACCAGGCCCTGTAGTCGTTCCTAGTAATTCTGATCCTGCTGGTCCTAGTGAGCATTTATAATTATTCTTTAGCCTTATATCCCCTTCTTCTATTTGTTAGCCCTTTTGTGCAAAGGAGGGCTACATAAAACGTAGGCTGCCGTCTCTTCAAGTTTTAAGACGGTTGTCTTCCAGCATATTATATGACTTGACTTGTGACTTGCTTGACCTAAGCTATGACTTGACTTGACTTGACTCGACCTAAGCTATGACTTGACTTGACTTGACTCGACCCTCACAAAAACGACTTGGGACTTGCTTGAGACTTGAAGGTTAAGACTTGAGACTTGCTTGAGACTTGCATATGTGTGACTTACTCCCATCTCTGATGTATACACACACACACACACACACACACACACACAGGTGGAAGTAGTATTGGCAGAACCACCAATTAAAGACTGTTCTATAGATGCTAGTAGAACGCTCCATTGACTTTCATTTTGGGATTTCCCAAAGTTCTACCGGTCATTATTTTCTGCTAGAGCAGTGGTTCTCAAACTTTTTCTTTTATTCCCCACTTTGATCAAGCTTGGCTTTCCCGAGCCCCACCTGTCCATCATCGCTCTAAGAAAGTATAGGTCAAGCTCAAAATTGTCACATTTATAATGTCACTTGCTAAATATACATCAGTAACCAATAACAGTTAGGCTAGGCCTACTACAGATAAATATCAGTTCAAAAATAGAGAAAATAAAAATCTAAATCAATGACCAATAACGTCAGTTTTTTGTCATTGACAAGGTGTCAATCCTTGCTTCAAAAAAAGCTAATTTCCAAAATTACAGCAAAAGGACCAACTATATGCTACCATTGTGTTAGAAATGAAGTTCAACACTCTCACAACCTCGTTCAAAATCTTATTCAGGTCAAGCCTTGACGCGAGCGCTTCCCTGAATGAAACAGTCCGTCTGTTGCGCATCGGGCACTACCCTCTTTATCACGACGATAGCATTTCTTTTACCTGCTATCGTCTGTGCGCCAACCAAGCGAAGTCCCTCACAGTTTTCCCATTTGATGTCCTGTTCTGCGAGGTAGACTAATTGTTGAGATCAATGTTGAATAGTTCATACTCATACTCGCAGAATAGAATATCTTCGGCCGCTGTCAAGTTAACAAAGCGGACATAAGCAATAACCAAACCACCTTTGTAAAGTCAGTGGCCGTGTCCACTTGCAAGGCAAACATGAGTGTTTGCGTTTGTCAAGCAATTGTTCTTCGAGATCGCAGAACAGCAATTGTGTCGTCGGACAGATAGCCAAGATATCCCTCAATTTCACTGCGCTCGTCTCGAACATGAATTAAAATTCCGACGTCAATCATTTTTTTCGGACTACGGTTCCAGGACAGACTAACATTTTCATCTGGTCAATGATAGCCCTACAAGACTCTAGATGACCTCGTTTGTGTTTGTTTTGTGAGATGAAGGTGCATTCTCGTAATTATCAATAAAGGAAGGCACAGGCTACAGATTAAAAAGAAATCTCCGTTTTTTCACGTCAGCTCGCGCCCCACCTGGCATGTCTTTGCGCCCCACTAGTGGGGCGCGCCCCACAGTTTGAGAAACGCTGTGCTAGAGGACCTCTGGAAAACAAAATGATGACCGCTGTCAATGGCAATGGAATTTGTGCTTCTAATTCAGGCCTTTCCTATCAGGAAAATAAGTACCTTCAGGGCGAAAAACAAGGTTCACACACAGGTGGAAGTAGTATTGGCAGTACTACCACTAACGACTGTTCAAAAAATGTTCTGTAAAATGGCAAAATGAAATACCAGACACACATGCGTGCGCACACATACAGTCTATGTTGTTACTGAACCCAGCTGAATCCCATCAGCTTTTCATAACCACCCCATCTAATTTCTGACCCCCCTCCTCTTCCTCCTCCTCCCCCTCCTCCTCTTCCTCCTCCTCTTCCTCCCCCCCTGCAGCCCAGCAGTCGAGCGAGGGCCCGGTGGAGCACATGTACGGCAGCACCAGCGGCACGGTGCGCTCCACCAGCCCCAACGTGCAGTCCTCCTCGCTGGCCTCCTCCATGATGGCCACCCCCCAGAGCCAGAACCAGGCCACCGCCTTCGTCCAGCCCACGCAGCAGGCCGTGGCGCCCAGTGAGCCGGCCAATCAGGAGCCGGCGCCCGCCACCGTCATGATGGAGGCCACACCCAGCTCACAGGTGGAGAGGCCCTCCACCTCCACGGCAGTGTTTGGCACAGGTAATGTCATATGTACAGTACAGCATGTACAGTACCCTCTTATTTCATAAGACTCACTCACATATTATGTACTGTAGCCATGCACACAGCGTTGACATGTTGACAGCGTCTCCATTTTGTAATCGTAATCATACTAATTTATTAAATAGCACCTTTGTTATTGAATTATACAGTATATGTAGTACTTATAATTTTATTTAAGAATATTGAAACATGTATTTGAATATCTATAAATGCAAAGAACATTGGGGCTAAGGAGCTGGTCTAGCATGCAGTAACCTGAAACATTGTGGGTTCAATTCCTGGCCTCTACCATTGTGCCCTTGAGCAAGGCCCTATATCATAATTGACGTATGTAAGTTGCTTTTACTAAAAGCATCTGCTAGATGAGTAAATGTAGCGTAATGATAACGTAACCCCACTGTGACCTGACTGTAGTGTCCGCTACGCCGGGTTCCTCCATGAACAAGCGCCTGCGGGAGGAGGAGCAGGAGGGCACGAGTGCGGACACAGAGACCCCCGACGAGCCCAGTGAGCCCCCCAAGAAACTCCGCCTCGTCCAGAGAGTTGGGCCAGAGGTTCGTTGGACACACACGCTTCAGAACACATCCATTCTGAACATACAAAATTGTGGAGATCCCTTCTTGGTTGACACTTGGGGTGTGTGTGTCTGTGTGTCTGTGTGTCTGTGTGTCTGTGTGTCTTGTGTGTCTGTGTGTCTGTGTGTCTGTGTGTGTGTGTGTGTGTGTGTGTGTGTCAGGAGGAGGTGATGGAGGACAGCACAGAGGCTGAGAGTGTTGTTCCCGGCGAAAGCCAGGAGGCTCCAGATGCCACACAGGTATGAAGGAGAAAGAGTGTGTGTGTCAGACCAGATTCACATACCTATAAGCTCATTTTTGAGTGATGATCTGTTGTTAATTGTGTGTGAATTTGATCTTCATTGACTGTGTGTGTGTGTTTGCGTGTGTGTGTGTGTTTAGGAGCTTGAGGACTACCCAGTGTTAGCTGATGCGGAGGAGGAGGCAGGCGGCTCTCAGTCGGTCCCCGTAGAGACCTCGCAGGAGGGCGAAGGCACACAGCAGGGCATCATCGTCATCGTCAGCGACTCCGAGACCGAGGGCGAGCAGGAGGGCGAGAGCGAGGAAGAGGTGGAGGAGGAGGAAGAGGAAGAGCAGGAGGTAGAGCTTGATTTACCATTTTTAATTTGATCTTTTTTTTTTTTGTTTAGATCAGCAGTCAAAAGCTCTGATCATTTGATTGTTTAAATGAACCTCTGAGATTTTAGTTTGTTCTTTTGAGAAAAGACAAACTTGATACACATTGTTGCACAATGCAGCATTACTGACTTGATTACTGTTAAATACTACACCTATACACCACACAGAGGTTATACCATAAAGATGAACTGACCATTGCACTGACCTAAACATAATAGCTGCCCTCTCCATTTGGATATACGCCTCGCATGGACCTCAGCATGAAAAAAACGTGGCATTGCTCTTCACGAGTGTGTTTGTGAACAGGACTATGAGGAGGAGGAGGAGGAAGAGGAGGAGGAGGACGAAGACGACGGTGGCATGGGCGAGGAGGGCGAGGAGAGCAACGAGGGGAGCGGCAGCGGAGAGGGCAACGAGGCGTACGAGGGCGACGAGCAAGAGGTGAGTCCAGGAACTCCACACACACACACACACACACACTGTCTATGCACATCAGGACCTTTCATGGTTTGGCAGTTGCCAGTTGTGATTGTGTGTGTGGGTGGTGGGTGGGTGGATAGTGCCTGCTTGTTATTGGATGGGTGTGCCTGCTTGTGTTCTTCTGTGTGTCCACTGCCGGTCATTAAATGTACCGAAACCGTCATGGAAGCAAGTGAGTCATGGCCCCGGTCATGATTGCCATATTGCATCACCTCCATGGCAGCTTGTTGTCCTGTCTGTTCCCAGAGTTCCCTTCTCTCGTCTGGTTTATGTGTGAGACATCAAGTGTCTAGGAAAAAGTTCATTCAACCGAGTTGCTTTGCTTTCATCTCTCCCTCACCCCCACCACCCACCCCCTCTTTCCGCTCAGGGCGCGGAGGCGACCGACCCAGGCACCGAGACGGAGGAGAGCCTCGGGGCGACGGACTCCACCCAGCAGCGTGTGGCCGACTCCCAGACGTTCAGCGGTACGCCTGTTTGTCTCCCATATAGACCTGACCCACCACCCTCCTTTCTCGTTTGTGCGTGTCAGCCATGGTGTTCCAGACTCCCCCCCCCCCTGTGTGTCATATCAGTAGGATGTGGCTTTCATTCAGGCTGGATTTGCCGTTGACGGCCGCTTCCTCACATTGAGGCTCGTAGATGTTTATTGGATCAATCAGCTTACTAGGCCCCCTTATCTCTATTCCACCAGGCACATGGCATTGCAGATTATGATGCATGTTAGAGGAGTTGTGCTTTAGTCAGGATGCCAGCTCCTAGTCCCTGGGGTGGGAATAGTGGAACATTCTACCTCAGTGTAATTCAGGGCAGTTTTAACAGTCATTTCCCCTCAGAAGTGTGTGTGTGTGTGTGTGTTGACAAGTACATATGCCCATGCATGCGCACGCATGTACAAACACTTACACACTCTGTTTTAAAATGTCCATCTAGTGGAGCCAACTAATGCTAGCGTGGAGACTCATTCCGTGGACTCACCCAGAGAGGCGGCGCCGATCAGCAGTTCGACGCCTCGCCTCCCACAGTCGCCAAGGCGACCACCGCATCCCTTGCCCCCCCGCCTGAACATTCTTCCTCCACCCGGCCCCGAGCTGGCTCCCCCCTCACTGGTGCAGGTTTGTGTCCTTGAGGTCATTCAAGGTCAGGGGTGTCTCCGACACCTTGGGGCCCATGCTGAATTGAACAGTGAACCTTTAACAGCTATACTTTGCCTCACTTCCCTTTTATTGTGATTCTCTGCAGCGCTTCCCAGTCCGATTCCATTCCTCAGGGCGGTCCATGCCTCTCACTCCAGGAGCCAACAGTAGCTCCATGATGTCTGAAACGGTGTGTTTGTGCCGCGGTTCAGCATTTCCCCTTTTACATGCTCCAGTCATACGCCTTGGCCTCGTGATAACCTGACATGACGCCATTTTCTTTTTTTCCCATTCTCTCGGCAGCAAATGACCTTTGACAATGATGACCGCATTGTCCCCAGCACGCCCATTCTGGTGGTCCCGAACCGCTCCGACAGCTTCACTGAGCCACTGCAGTGAGTACTAGTATAGCGCTAAACTAGATGGAGTAGGGACTGCTCCGGTCTAATACTGACGTTGAAATGACAGAACACTGCAACATTGCTCGTTTCTTTTGGGAGGTATATAATGCTTACCTCTTAAGAATCTATGGCAAGTGGTGTTGTTAGTGCCCTATTGTAAGCAGGCGGAGGTTCCGTTTGGGTCCGTTACAACTGTTGTGTGCTGATCCACAGATCGCCTCAGGTGGCCACTGTCCCTCGGTTCCGCTTCGGCACGTTGGAGGACATGACCCAGTCCACATCGTCTCACTCTGATCTAGGCCAGCTGGCCTCTCAAGGAGGTACGGATAGACTCCATAGTTGTGTAGTAGTCATTGTAAACAGATAAATAACAATAAACAATAAACTCCTTTGCTTTACCTGATTATGGGCTGTTTTTCAAAGGAATTTGTAAATGGTGATCTGTAGTAAGGAGCATTGTGTAGTGATTTCAGTCCTAACTTAAAGTGTGTGTGTGCTCAGGGCTGGGTATGTATGAGAGTCCCATGTTCCTGGCGTCCCAAGAGGAGGAGTCTGGAGGACGCAGTGTCCCCACCACACCTTTACAAGTGGCAGCTCCAGGTGAGACACACGCACCCACTCCATACATACGAGTTAAACCTGATGTATACTCGACGTGTGACAATGTGACGTCAGAATGACGTCAGATTTGAGCCTTGCGACGACGTGTCGCGCACCGAATATTTTTTTGAAACGGCGCGCGCCAACCTTGCACAACAACTAGGAAGAGATTGAGGCCAAGCCCACAGAGCCAGTGTCCTGTTATCAACCACATAAACCACATTCAGGCATTATCATATCCTATCCCACATCTTAAATAAGCCCCTTCATTTTTAAAACGACTGTAGATGAAGTTTGAATAATAGTCAGTTTGAGAAGTGGGTAGTTAACTTGGCTAGGCAGCAGCGAGAGTTGCCGTTTGATGACTGGTTTGTTTACAGTCGTGAACTAGACACACACTTTCCTCACTACTATTCTCCTCTTTCTGCTGTGTGCAGCTTACCAGATTTACTTTGCCAGTTCCTAAACATTGTAGTTTCAGATGCAAATCTCTCCTCTCCTCTCCTCTCTGCAGTGACCGTTTTCTCTGAGACTGTCTCCATGGACACCTTCTCTATGGAGACCCCGGAGCCGGCCTCCCAGTCCGTTCCCCTGGTAACCACATCCACACCCAGCCTCACTGCCACTGGCGGTGCTGGCGGAGGAGACGACCGAGACGAGGTCCTCATGGAGCCAGAAGCTGAAGGGTGAGGACACACACACACACACACACACACACACACACAATCCCTGGGTCTCTAAATCTGTCTTCTTTTCCCTCTCACTAACATATGGGTACACCTACAGTATGAATCTAGTCTGTCCCCCAATAGCTGGTAAAAGGTTGTCCTGATGAGTGATGCGTCTGTGTCCTGTGTCTTGAGGAGTGATGCGTCTGTGTCCTGTGTCCTGAGGAGTGATGCGTCTATGTGTCCTGTTGCAGGGTGGCTGTGGATGTGAATGTGGAGCCCGTGTCCCAAACGGAAACAGAGGAGCCCGGACAAGCCACTGATGAGACCAATCTCCCTTCAACCAGCCAGGAGCCCTCCTCCAGCTCCGCAGGTACACACATGCCCACACACACACACACTCAGTTTCACACTCACTCTCACACACACTAGTGCCTACTGTTGCCTACTGTTGTGTTTAATGACATTTCAGAAGAAGGCTAGGCAACCTTGGCAAGCGTTTACAACTGGAGAAAGCTCCTGGCTAACTATCACCAAAATCATGAATGAACATTGCAAGTCACTTACTGTATCTCTTCTGTAATCTTAGAAAGAATTTCTTTGACTACGTTATCTAACAATATAGAAAGCACAATTAAATGCATCCACGTATCCTTATGCACTATGAATTACTATTTTTCACTAGCCTGAACCTGAGACTGAAGGCTAATTACTCTCACATATTTCCTAGTAAGTGACAGGCACTCAATTAGACCTACCGTACACACCACCAATCTGCACTCATTGTCATTGACTGTGTTTACATGCACTTTAGTATCCCGGTTAAGATCGGGGTTTTGAAGTATCCCGGTTTTGTATTTGCGCATGTAAACATCATACCCCGATTTCGGAACCCCGGATAAGCCCTTATCCCGGTAACGAGTATCCCGGTTATGCTAGGTGGTGTACTCCCAGAGAAACCGGGATACTGTTCCATGTATACACCTTATGCCGGTTTCTCAGGCAAAACACGTATTACATTAGTAACCGGGATACGGAGTGCTAATAGAACTTTATTGTTGGTAACCGGAATACTGTTATTCGTCATGTAAACAGGGATATTAATAACCGGGTTTCTCTGTGTTCATGTAAACACCATATCCTGAATATGATCAAAATCGGGATAAGCCTCATAACCGGAATACTAAAGTGCATGTAAACGCAGTCAATGAGACCCTAAGAGGTGGGCCCCCAAATCAAACCAAATTCTTGACTTGGTACACACACACACACACACAAACACCCCTCTTGTGTTAAGGTATTTTAATGTGTTTGTGTTCTCTGTTCCCTAGACACTAGTAGCACCCAGCAACCCAAAGGCAGAGGAGGAACCGGCCGACAGCTCCAGCGCTGGACACATTCAGGGTCTGGCCCTGCCAAGAGAGGTACGCACACCAGCACTGGAACATGCATTCAGTCAGTCATGTCATCCCCAAAACACCAACACCAATGAAGATGTAGACATGTTACACATGCATACTGTATTTTACCTGTATTGTGAGTGGAGAGGCTGTATGCCGTTCATGGCAGAGTCTTGCACGGGTCCATTTATTTTTATTTTTTTAAATCCGCACCCTCCCATACCAGTCATGTTTAAAAACCGTACCTGACCTGTTTTCCAACAGTAGCGCTAGTTAAATTCCACACCCGACTGGCATTAAATAAAACCAACACCCTTTAAGAAAAAACATTTTGCCAAGTCATATATTTCAGAAGTAACTAGCCTAATTACACAACCATTAACACTGCAGATCTAACTTCAGCTGAAGTTGACAGGCCTTCTGGTGATGCTACATGATGAAAAGTAGACTACCACAATACAATGCTCCAAGTGATTTTTACATTTTACATGTTACTACTCTTCAAGTAGATGGGGTTACAATAAGCCATCACCAAGCAATTACCAAATTTAGGTTTCAAACACAGCCCTTATTTTATTAGTTTATTTGAGGGCAAGATTGAATGCGAGAAAGCTAGCTCGCATGCAGGGATGGCAATAGATTTCGCAATAGCAATATTGGGACATAAACAGGCATGCATAAGGTGTTAATGTAAGCAGCCGCTCTGGAAGACTGCAGGCAGATACCGGGCATGTGATTTTTAAAAATAAAAGTGTAAGTGACTGGAGAGTTTTGAGAGTGTGTACGCGCACATAACTGATGCATTTTAAATGCTTTCATCAACTTGAAATGCAGGGATATTATTGTGGATGTTACTAAAATATTTAGTATTTTGAAAGGTCATGGCTAATGACGAGCAGAATGCGTTTTTCAAAAGAGAAAAAAAAACACTTTGGATTAATCCACAATATTTAAAGCCATCAATTTAATTAAAACGTTTATTAAGATATATAAAACACAGTTTATAGTAAAATGTACAGAATCTGATTCCTTGTTGCACACAGGAGGAAGCGTGTAGTGTTGTCTGATTGTCCATCTCTCTCTCTCTCCTTCTCAGGCATGGGATTCCGAGATCGTTCGTTGAAGTAAAGCCATTTACAGCAGAGCTCCACTTTTACTTAAACTTCCAGTATAATTCTAGAACTACAGTTCCACTTGGTATCTCTGTTTCTGCTTAAGGCCAGATCTCCAGTCCTGTGGGTTGTGTGCTTGCTTTGTTTTTTAGTTGTTTTTTTTTTTTGTCCTACTTCAGAAGAATGTGTTTTGTGCGTGTGTTTGTTAGCAGCAATTGTAATCAATGAAAGTAAAATAAAGTATGATTTTTTTACTGAACTTCAAAATGTCAGTCTGTGAAAATGTGTTACAATGGATATGTAGGTGTGTGTGTGTGTGTGTGTGTGTGTGTGTGTGTGTCCATCGGTCCCTTAGGCCTGGGTAGTTTTGGGGCAGTTGAAGAAGCTCTGGGACGTGCTCGGCGTCTGAGGGGTTCGGGGCGGCGTGGTCACAGTCGGCTTCTCCCCGTCCATCCTGATGCTGTAGTGGCGCGCTGTAGGGCACAGGAGACAGAGCAGGGCCTTTACCACAGAGCATGTGCTCTCCATTCAGAGTAGATCAGTGAAAGGAAGGTAGTTATCCAAAGGTGGTTACCCATTCCATGAATGCAATGGAAATGTTATTCAGAGTCAAAATATTTGTTGTTAGATTTTAAGAATACTTCAAATAATTGTTGTTGTTCAATAATCTGTGGGATGCTTTATTTTGACAAATGGAGCAGGTGTGGAAATCGTTTGGCATTTCAAACGGAACATGCCAGAACACATGCGTCCAAAGTCCAGGCTCTGTGTGTGTGTGTGTGTGTGTGTGTGTGTGTGTGTGTGTGTGTGTGTGTGTGTGTGTGTGTGTGTGTGTGTGTGTGTGTGTGTGTGTGTGTGTGTGTGTGTGTGTGTGTGTAGTGTGCACTCAGAGTTTGTTTCCTCAGTGACACAACGACTAGACACAAGCTGCACTGCATTTCGACTTCCCGTTGGTCGTGAAGCCTGCCAAAAACCTGAAGGCCAACTGATTCACACAAACACACACACACACCCACTCACATACACACACGTTAGCCCATATCCATTTGACCCAACTACTCACCCACGCAAGGCTCTGGACCGTCTCACACATCTCATTACTCACACCAACAACACACCCACACGTGTGTCCTAAAGGATCCAGACCTATGCCAGACATGACTTGCACCATAGATCAACAAAGATGCCCTCATCCTGGTCTTCCATTTTAATAAGCCATCTAAGTCAACTCGTTAAAGCAGAGGTGTGTTCCAAATCCACATCTGGAGCAGTTTTGGAGAAAAATGCTTTAACTACTGCTCGGCTGTGTGCCTATGATGGTATGTTTTCAGAATCAAAAACAGCTGCTAGTCCTAGCTAGAATACACAGGTGGGGATCTAAAACGTATACGAAACATTTTCCCATGACACTAAAGTGATGTTTGAGCATTTCAAAGCATGGAGATATTTATTTGTTTTTCTGCAGGAACCTGTGATGGGTCAGGATGATACACACAAGCATTCTTCCCTCTGATTTGTTTGAATTAATTATTTAAAACAGATATGTGAATATGATCTCTATCAACAGACCTGATATATAACAATCTATGGTTGCTTGAGAGCCATGAAAAGGTTCACGCAGAAGCGTGGTACTCACTGCGAGAGAAAACGTAGTACTTGTAGCCATCCACTGTCTGTCTTGATGGAAGGGACAGGGCGGAGGTCACTGTCGTAGGGAACCCCTTCCAGGTCGCCATGATGCTCAGCTCCTTGCCCAGGTATTTTTCTGCGGAGAACAAACAAAAGTTTCCCTGAAGTGTATCTCTTTAGGCCTTCCTTCTACTCTGACACAGTGGCCCATTCTCAACCTCTCTCCTCGATCCTCGGTCCTCCAGGCTCGTTCGCGCTGATCTACTGTATAACTAGCACTGGATAGACTATCCCATTGATGTGGCTCTGGTGGGTCAGGCTACTGTATGTGCTCACTCAGTCCTGGACCCCAGAGCTCACCTGCTTGTCTTGTTCTGCGGGTGTACACGGTGTAGTGGACCCTATGGTTGGGCTGGATGGACAGGCTGGGTTGGCTGGGCTGGCTGGACGACTGGCTCCCGGAGCATTTGGGAGCCTTCTTAGGGTCGTACGAATATTTCTGCACCCGGCCGCCTGTGTGAGACAAAGTTGGATGTGTCAAGGAAGGAATTGCATATTGTCAGAATACAGCTATGCAACAGTTCCCAGAGAAAAAAGAAAATGTAGGAATGACAAAAAAATGCATTCATTAATAGGATCTTCTCAGAAATGCAGGTGATGCCAGGTGTTTACCTCTCTTGAAGAAGTACACAGACTCTCTCCTCTTCATGTAAGCAGGCACAGACAGCGCCGCTGTGATGTGACCTGTCAGACCGTCGAAACCTGTGCGAGTAGCTTTGGGGTAGCCAGGGTCCATGACCTCATTTTCAAAACGCCAGTAGTTCCGACCCTGCAAAAATAACCCACACATTTTGACACAGAACCGCCTTCATAATGGACTGTGTAAAGCAGGCATCGTTATACTAGGATTAAATGCCTGTCAGTTCAGTGGTAATCGATAACACTACTGTCCTTGTATAATCCACCCACACACACATATTATCCCACACCATGGAAAAGAGTAGCAACTCTAATCCATTCTGGCAGCGAATGCAATGCAATTTAAAATGACAAACTGAAGTCAGCTGTGGGGCGGGCGCTCTCTACTCTGGAGAGCCAAGGCCTGTGAGTCTGTGTAGGGTGTTACTGGACTAGTTTCCTGTATATGGATTAAGTCTGCGACTAGGCTTACTCCATGTATGGGAAAACCAGCCCGTTGTCTCTAAGGCTGCAGGCTGCCATACCTTCAAGAAATATGTCTTTCCCTGGCAGTTGCAGCGGGTGAAGACGGTGTCTATGGGTGAGGGGATTCCCCACGTCGCTGTGATGCCCTGTGCAGGCCCTGGCACCCTCATGGTATCCAGCGTCCAGAAGTAGTGACCTATAGGGACAAGCCATCCATTTATGGACAAAGAAAATGTTTCACTTTTGATTTATGCTTGCATTTGTCCATGAAAAACATTGACTGCAAGTCAATAGCAGTATAGTTGTGGCACTAGTGGTAATACAGTACAGTGGAATCATATTTTTTAATACTGGGTGTAAAGCCAGATGATAGTCCTCTAAAGTTCTCCTGGCAGGCCCCTTTATGCTAATTCACTCATTCTCATCTGAGCTGTTCACCATAAACCATACATTTTGTTTACATGAAAGAGTCTGGGTCACAATGACTTTTAAAATGACTCCCTCCCTGGAAATAAATAAAGAGAGAATTCTGGCGGTCTTGCCACCACGCCTGTTTTATAAAGCAAGAAAACCTCAGACGGCCGTGTGTCAGTCTGAGCGCCGGGGGGTGTCACAGAGTCTGGCTCTCACCTCGGAAAACCACAGTCGTCCCGTTCTTCAGTGTGGTCAGACCATTAATGGGGCGACCGCTGCAGAGGTTGGTGTCGTTGCTGTCGTCTACACAGGGAAAGAACATCAAGGGGAGAAAAATAAGGAAACCGCAAAAAATACTCTTTAATGAAGCAATTTAGCCAAAGACCATGGCTAAGTTTTGGTTTAGAGAAGGCATCTACCCAAAGCAATAAAATTGACCACTTCTCATGTTAAGTGCACTGCGGTCATGAGGTCTGTGGTTTTCCACGAGAAGGACAAAGCCGTGTTTATAACAAACCCTCCACTGAAGTGTCTGTTTTGAATGTGAGCTCAGAGAACAGAGGAACTAGACTCAAGTGATGCATAAAATGAATAACTTTAGGATTGACATTTACTACATCCAGCGTGGTTGGGAAACTAAACCGGGCTAGATGGAGAAAGGAGAAGAAATACACAGTCAAAGCGAGCGGAACCTTCCAGGAGAGGAAAAAATAGAATTACTTGATGTGTTTGGAGACTAATTTGAGGGGTTGTATGAGTACCCCACACACACTCAAACACACACACACACACACATTTATGAAGAACCGGACAAATAAAGGACCAGATAACTAAAATATTTTCTCTGAGAGAGTATAACCCCACCTGACTGATAGTCTCGGGAATTGTCCATCCCAGGGAAATTGATATCATTGACTGAGCTTGGTTTCTCAGGCTTCTTGGTGGGTTTGCTGGGTAGAAGAGGTGTTTTGGGGTCCTTGGTGGGTTTGCTGGGAAGGAGAGGTGTTTTGGGGTCTTTGGTGGGTTTGCTGGGAAGGGGAGTTGCTTTGGGGGCCTTGGTGGTCTCCACAGGCTTCGCCGTCATTTCCAGGGGCTTAACTGTTACCTCCGGGGCAGGTGGGGTGGCCGAGGGGTCTTGAGTGGCTGAGGGCTCTGGTTTGGGGTCCTTTGTCTGGTCCGTAGGTACAGTCGTACTGGTCGAGGATGGAGGTGCGGTCGTAGCCGCATCCTGTGCTTCTGTGGGTTTTGCTGCTGGGGTCCCGGTGTCCTCCACAGCATCCTGTGCCTCAGGAGGGCTAGTGGCAGCAGGGTCGTCGGAGGAGGAGGAAGCAGGAGCCTCTGTGGAGGCCGTGTTTTCCCCTGGCTTCTGCTGAGCATCTGGTGCCAGAGTGCTACCCTCCTCAGCTGCAGAGTCACTAGCTGGTGGGTCCTCTCCCTCAGGTGCAGGGGTAGATGCTTGAGTGCTGGCGGGGTCAGATGGATCTGTAGAGGCAGTGTTTTCCCCTGGCTTCTGTGTCTCCAGAGGCCGGGGGGTCATTTCCAAGGGTTTAACTGTTGCCTCCGGGGCAGGTGGAGTGGCCGAGGGGTCTTGAGTGGCCGAGGGGTCTTGGGTGGCAGAGGGCTCTGGTTTGGGGTCCTTTGTCTGCTCCGTAGGCACAGTTACACTGGTCGAAGGTGGAGGTGCGGTCGAAGCCGCATCCTGTGCTTCTGTGGGTTTTGCTGCTGGGGTCCCGGTGTCCTCCACAGCATCCTGTGCCTCAGGAGGGCTAGTGGCAGCAGGGTCGTCGGAGGAGGAAGCAGGAGCCTCTGTGGAGGCCGTGTTTTCCCCTGGCTTCTGTTGAGCATCTGGTACCAGAGTGCTACCCTCCTCAGCTGCAGAGTCACTAGCTGGCGGGTCCTCTCCCTCAGGTGCAGGGCTAGATGCTTGAGTGCTGGCGGGGTCAGATGGATTTGAGGGAGGTGGTGTTGAGTCTGTGTGAAAGGGAAAGGTTTTAACAGAGGTCAGCTTTTCATGATTCTACAAGGTTGGGGTGCAACAGAGGGGCTATGATGATGGAATGCACAATGCACAAAATGCATTGGAGTAGGGAGAAAAGCAAGTCATATAGGATTGTGTGATTTCTGTGGAAAGCAATGGGAATGCTATGTTGAGATGTGTGATAATCACCCCTTTTATCTAAATAACAAGGTAACTGTGGCTTGGTTCTTGATGAGAGATGTTTTGCACCAGGTGGGACCTTTGAAGAGTGGATGGACAGAGGTTGTTTTTTTCTAACCCTTTTACAAGCGATCACATTTCAATGTTTTACTCATATAGATCAGAATGAACTGTCTTAGTGAGGTGGGGAAATTGAGGTCTGGACTGACTCCGTTGAGTAGCCTCTACTGTATACCTCTACCAGCACAATGAGATCGTCTGGGTGTGCTTTAAACAATGATAAACAATGGTGCCTAGTCATTCGCCTCACATGACCGGGCCTCAACTGATATTGTTTGGAAAAGCCTGTCACTTGAGAATCTAGATGTTTATATTTCGCTATCACGTCTGTTGTACAAGATATTGACAGCACAATAAAAAATAAAAAAAACAAGCAGAAAACAGTTTTTGAGGCATTTGTTGTGAAGAATTCACATGTTTCTGTGCTCTGATTGGTGACGTTTATCCAGTTGCATGCAGTGACATTCCCCCCCTGTGTCAGCTGAAACGCGACCCCTAATCATGAGCGGCACCAGACTCAAGTTCTGAATGGAATTGACTCAAGTGGCTACGTCAAGCTAACCAGAACTTCATACACTGGTGTTCCCTTTGCCTTTACTGTCAGGATAACTGAATAGGTGTGTAAATTCACCTGGGTTCATCACGGTGGGCATTTGGCTGGCGGGAACGGGAGATGGGAAGCTTGTGGGGTCTGGAACAGCGGGCGGGATGAGGTCATCTAGACTCGGGTCCTCGTCCCCCCTCCCCTCGTCCAGCACTGCCTCAACATCGTCCTGCACACTGGTCGTGGGCGTCACCACGTCGATGGTTGGTACAGGTGTCTCAGGAAATGAGGTTGCCAGGGGCTCATACCCACTTGTGCCCTCAAGCAGAGGAGGCTCCTCTGGTATGTCTGGTTCACCATCGATCCCTGATTAAACACATAAAGGGCTATATGAAGTGCAGCTTCAATTCAGTTATTTACTGTCAACCAGATGAGAGCACACCAAATCAGTCCGTTGTATATTGCTGGATATTGCATTCCAGACACAACTGAAATTCTTCAAAGACAGGCACTAATGATGTTTAGGATACCCATAGGAATGATAATGAAGCATTTTGATAGGTGAACTTGTGAGTTGTGAGTGACAGAGTTTTGAGCTTTTTCCAGACACTAAGAACAGCACATAAAGATGGAAACTACTCCCCCCTCTCTCTCTCTGTGTGTGTGTGTGTGTGTGTGTGTGTGTGTGTGTGTGTGTGTGTGTGTGTGTGTGTGTGTGTGTGTGTGTGAGTGTGTGAGTGTCTTACCATCTTCAGGAGCAGGAGGCAGAGTCTCCTCATTAGGAGGATCAGTTGGGCTCACCACGCTATCAGAAATATCTGACGAGAGAGAAAACAACGAGTTAAGGAAATGTTCTTTACACTAGTACAAATTACATCAAATTTAAAATGTATATTGTGTCACAATTGAAATGTTTTTCTTAAACAACTATTTCATAATGCTTTAACTGATACTGTACATGCAACTTAAAATGCATTTGTCTTAACTGATGGGTCATTTTATTGTGAACAGATACCACAAAGCTGGTTCAGATGGTGAAATCCGGTAAGAATCAAGTTCATGGTCTAATGTTACATTATCCTTGGCATGGAGGGAGCAATGACACATACTCTGAGCTCTGTGTCACTTTTTCCTGTTTTTGAACCGAGCAGAACCCGTCCAACACCAAACTAACAGACACAGAGAGTCACACACTGCTGGGAAATCATCTCCAGCCTGTACAATTGTAAAGCGTGGGCAACACAACGACTCCAGCTCTCTCTCGCAGTCCCGATGTCTGAAGTGGGGACATTGGTATTGCACGCATGGCTTAGCCCACGAGCAGGCATATTACACGCAAAATCATATCAATTTGGGCGGAGGTAAAAAAAAAAGGAAGGTGTTCAAGAGTAGAGATGCTGGTGACACCTGGGATAGCCATAGGAATGATTGACAGCCATCACTCAACTCACTTCCACTTTTTAGTAGAGTTTATCAGGGCCAAACATGCTTATTAAGAATTTTGATGGGCAAACTTGTGATTTTAGATGTCATGTTAGATCTTTGTGTTGCATTAGATTTCATTACCTCCTTATCCCTACATCTGAGTTAAGTCAATCAACCCTGCCTGAACTTCCGGGGAATTTGAATTTCACCCGGCAGCTCAGGCTGGATACCAGCAGGTCTACTTTCGCTGTTTCATTGCCAGAATCTTTGGCTCCAATCAGAAACGGCCATACTCTAGTCCTGGCACGCTATTGGCCAGTGACGTGACGATAACGAAACTTTTTTTTTTTTTAAGTATATTTTTTTGGCTTTTGTGCCTTTAATTTTGACAGGACAGTAGAGAGAGACAGGAAGCGAATGGGTGAGAGAGTCGGGGTGGGATCCGGAAAGGACCTCGGGGCGGGAATCGAACCCGGGTCGCCGGCGTGCGGTGCAGGTGCCCCAGCCAGTTGCGCCACTGCTGGGGCCGACGATAACGAAACTTAAGCAGCAACGAAACGGAAGCAGCAGCTGCTGTCGCTTCTGTTTTGGAAGATGTTAAAGGCAAGTTTTCTTTGAAAACAGAACAAACACTTGCCCTGGAACATTTCATACAGCAGAAGGACGTGTTTGCGATTCTACTGACTGGCTTTGGTAGGCTAAAAGTTTAATTGACCAACTAGCCCTCATGTGAACGATGCACATTGATCACACCTATTTTGCAGTAGAATCAAAGCGCATCTTCCCCAGACTAATGTTCAATCTTAAAAGATTGAGCTTAGTATGGTGAAAACTATATAATTTATATATATATACAGTATATATAGCTATAATAAACACAGCATAACAAAGTCATGAATATGAGTAAAAGTTATAAGTATATTATAGAACACACAACATCCCTTCAATGATTAAAGTACAGTATTCAAACAAATATGACATGAGAATGATCAGGTAGGCAGGCATGATCAAAACCAGCTTTAAGAACCTGTAATGAATGAGCAATCAAGCACAACTGTGTGTTGTAGTCCCATAATTCAGGTAGATAGATGGATAGATAATGTAGATACTTTATTGATCTCCAAGGGGAAATTCAAGCTCATTCAAGCTCAACTCACCCTCATTCCCATCTTCACCGTCACTCTGGGCCTCTGATTCCTCTGGCAGAGGATCATCTAAGGAGTCAAGATTGCATTAGATCACAACTGTCTTGCTGAGCTTGAGGTGAAATCACATTGTTTGTGGCCAATATGATTATACCTGCGGGTTTGCTAGCGTGAGCGATTAGGCATGGGTTAGGCCCCCCGGCGGCAGCAGCATTGGCTGGCTTTTCTGTATCATTAATATGCACACACGCGAACACACACACACGTGAACACACACACACATACAAGCAGTTATAAAATATCATCTCTTTGCTTAATTGGGAGTAAATTGAATGCTGGGAAGAGCTGGGTTAGGCAATTGATTGTACAGCATACAAGCTCTGATCCAGTCTGGGACAGGCTTACCCTCTGGGTTGCAGAACTGCTTGAAGTCGGGGCAGCAGTGGCCAAATTGGGCACAGTCTGAATCACAGTCACATTGTCTGCCCCGTTTAAAGGACTCCCCACACCGTCCTTTACACGAGCCAACTATCAAACAAACACACACACAGAGGGAGAGAGAGAGAGAGAGCAAGAGAGAGACTGAGACAAAGCCCTTTATCTATAGCCTATTGTAAAGCAAAACATCATTATTAAACAACACAAGCACATGGCATCTTACGTGTGGTGCATTTGGCCTCGTAGTCTTTACAGCACTCATCGTGAGTGAGGCAATCGTAGTCACAGTGACACAGGTAACCTCTGTAGTACTCCTCCCCACACCTCCCTGTACAGCTGTTCGCTGAGGGAGAGACAACACAGATGGCCTTAGGGGTCAGCTTTGCTACCGTCACAACTGACAGCTCTCAGCGATAAGTTTTATGTTACATGGATATTATATAGCCTATTCTAAGCTTCATATGAATATAGTGAGATATTTCTCAGTTGATGAAGACTTGACGATAGTCAATGATCTGCCATTGCCCATTCATTGCGCAAACTTCAAGAGCACACATCAAACACATGAATCATGAGGGGTTAAGCACACACACGCTGAAACAGGAAAACACACACAAACGCATAATCACACACACTCACACACATGCACAAACATACTCTCAGAAATACAGGCTATTCAGAGAAGTGCAGTTCAGTGCTCTCTGCTGCACATACACACAGCAGCACTATGAGTCCCACCAACCTGTGACAGAGTACTGGTAGCCTACAGATGCATGGTGTACAGATACACCTCAGTAATTTTACTGTAGTAATACAAATGAACTTACATTGAGCAGAAGAGTAGGTGAATGCTACACACACCAGCACCAACAGAGCATAGAGGGAAGACCTTGACATTGTGAACCTGTCAGATAACCAAAAACCTGTAGAATATCATAATATAATATGAGTTAGCAGTCCAAATTGGCTAGCAAATGACAACAGATAGAGAGAGAGAGAGAGAGAGAGAGAGAGAGAGAGAGAGAGAGAGCAGCAGTCAGCAAGTCACTGAATGCAGTTTGTCTTACCTTAGAGAGATTTTATGCGCGGTATCACCTTCCACTTTTCAGATGGATGCCGCTTATATATGGAGGAATGGGTTGGGCCGGGTCTGTCTACTTGGCACCGCCGCCCCAGTTAAACCACAAGTGTCAGATTCGCAGACGTCTGATGCGTAAGCCAGCGGATCCCCGACACTAGGGCAATTTGTTGGATGCGCACCAAACGCTCATGCTGTTTACAGAAAGCACAGTGACATCACGGGTCGGCCTTCCATCTCTCTGTTTATTTTTTTTTTAACACAAAATGTTCCACAGCGGAGATGATGACCAACAGCACCGCAAGTGTCGTCTTGAGCTGATTAGACTAGCCTATTTAAAAAAATTCTGCATGAGCTTTCGAAATACTTCTGCGCTGTCTGGTCTGCCATTAACCTGCAAGGTATGATAAAAGCCTTTTTATGGGTGCATACGTAGCAAGTCAAGCTACATTTCAACATAGCCTAACATTTGTCTGAATAAAATTGGCATATCCACATGTAGGCTAATTCATACGATAGACCTGGAAGTAGAAACCTACTGTAGGCTAAATGGTGTGGGCCTGGTATCAAAAGCGTCTGTCCATATGTTGATGGATATGCCACAAATAATTGAATATAGGCCTAGGCCAAGGTTGTGTGACTGACAATTAAATAATACAGCCCCAAAGAAGTTGGGAAAGATACAAATTGTAAATAAAAACGGAATGCAATAATTTACAATTATCAAAAACCTATGACGTATTCACAATAGAACAAACAACGTCAAATGTTGGCAGTGGGACATTTTGAAATTCAAATTCAAATTTTCCAAATATTGGCTCATTTTGAATCTCATGACAGCAACAAATCTCAGGTGCAATAAGACCTGGGTTTGATTCCAGCCCCGTGGTCCTTTCTGGATCCCACCCCTGCTCTCTCTCCCACTCACTCACTTCCTGCTGATCTCTACTCCTGTCTCATTAATGGCATAATGTCTCATTAAAGCCCCCCAAAAATACTTTTAAAAACCCATTTGATGTCATCTATATGTTCTATTCTGAATAAAATATGGACTAAACTTCCACATTACAACTTTCTCTGGTGTTACTTTTATCCTTTGTGTGTGTGTGTGTGTGTGTGTTTATGCATTGTGGCACTTTGAGATCATTTATTTGATGTAAAGCACAATATAAATCAAATGTGTTATTACTATTATTATTACATTTTTGCATTCCGTTTTTATTTACAATTTACCTTGTCCCAACTTTTTTGGATCGGGGTTGTGCTCTACTCGTTGAAATCTTTTTATACTGTTGCTGTCTGAAGTGATTATTATGTGGGTGTCCTGGGATTATGTAATAATTTATGTGGGTGTTTACTGGAAGCCAGACATTGAATGAACCAGCAAGGCGTCACTTACTCATTCACTGCAGTCTCTTTTAGGAGACGTCCCCCCTCTCTCATGTCTCTCTCTCTCTCTCTCTCGATGACTTGCCCCGTCTGTCACACTGTTGAATTACCAACCAAATTAAGTCAAGCGGGAATGAATGATTCCATGAATTAGTTCAGTTCAAGAGTCAGCTAAATCATCATCATCATCATCATCACATTTACTGTATACTACAAGGCAAGTTGAATGATCAGTATATGGTCAGTATAGCCCAGCCTATGTGTGGTGTTTGTGATAGGCCTACATACAGACACGCACACACACACACACACACACACACACACACACACACACACACACACACACACACACACACACACACACACACACACACACACACACACACACACACACACACACACACACACACACATAGCCTACTAGACACTGAATAGGGCAGTTATAATGATCCATTCTAAAGGATGTGTCCTTGGCTGTGACCTACTGTATAGGCCTACCACAGCCTGACAAATGGCCGGCCAGCCTACCTCTTGTAGCCTATTTGCCTGAGCTACAGCCTAACAGGCCTATAATAAATAATAATTATGACCGCCGCTAGTGATCAGATTTAGTCGTATCTACAGCTCTGGGTTTAGTCAGAGTTTTTTTTCTTCTGTAATTTTGTGTCAACGATTCCTGGGACACTGACTGTCACGGAACCATTGATTTTTGTTTCCATCACACACCCCAGCCGGACTGGACCCCTGAAAAGGAGGGTAGGGCACATCGTTTTCTATGAATATCTCGAGAATCGTAGGGGCCATCAACCCATCCCATACCACTCATTTGATGTATAGCGCCACCTAGTTAAAAATTAAAAGCAAATAGGTGTTGTAATTGCAGGTATCTCTGCCTGACATGGTTAACATGCTTTACGGTACATCTTGTTACAGGCATATAATGATTTGAATATTATAATTATGATTCTTTACTTTAGTAATCATATGCATGTGACAAATAAACCTCCTTGTATCTTTGTATTATTGTTATTTGTATTATTATTATTACTCATCATAATAATAATTAATATTAATAATAACAATAATAATAATAATATTAATACATTTAATAGGCCTACATCTGACATCATTTGGACTAGGCCCTAGCTTTTAAGCCTACCAACACTCAAATGGCATGCAGATTTTCTAAAATCACTATTGCTTACTAGGCTTGACATTACCTGCGTTGCCTCACACCACTATGGTTCAGACCATGACAGTTAAAGAGAGACATGCATCATTTTCACCATACGTATTTTTTGTAATATAACCGTTTTATTCGTCAACTGTTGAATCTGTTGTGATTTTGTAATCTTAGTTTTCTATTCATAAAATAAATTAATCACCATTATATCGAAAAGTGGACAGGAAAATAAGCTATACGATCTACGAATACCCTGTGTTTTTTCGTGTTTTGAATGGTCACATCCAATCCCTGAACAGGAAGAACCGGTGTTTACAGTTAGGACGCAGGAAGAAGAACATCGTGCGTGGCCAATTTCCCAATTTGAGTTAATTTGCCAAAGACGACTGAAAGCGAGACAGTTGTTCGTGGTTACAATGGATGCATTCACAAAAACTAAAACGCAAATGCTGTGAGTCAATGTACACTCACGCTTGGACATAGACCGTGCTAGCCTTCTCAATGTTGCAATTGCAGGGATAACAAGCTAGCTAGCTGTGCTAGCCAGCATTAGCCTACCCTTCCTTGCCAAGTGACAACATTTAACAGGTAATTAATTCGATATCGCTTATGTCACTGTACAATTAGCATGAGTTAGTATCATTTGAAAATATAGTTGGTGTGCCTGACACAATGGCACGTTACTAAAGGTTGTGTTGTTGATATGATTCGTTCCGCACTCTACTTGTCTAACGCTAGATTTCTTTTCCCTGTTCATGTGGTAGCTAGCAACACACCCCTCTTCAATGTGACGGTCTGCGAGTCATTGTTTTTATAGATATGAAAAAAGTCTTCTCAGAGATGGTGTTGACATGGTGTCTAACCCGACGTCATACCAACTATGTCTGACAGACCACAGTCTTTCTCTTGGCTAGCCATGGGTGCAGAAAATAGTGCCCTGCGGAGCGTGGTCCTGGAGGAGCCGTTGCTGACATTTCCCTCCGGACTCACCATGTACTCCGCCTTACTCCAGGACGGCAAGCCCGCCTCAGTGTTCGTTCATAAGCAAGGCAACGAAGACAAAGTGAGAAAAGCTGCCAAGGTATTGTACTGTTACAGTCATTGCACACAGATAGGGATAAGTGGCTCCTTCTAACAGCTTGTGAAAGTTTTCAGTGTTTACATAAACATTTCACTTATGCCTTGATCATTACCCTAGTCAGTTTCTTTCTGTGCAGCACCTGAAGACGTTACGGCACCCGTGTCTTCTGCGCTTCCTGTCGTGTTCGGTGCAGGACGGTGGTGTTCACCTGGTGACGGAGCGTGTGCAGCCTCTGGAGCTGCTGCTGGAAGAGCTGAGCCCTGAGGAGATCTGCGCAGGCATCTTTGACCTGCTGCAGGCACTGGTGTTCCTGCACGACCGGGTAACCCTTCATTGTGTGACACACACACACACACACACACACACATAGACAGACACACACTGAGAGTAGTTTCCATCTTTATGTACTGTTGTTAGTGCCTGGAAACAGCTCAAAACTCTTGGAATCATACATCTGCTTGTTTCCCTCCAGGGCAAGTCGAGCCACAACAATGTGTGTGTGTCCGCTGTGTTTGTGAGCGAGGATGGCCATTGGAAGTTGGGAGGCATGGAGACTGTGTGCAAGTTCTCTGAGGCCACACCAGAGGTTTGAGCACATTCTCAGTGTCCATTCACAAATAAAATTATTCTGTTCTTAGGTCCTGTGAGTGGGGTCGGGTGGGGGAGAGACATACTGTTGTGCTGAAGGATAGTTCTGTGAAATCTAATCGCTGGCTTAGATTGTATTTGATGTGGTCCGGAGGCTTCTTGCCCATACATGTAATCTTTCATGAAGTTTGTTAGATTCACATAATGTGAACTTGCTCAAGATCCCAATGGTGTCTTTGTTTGGCTTAAGGTGAAAGACAAGCTGAAAGCCATAATGCTAGGAATCACTGATACGTTTCTTGGGATGAAGAATAGGATCTGGTTAGCCTAAATTCTATCAGCCAGGTCAGGGTGGCCTCTGGCCTTCGGTGGAGGCAGTAGTACAGCAACTTGACCTCTGAAGTTGAAGTTAATGGCATATTTTTTATATCTCTTTCTATGTCTGCCTCCTCAGTTTCTTGGCAGCATCCAGGCGGTGAGAGAGAACACGGTTGTTCCCCCCGAGGAGAAGGTAACTTTGGTTTGGCGATGCATTCCACTGCATAAAGCTAAAGGAATGTCCTTTAGAGCAGTGGTTCTCAACCTTTTTCCCCTCGGGACCCAAATTTGAATATACCAAGTCAGTCGCGAGTCGCGACTCAATAGTAAAATTACAGCCATCATCATTCATCAAGCCAATAGTTTGACAATTGATTTTAGAAGAAAAAAAAAAGAGACATTCAGATAGCCTAGGCTTACATTAATGCACACATTTCATAGCCTAACGAACACATTGGTATGCAGAGGTGCATTTAAATTTGAAAGCATAGGCGAACGCTTGTAAACCGCTTTCAGTTTGCCTTGATCTCGGCAAACGTTTGCAAACTGTGAGGGGGTAGTTCTCCGTGAACATACAGCGGACGTGAGTTAGATGAAGGCAACAATGCAATTACAGTTAGAATGCAACACCAAATCATTCAAATGTAACTGTTCGAAGAAAACATGTTCACCATGAACAGAACCAGGTTCAGGTAGCATAATGTTAGGGGCTTCGAACGCTGCTTTAGAGTGTTACCAATACTGCTTAGGACAGGTCCAATCCATGTTATTGCATTAGTCATCTTGCCACTTATTTAGCCTGCTTAACTTATGTTTGTGTATAGTGTGTTGCGGTTCATTTCGTGATTGTCTCCTTTAAGGTGGAAGGTTTCAAGGTGCTGCCGGACCAGTACGCTCACTCCCGTGACGCCTTCTCTTTTGGGGCAATGCTGGAGACCCTACTGCCGCTGCTCACTGGCTATGGTGAGTCCGTTGCCGTAATTTGCCGACTATTAGCCGCGGCTTATACATTGATTTAGCAAAATTCTTCAGCTATGAAGTTAATACACAGGGACAGTTAATATGTTTTTTTGTATGCTGTCCTGTGGCTTATGCACAATGCGGCTAATTCACAGGAAATTACTGTACGCTCAAACTTGCTAGTTTGACCCCATACCCATTACTACTGATAACGTCATACACACTGATACAATTGTTTTCCTTCTTACTGATAAGTTCCTGTAAGAATAAAGCGACTTGTTTTTACCTGAGCTGAGAGTATCAGCTCCACTCTGTTTTATTATTTGTTTACGCAAGAATGACTCCATTTTGGGCTAGTTTCTTTGTCCAAACTCCTTTCTGTCTCGCTGTCTTAAACCATTTGCGCTTGTCCTGTCCCCTGACTCGTCCATGTTGTCTCCTCCGTCTTTGCAACCCAGTCTCTCAGGAGCTGGCCGAGAGCCTCCAGTCCACGCTGCAGGCCAGCCTGTTGTCCTCTGACCCAGAGCAGCGGCCACCTCTCAGCTCGTTGCTGACTCATGAGTTTTTCAGGTGCGCCTTGTACTCACCACTTACCATTTATTCTCTGATTTGCCAAGAAATCCCCATTGATGTTATCTTGCTAACTGTGCATTGTTTCAGTGCATTAATAGTTTCTGCTGCAAGCAGTTCAGCTTATGCATTTTTTTTTATGTGGTTTAAACAAATAAAAATATATACTTCTTTAAATTAATGATATGGTTAAGGCCCTGGAACATGCTGGTCATGAACGTAACCAAGCTAATAGGTTGAGAAAGTCTGTGTGTTTGTCATCTTTAGTATGGTAATGTCTGTCTGGTGGTTTTATGAATCATGAACACCTCTCCCCAGCCAGACAATAACACATCCATTTTGTGTGCATGTGGGAATTATCGCTTTGATGTATTAGCTTTCTCATTTGAGATATTAAAAAAAATCAGAGAAGCCATTTTGAATGAGCTGATGATGAATGTGTTTTTCTTTGGCAGGAATGACTTCCTGGAGATCATGAATTTTTTGAAGAGCCTGACATTGAAAACTGAAGAAGAGAAAAATGAGTTTTTCAAGTGAGTGAGTGTGTGAGAGAACCGACCTGGACCAAACCAGTCAGTGTACTTCAACAGGCAGATTACAAAGATATTTTTAGCTTTTATCATTGACATTAGAATTAACAGCAGCTTACCAATATTATCATCACTCTCTTTCCTACCTTTGTGTGTATCCGAATCTGTGTATTTACGCGTGTCTGTGTTCAGGTTCCTATTGGACCGTGTTCAGAGTCTGCCTCAGGAGTTGCTGGCATCGCGTTTGGTTCCACAGCTTCTGAACTCTCTGGTGTTTGCTGAGCCCACGGCTGTCAAAAGCTTCCTGCCACATCTGCTGCGACCCAAGAGAGGTACGTACGTACGTACACACACACACACACACACACACACACACACACACACACACACACACACACACTCTTAAAACAAACACCTATCAGACAGACTAGACATACTGAAATGAGATGTCTTCAGCTATGGGGTGAATATGCAGGGATGGGTTGTTTATTCTTTCTGATTAAAGCATGAACTGATTCAGGGTTATTGGGTGCTGCAGTCATAAGTTACATGAGTGCAGTCAATACACACAATATACAGAGAGTTACTGTCTATTTACGTATGTATCATACTTGTTAGTACATGTTCTACCTTTTAGGCAATATCCTCATGTGACTAGTAATCTCTCTGTAACAACTGTATGAGATGCCAGAAACCAGGAACTAACACCCACACACACACACACACACTCTCTCAGTCATCTTGTGTTTCTGATTAGATTCTGTAGATAGTGAAGAGTGTTTGCTGCTGGAGGCTCTGTACAAGAAGCATGTGGTTCCTCAGCTGCTGAAGTTGTTCAAGATCAACGAGGAACATGTCAGGATGGTGCTGCTCTCACACATCCACATCTACGCTCCCTACTTCTCCCATGACGAGCTCAAGAACCACATCCTACCTCAGGTACCCACCCCCTCGCCTCCCCCGATCATAATCCAGGTGTTCCTTACAAGTCTCCTTGGTCTGACTCCTCTTCTGCGTTGCAGGTTTTACTGGGAATGAGAGACACCAACGACTCGTTGGTTGCCATGACGCTGCAGAGCCTGGCGGTTCTGGTGCCGCTGCTGGGCGCACAGGTGGTGGTGGGCGGGGAGAGGACCAAGGTGTTCAAGCGGAGTACGCCCAATTTCAGCAAGTCCACAGAGGTCACCCCTGAGAGTGAGCACACACACAGACATACAAAACATTTTGAATACAACAAAACGATACAAACCTACAACACGTTTTCTGCTGAATATGTCCCTCATTTATTCCGTGATCGATCACATTATGACATTATCATGCAATGGAAACACATTCATCATTCATCATTCTATTGTCCAAAAGCTTTTATTGATTTCAATGTGAAAAGACAGATTAGTTGCTAATTGTGTGTGTGTGTGTGTGTGTGTGTGTGTGTGTGTGTGTGTGTGTGTGTGTCTGTGTGTCTGTGTGTCTGTGTGTCTGTGTGTCTGTGTGTCTGTGTGTCTGTGTGTCTGTGTGTCTGTGTGTGTGTGTGTTTATCATGTCTGCAGCCTCTCCAGTGCACATTGTGGCCCCAGTGATGCCGCAGCTCTCCCAGCCCTCCAAGGTGCCCGGCCTCTTCCCCAAGCACGGCTCCCCGGTAGGCGGTGTGCTCATGCAGGATATGAGCTCCCTGCCGGCCACCAGAGGCTCTAAACTCCCTCCTGCACCCCAGCCAGGTACTTGTGTCAGCCCATCACTTACACCTGTCTTCTATTGATAAAGACTCTGGAAGAACCACTTGGGGTGGGATGCAGCAGATGTTTGTTTTGCTGCTGTAGCTCAAATGTTATTCATGGGTTTCATCAGGTCCCTTTGCACAGGTGTATTAATCAAGCACCATGCAGTGTGCATTCATAACCTAGGTGCTTGATTAATACACCTGTGGAAAGGGACCTGATGAAACCCATGAATAGCCATGGCAGAAATGGAATATTTTAATGTTGTGTAGTAGTTGGGTCATTCATTTGTGTTCGCAACATTTGAGGAGAGGCGTAAGGCACAAAGCAGAACCAAAGAGGGCAATGCATCCTCAGGACCCATAGTACCTGTCTGAGTTTTAAATTTTAATTCATTTTAATTTCATTTTAATTTTAAAATGTTGAGCTGTAAGGTAAATCAGCGGAGCTCATCAGAGGATGCTGTGAATGGGCTGTAGCATTTGGGGCTAACAGTGAGAATGCGTGCTGTGTTTGTGTAGCTCTTAGCAGAGCGATGGCGTTACCTCTGAATGGGTACGACGAGCTGAAGGAGAAGGAGAAGGTTCCGGAGAGGGCAGGAATGAGTCACAGCATTCGGGGCTAACCGTGAGAATGTGGTGTTATCTTTTGTGCAGTTCTTAGCAGAGCGATGGCGTTACCTCTGAACGGGTACGGCGAGCTGAAGGAGAGGGAGAAGGTTCCGGAGAGAGCAGGAGGGACTTCTGGCCAAGCGGACGGGTCACCGGAGGACTGGCCAGACTGGAGCGACTCGGAGGATACGGAAAGGAAACCCAATCAGCCGGTGCAGATCCAGATCCAAGCTGCGGCCGACAGCCCGGACGAGCCAATTGGCAGAGGGCAGGAAGAGGAGGAGCCCTGGGACGACTTTGAGGAAGAGGAAGTGACATCAGACCAGTCACCCACCACACCTTTGCCAGTGCCAAGGGAGGCAGCTGGCAACAGCCAACAGTCAGAGACTGGCAAGGGCTCCAAAGCACTGAAGCTGGGCTCTGCCATCAGAGCGGCGCCACTGTTGCCCAGCAGAGATGCATCGTGGGATAGTAGCTGGGAGCAGGAGGGTGAAACCCCTGCGGCGGTGTCCGAGTCTAAAGCCAAAGCCGTCATTGACGCTCAGAAGCCAAAGGGTGGCGGCAGCGTTGGTGAGCTGGGTGAAGAATTCACCATCATGGTGAAGAAGAAGCCGGGGAACGACCCAGAGCTGGACTTCTTTGCTGACATGGAGCCAGACATTCAGCTGTCGTCCACATCAGCCTCCCTGCTAGTGCCCTCTGCAGGCCTGGGGAGTGCAGGACACAGTTTGGCTACAGACGCCTCGCCAGCTGTGTCGGACCTTCGAGATACAAATCTGTCTGCCAACAACATGTCACTCACTGCCAAATTTGCTGCGGAAGACATAAGTGAGGTAAGCTTCAACCTGTAACCTTGTTTGTACTTTGGGTTACAGATCTACAGAAGGTGCACTGCTGCTGAGAGTTAAGGTGAAGTAGGGGTGTACGTGTGGGTTATTTTACAGGAACGGCTAGAATAAATTACTTCACTCAGTGCATATACATTTTGTATTAATGATGTACCATCACTTAACGGTTGCTGCCTAATGCAGGATAAAAGAGAGAGAGAGGACTACAGAATATGGTGTCAATTCCTCAAAAATCGAATTTGCTGTTCAGTCAGTTCTTGCAGACAGTGGAATGTGAGCAGCTTTAGAGGTCAGAGGAGAGGATGGAGTCATATCTTTGGTGTCATCTTGCAGGCGGACGCTGTGGGCTGGGGAGACGGCGATGACCTCAACTGGGAGGACGAGAATGCCTGGTGATGAACTGTGAACCTCTAGAGCAAAGCCATACAGGAAATAGATGGAGAGGGAGAGACTGGCAGTGGAGAAGTCTGTCCTTCAGCTGCAATCTGGGAGCCGGCAGGGGTCACCTTCCCCATCACTTATGATGAACCTAAGACCGTTACAATCAAGTGTGAGAGGACACGGTTATGGATTTTTAGTTTGGGAACTTTTTTTTTTTTTTTTTCTTCAACTGCGAATGCGTCTAGCCTTTTTTGGGGTGGAGGGGTGGAGGGGTGGGGGGGGTGCTCATGCTGGAATGGACATTTTGTTGTTGTAGCTCTGTGTCAGCCAATCTGACCTCCATTAGATCTGTTTTATATAACATAGAACATCTGCCAAAAAATCGCCATAGTAACTGAACCCACAAAGAATCTGGACAGATGTCCTCGGAGAGAGGGCCTGACGGACGGTCCAGTTCCTGAACAGACCACTGGATCCCCTGCTTTTGTTGTGCCATGAGACCTTGAGCTCGAGTCGTGACAGAGAGCCTTAGGAGCCAGGACTACAGCGTCCACACACCGCAAGAGATTACACAAGTTTTTAATCAAGCATTTGTGTGTCAGGTTTGCTGGATACAGAGTGAGATGAGGGTGTGTGTGTGTGTGTGTGTGAGAGAGTGAGAGAGAGTGTGTATGCGTGCGAGTGTGAGAAATCAGAGATGGACATGATATAATTTATTTGTATTTTGGGCGGGATGATGTGGAAATAAATAGTTTTATGGTATCTCACCCAGTTGGGTTGCGTATGTGTTCTTACAAATCTGCAGACCAGGTTGCAGACGCTTGTAAAGTCTTGCAAGAGGCACATCACAAGTCATAACAGTTAGCCCATTTCTCACTCTCAGACTAATGTAACGGTTTCTACACAGAGACACTACAGTCTTGTTAAAACAGCCAACTACTTTAGAGTTTAAAGTTTTGTTTTTTTTTAAATTAGCCTTTTGAAATGGTTCATATCGGAAGTCAACGGGACTACACCGCATCTGGTGGCAAAACAACTCTCCTCAGAAAGTCGTCCCATTCCGTATCATCTTTGCATTACAGTAGATAAAAATGTGAATGAAACCAGTCATCACAGTATAAAATGTATTGTTTATTAACATCTGAATAGAAATCAAAAGTTAACCCCTTTCCACATTTAACAGAATTGGTCTCCACAGAATGATATGTGATAGCTTAACCAGAGGTCTGCATGTTTTGTCCAGTAAAATCCCATGTGTTAAAGCCTTTACCCAGACTGAGGTCTGTATGTTGTGGTGGAAACTTGTGTGAAAGCTGTTAAAACCACATATCGACGTGGGTGTGTTGACACATGACTGCCTGTAGGTGACTGCAGCTTCCACTTCAGTGGGTGTGTTTAAAAAAAAAAAACAGTTCAAATTTGGGTCCTTATATACTGATGTTGTTTGGGGTCCATGTCTGTATTAGTGAGTTGTGCTCACTGACTGCTTGTTGTCCCAAGTGTTCAGAGTGTGTGTGTGTTAGGTGCCCTCTTCCGCTTGCTTGCTGATGTGTGTGATGAGCGTTTGGAGCTCCTGCAGGCGCGTCAGCACCCACTGCGGCGGTGAGGAGGAGGAGTGTGGAGTGCCCGCGGTGGTGGCGGCGGCCGCTAGTGCCTGCAGAGCCCTCAGAGCGCCTTCGGCCGCCTGCAGGTGGACATCTGCCTCCTCCCAGCGCACGCACTCCTGGCGAGGCCGCTTCGCACACGGCTGAGAGCAGAAAACAGGAGGGGGGCACAAGGGTAGGCCATAAGCAAAAAGGGGGAGAAAAACATGATCGAATAAATGCATAAAGAGGAAGATCAGTGAAGAAAGATCACTGACTGTTTGCCTCTCAGAACCTATTACAGATCATTAGGAAAACCCCTCACAACCTTAGTTTGGTAGACTCAGTTTGTCAAGACTAGGTAAAGACCTTTAAAGCCTGGTGTAGCAACATGGTTTAGGCCAGCTGAAGACTTAATGTAGCATGGCGGCGGCACGGCACATTCTATCTATTCACACCAGAACATGCTGCAGCGGCTTCACCGTCTCTTTTGAATGGAAACGCCTCCAGCATGCCTGCACGTTCCATGAAAAGTAGGCGCCGGCCCTAATTCTAGCATGCAGGTGTTTTCAGCACAGCTCGAGCCACGCCTAAGATGTGTTGTGCGCATCACACAGGCAGTGTGCAACCTCTAACCTGTTAACATGAGAGCCAGTGAAGTGTGAAGTGAAAACTGACACGCCCACACCCACACCCACACCACACCTCTGCAGCCGACCTTAGAGTCACAACAAAACTCCTCCTATAGGATTTCTACAAGGGACAACTAATGACTGAACAGAGCAAACAGCAAGGCTACACTTTTAAACTCTATGGGTGAGCGAACGTATGGGTGAGTGTGCCTAACCTCAACTGTAGCGTCTCCTTGCGACTCCGGTCCTCTCTCGGCAGTATGTGTGTTCGGTTCATCTTGTGGCTGCTCCTCTCCCTTCCCGTGTGTGTGTGCGTGTGTCTGTCCGCTCTCCAGAGCCCTGGTGTGTGTGTCCAACACCGCGCTGTCCGCCCTCAGACGCTCCAGACGAGCCTCCGTCTGTTCCTCCCCCACCACCGTCTGGGTAAACAACAAACGTGGTAAACAACCAACAAACACAAACAAGCAATCAACATGTCAAACACAAACGTGACCAATACAGCACAGCCAACTCATACACAAATCAACAGCACAATCTGATCTCAGACAAACTACTTGGAACACTAGTACTGTAGGTGGGAAATGATTAATGTATGTACACATATACATAGTTAGTAGTAGTTGAGCAGATGTTTGGTCACCTTGCTAAGGAAGTTGACCACTCGTGTTTTAGTCTCCTCTGAGGTCAAGCCTTGGGAGATGACCTCTTCATGATTTGTAACCTGAGCAGAAAGAACCAGTTACTCCATGCAGATAAATGCATCAAATCACATTGTTCGAGGAAACTCTATCTACACATAGCCTGGATGCCAGACCGAAGTTTAGCCCCGCCTACATTCTTTTTCTGCATTGAGTATGACGTCGTCAGGCTAATCTACACATGCATTTCACTGTAGTGACAATGGTAGTGGTAGGACCTATGACAACACTGCATGTGTTTACAGGTATAAACAGGTATTTTTTATTTCAATTTCAATTTAATTTCACTTATAGGCCACACCAGTAGGATACACTAGCAAGCCACACCAGGCGGTCACACAACCAGGCCACACCAGTAGGATACACTAGCAGGCCACACCAGTAGGCCACACTAGCAGGCCACAACAGTAGGACACACTAGCAGGCCACAACAGTAGGGCACACTAGCAGGCCACACCAGAAGGACACACTAGTAGGGCCACACCAATGGGCCTTCGCTGAGCTTGTGATGGGCTGACTTTGGGGTCAGGTGGGTGGGGGAGAAGAGACGAGTGACTGAGGGCTTCGTACCTCTGCAAAGACGCCAAAGGCCTCCAGGGCATGCTGGTGGAGGAGCCAGGAGTCCGAGGCCAGCAGGGCGCCGAACACTGCACTGAGCCGAGGCAACACCACAGGCTGACACACACAAACACACACACACACACACACACACACACACACACACATATTCATTACATGAAATGAGGTCTAGACTGACAAAGGCCTGAAGTTGACTGCAGTAAAATCAGGCAGCGTGCACACACACACCTGTACATCAGAGGGGATGAAAACACTCCCTAGGGCAGCCAGGAACTCCAGCGCAGCCAGGGTGACCTCATCGAGGGCCTTCAGGGGAAGTAGCGCGCTCAAACAGGAAACCGCCTGAAAAAACACACTTATTCATCTGCACAGGCTCCAAACCCATACAGCACACAGCACACTGCTCCACAGTCTCCTCTAGTCGCAATGTCTCTTCTATATTAAAAGACACAGCACTGCACGCAAGTGGAGTCTGATTCGGATACTTGTTTCTTCCATACATGTGTTTTGCAGCAGTGTCTCAGAATTGTATGCAATTAAATATGACATGAACAGAGAACTTTACCTACATTATATGATAAATATGCTCAAATGGTATTTTATGAGAGCATTTACAACACTATCGCCAAAGACCGCTGACAATAGGCTCCTGCAACTACTACCTGAATCTCCCAGCTCAGTATTTGTAACAAGGGGTGTGTGCGTGTGTGTGTGCGTGTGGTGTGTGTGTGTGTGTGTGTGTGTGTGTGCAGCAGTACCTGAGAGATGGTGTGAGGCTCCAGCCTCTTGACCAGGCAGGCCGAGAGGGAGAGGAGCAGACACACAGTCTGCTGAAGAGGGCCGTGCTTCTGAACCTGTGGCATGTGTCAATCACACATCAGGAATAACACAAACATCGGTGTGTGTGTGTGTGTGTGTGTGTGTGTGTGTGTGTATGTTTATATGTGAGTGATTGAGTCCAGTGTGTGTGTGTATTTATGGGAGAGGCATTTTTGAGATTTCCATGTATGTACTGTATGTTTTAGAGAGAGTGAGCTTTTTGTGTGTGTGTGTGTGTGTGTGTGTGTGTGTGTGTCCAAAACCGAGAGAGACATGTGTGTGTCTGACCTGGCTGGCACACATGCGGGACCACAGCTGCGTGAGGATGGTGAGAACGGCCGACACACACTCTGCCTCTGGGACCTCCACCCTCACCACCACCTTCAGGCCCCACAGCACCCCGTTCTGCACACAGGGAATGTGGAAGTAGCGTAAAGGACAAGCAGATGGACTTGAGAACCAGATAACGGGCCAGATGTCTCTCTGGCCTTCCCCAAACAATGCTGGCAGCGGTTGCTCCATGAGGCGTTTGGATGCGTGGGTGTCACACCGACAATAAGGACTCAGAAACGACTCTGTCCTCGACTGGCCTACTGTCGCTGGCTCTCTGGAGTGCCATTGTTGTGATGATGGCCACTCTGAAGTGGCCACTTGTGTGGGACATGGGGTTCATGGCTGTAGCCCCACACACACACACAAATGCACACACACACGCGCGCGCGCGCACACACACACACACACACACACACACACACACACACACACACACACACACACACACACACACACACACACACACACACACACACACACACACACACACACACACACACACACACACACACACTACAGATGAGGTGCATATTACAGGTCTGGTCTTTCTCTGTTAACATGCATTCCTGCACCAATGTCAGATAGGAGATCCTTTCCAAAGAGGGAACTGACTATGGCCTAATCCTGGCACATTTGTGTCTGCTCTGCTTATTCTAAGTCATTTCACTTGTTTGGGTCCATGTTTTCTTTAGCTTTAGCATTTGGAATTATGCCATTAACTGGTATTTAAATCTACTACTCATCTAAATCCATCTTTTCAGACTTCCTTTTAAAGGAACACTTCACCGTTTTTTCATATTAAACTACGTTATTCCCTTAACTAAGACGAGTTGATACATACCTCTCACATTTCAATGCGTGCACTCACTGGCTCTTTTACAGATTGTCTCCTGGGTAACATAGGTGCACATGGTATTTTTTTACTGTCTGTCTCTTTTGCTTTGGTTTGTTGTCTGGAGGTGTCAGTTGCAGTTGGTGCTTGAAGCATCTTTTAAACTTTGTCTTTTTAACTGTGAAGCACTTTGGAATGAAATATGCTATACAAATGAAAATGACTTGCTTACTTACTAGAGAATTTCCCGACCTGTCTGATTTTTAAGTCCGTTTGGCCTATCTGCCTGCCATAGACACTTACATTGTTACTGGTGTAGTAAAGCAGCGGCAGTGACCGTAGGTTGGCCTGAGGTCGACCCCCGAACCCGCCACAGCAAGTTTGTATCGTTTTGCATAGATGTGCTAAATACGCGTCACTTTAGTTTCACTTGACATTCCCCGCGCTCACCACTCTGTCCACTCTGCCCAGTCTGCAGCCGTCCTTCTGCCAGTCGGCCACCACGGAGGCGGCTGTGGCGGCGAGGCCCTGCTCCAGGCGCGCACGCACATCTGGGGCCAGCGAACGCAGGAGCAGGTGACCCCACACGCGCACGTTCTCCTCCTGAGACACGGGGAACCGCTCCAGCAGCTCCATCTGTTAACACACACACACACAGACACACTCACAATTTCATATCCATAAGATACAACAAACAAACAAAAAATATATCCAAAATGAGTCAAAATAGAACATATCTACAAATCAAACACAAATCACAGAAAAAAATGCACTATACACCACACACACAAAAAAAGCACACAAACAAAACCAGTGTGAGCTGAGATTACTGCACACGTTCCTGTAACACGGAGGCTTTCTCTGGCCCTGCGCGCTGCAGTGTGCGTGAGCGTGCACGAGCTCCACGGGACTGACCTGGTGTGCAGGGGTCATGAGGAACAGCATGCGCCTCAGCAGCAGGGACAGGTGGCTCCGCTGGGGAGCCTCCTCAGGACATGACTTGGCCTGCAGGTAAACATGGCGGACAGTCACACACACATGAACTGAGGGAACATCACACAGAGAAAACAATCATTTCAGTCGAGCGAGTGACTGACTGACTGACTGAGAAAGGGAGAAAGTCTCTTGCATGGGCATTCCCCTCATTCTAAGTTTATAGTGACCCACTGTCTACATGCTTCAAATCATTGGGGTACTGATAAAGTCTGTGGGGGCTCACAGAAAAACACCCTAAACACATCTCTGTGCCACTAGTGTCATTTCACAAGCCTCTCAAACACACACACACACACACACACACACACACACACACACACACATACACACAAACGCTGTCCCTCGCCGCCAGATCCAAGGTCAGTGAGAGGCCCTGGGCCAACCCTGCCCTGAGAGAGGGAGGTGAGGAGAACAGAAAGGCTGGAGAAGACGGGCGGCTCTCACCAGGTCGGCCACAAGAACCACGTGCTGCAGGCACAACTCTGCCGTTCCGTATCTATTTGGGGTGGGGATGATAAATGATAAATGATCAAACAGTGATACACAGTCCAATCTCAAATACTAACATTTTGACAGAATCGCAAACCGCATCTTTCTGTGTCGGCCATGATAACTCCAGTAGCCGTACCCTTCATACTGGCTACACTGATAAGGTCTGAGGTGACCTGTGAAGGAGCTATCGTAATGGACCCCAATGTGACTTGGGATCCAGTCTGTAGCAACAGCAGAGTGCCAGTGCTAACGCCACTGTATGACTATCTGAGGCTTTTTAGCTTTCATTCTAAGGCCACACTAATGTCACACCCTACTTCACCTCATTAAGAGTCACAGTACTCTACCACTAGTTAAGTACACATGGGCTATTCATAAACCAAGGCTAAACTGCTGAAAGCAAACAAACAAAAGCTGTGTGCTACTGCTGCATCCTTGAAAGTGAAAATAAATGGGTGGGAACTCACCGTGCCAAGAAACACCAGACATCTGCAGCCAGCAAAGCTGTCTGTGCATCAGGCTGCAGCAGAGCCCGCAACAGCGAGCGCTCCTGAGAGCGAGGGAAGGAGGGAGGGAAAGAGGGAGACATGGAGAGAGGGGGAGAAAAAGGTTAAATGAAGGGAAAGCAAGAGAAGCTTGGCTCCTGAGGTCTTCATGAAGTTTAATAGTATATCAATGTTAATCAATTTCTTAGTCCAGTCTAAGGAGAATGTTCTAGTAAGGGGGACAACCTTACGCGTATGCACAGTGTTGTTCCCTTACCAGCGGGGGGAGCTGTGGGGCTGGCAGAGCAGCCACACAGGCACAGAGCTGCACGCACACGTGCTGGTGCAGGCTCACGGCGCCCTGGGCCTGGCCACGCAGCATCACCCCGGGCAACCGCACAGGCCACGCCCGCTCCAGCGTGCACCGGCCGAAACTCTGGAACACCGCGTCAAACACACTCAGCCTGGGAGGGAAGACACGAGAGGACATGAGGGAGGGATGGAAGATGAGGAGGAGAGGAGAAGAGAAAGAACAGGGTAGAGAGAGAGAGAGAGAGAGAGAGAGAGAGAAGACAGGAGAGGATATGAGGGAGGGACAGAAGATTAGAAGGAGAAGAGAAGAGAAAGAACAGGGTAGAGAGAGAGAGAGAAGACAGGAGAGGATATGAGGGACGGGCGGAAGATGAGGAGAAGAGAAGAAAAACAACGAGAGAGAGAGAACGAGAGAGAGAGAGAGAGAGAGAGAGACAGACTATGAGCAACATAAAAAACATAGAAAATAAACAGCCAGTCCCTACCCACAATCCACAACATTACACCAAACACTTAATGGCATTTCAAAAGTATGACACCTCCTTCCATTACCAGTGCGCTCTTTACATGAACAGTTGTCCCACCTGAGTGTGTCCTCTGGGAAGCGACTGCCCTCGCACCACAGCTGCAGTGTTCCATCTGGCTGGGAGGAGAGCTGCACCACCACACTGACCAGCAGCAGGCAGTGGGCCAGAGCGCTGTCCCCACTGCAGCCTGCACACACACACACACACACACATACATTAAATCATCACAATAGTGTCTGACCTCTATCTGTTGCCATGTTATGCCATGTAGGGTCCTGACATCAACCTCTCCTTTCGTGTCTTTGTACAGTTGACATTTCATGTGTTCAGGTATTAAAGGTGTAGTCCTCAATCTCAAGGAAATGTTTTTTTTGTTCATATTTTAAGTACTCAGCAGCCAACCAACACCCTTTCTTCAGTGCTCCTGAAGAAACATTGCTGACCGGCTAAAATGGTGCATTTCCTCAGTCTGAGCCACTTGAATTTCCCCTTGGGGATCAATAAAGTATCTATCCATCTATCTACTTTGTTTGTTACCCATTTACAAAGTCAGTTGTGATAGATAGATAGATAGATAGATAGATAGATAGATAGATAGATACTGTAGATAGATACTTTATTGATCCCCAAGAATGTGTGAATGAGCATTGGACGTTTTGGGTGCACACGCAATGGAGGCAGCTAGAGGATCATGTAGCGAAATTTGCTGCATTTGAGAATTCCACATAAAACATTACAATCGGCTTCTCTGAATACCGACAGTCCAAACTCAGTAGCCGCAAACAGTAGGCTTGATGTTCAAGGAGCACCAACCAAATGTAGTGCAGTGCAAGTAATGTACTGGTATACTCACTCTGGTGCTCAGCCAATACGCTCTCAGCAAACGGGCGGAAGGCGAGGAGCTGGGTCAGGAGCGCATCCATGGCAACAATCACTGCGCCACTCAACTCTTCACTTACTGCAGGAGGAAGCGAGGGAGCTCCAAGACAGGGTGGGAATTTACTGGATGGAAGGAAACAGACACAGTTGATAGTGGATAGACAGATAGAGGGGCATTTGGGGATTTTCATGGATCATATGGCCATTCTTAAAATATTGTGTTAAGGATGGGAAATATATGCAGTCTAAGTGACCTTTGATTTTTGACCTTCAAAGAGAGATGCTTGTGGTTGTGATTAAGACCAGCTAGATGGCTGAATGGGGACCTGTGTGATATCACCGTGGCAGGTACTGTACCTGTGGATCTGGAGGAAGAGCAGGTGAAGCCGTGGGCAGGATGCAGCCATAAAGTCTTTGAATTCCTGTTTTGGGTGCGCACACACGCACACACACACACACACACACACAGACACACACACAGACACACACACAGACACACACACAGACACACACACAGACACACACACAGACACACACACACACACACACACACACACACACACACACACACACACACACACACACACACGTTACCATGAGAGCCACCACAACAGGATGTGATAGCTGGCCTGATTTTCACAGTTCTCTGGAAGCCAATGACTGGTTACCTTGACATAGTGGACCAGAGTGTTGGCAAAGAAGCGGCACATCTTCATACTTTTCTGAAACAGCTTGACTTCTGGGCTGTGTGCCTATTCAGAGAATGTTAGTTTAGATCATGATTTACTGGACCACAGGAAACATATCACACACAATCAGACTGCTTATCACTGAAAGGGGATTTCTGTGGGGGGAATTTATTGCATCCAGTATGGTTTGGACATGTTCCCAATTCCAAATGGGTTCAGACTGGGTGACAAACATAACTGATAAGCATTGATCCAAACTTCATTTGAAATTACCCATGAGCACAAACCCATATGCTACGTCATGCTTACAAGGAACACTGACGGCTCATCATTAGTCATCAGATGGACACACAAGAATCCTTTCTCAATTTCCTTTGAAAATTCATGTCTGCAATATTTCAAAACCCAACCTCCACCAATATACCTTGAGGCTGACCATATGTTCAATGTGTGCACTTACTTGCAAGTGCTTTATACTGGTCAACACTGTACTGTACATGTTTAGTATTTTGTCTTTGGCTTATGTGCATGTATTCATGTGTCCAATACCTTTAATCCTTCATGTTTGATTTGTTCTGCTAATTCCAAGCAGCCGTTTAGAGAGCCTTGGAGGTCCGCACACAAACAGGACGTGATGTCAACATGGCGCAAGTGCTCCTCCACCAGAGACTGGTATTTCACACTTTGTCTGGAATCAGTGATAAAGAATCGCCATTAGGATACAATGATCAGCCCAGCCCAACCAACCAACTACAGGTACTTTCATTTTTAAAAATAACAACGGTCTGGTCTGTATTAGTCATAGAGGCCACTGTTTTCAAAGTGATAAGCCCAAACAGTGTGTTGTGAGTGCCTGATGAAAGTGCCAGATGGACCACTTACTTGATGATGAATTTCCAGGTGTTGGCATGCAGGGCCATGTCCAGGCTGGAAATGATGGAGCAAATGTCCAGAAGACTGTGAATCACTGAGGAGATAAACCAAAAAGCTCTCCTCAGATCTGAAAATGGCCTTATTGTATGGGTGTAGGAATACATTTTAACCCTAAGAAGTGTGTGTGTGTGTTCGGAACCACGTATATATGTGTGATAATCTATATTTGCTCATTTACTCTTATAGTCTTGACTGAACAAATTGCCTTGTTTGTGAGAGGGTTATTCATGGAAATGTACAAGTCGATGGTAACGGAGATGATGATTTCTGATTATCTGGCACCTGTGGTGTTTTGGGATACACGCTATTTCTGTTGGGACTGGGAAGGAGCGGTCATTGGGCCTCTCTCAACATTCCTCCTCGATCCTCGGTCCTCCAGACTCAGACTGATCTATAACTAGCACCGGATAGACTATCCCATTGTTGCCGCCCCATCATTCTTTATCTAGATCAGTGAGAACGAGGACCGAGGAAGGAAGGGAGGATGTATAAAACACGAATGAGAGGCACCCATTGTCTTAGGAGCAGGCTGGCGCCTTCCCTTCAGATTTAGTGGGATCAGGTCAGACCCGAAAATATGCCACAGATATCGGCGCTTTATATGAAGACCTTTCTTTGTGCAGCCTCCACCTACTGACACATTTCTAGTACTTGTCTTCACAAAAAACGCTATCTCCAAACATGCATTGATGGTTGTAATTGCAATTTCAGCTCTACTCCACTACGGCAGTGTAATGCTATACCGAATCTGTGCATCAGATAAAACCACCCAAAATAGCACCGTGACTTTGTGGCTCTTGCCACAGGTGTGAATATCACCTCTTTTACAACCAAACACTGCCAACTTCCTGAAAAAGTTTCCTTAAATTAACATTACATCCCTTCAGTGTAGCCCATGTTCTTTTTGCTGGCATGTCACAATCACACATAATTGAAAAAAAGAAAAAAAAAAGTTTGCAAGGGGGAGAACAGTGCAGACTGCAGAGTGCAACATTTTCCTACTCCGTCAGTAGCACAAAGTGGATTTCTTTTATACCTGTAACAATGTCGGAGACGTCTTCATCACGTAGGCTGATGTGGTCCAGTAGCTCTATTAGGCCTTTCTGCAGATTGTAGGCCTCCTTGAAAAGTGCCTGCAGCAGATCCCCGACCAAAGACAGACGTCCACTGTACATGACCTCACTCTCCTGCAACAGGCATGAACCACATTCTAAAATGGACATACTGTATCAGGTCATTGCATACGATTGGCTGAATCACGTTCAATGCCATTTATTATTGCGCCGCCACAAGTTGATACAAAAGTTAGAGTTCTGCGTCTTGGCATTGCTTGACAACCATTCTGATAGAGGATATATTTCTTGGCAGAGGAATGATTTATCAATGAATATATCATTACAGTTGTTGTTGCTGTGTCTATGAAATCCTGCCAATTACAGTATGTGTGTTAACCATAAGCAAGAAGTGGGACGCAACCAGTTGATTTTAGAATAGCTAAGGGGTGGTGTTAGGCACGGCGTGAAGCATTCCAACATAATGAATAAGGTAATAGTGTAGCATCGCAACTTCTATTGCTAAACCAAAAAATATACCACGACCACTAACAGAGAACAGGCTCCACTCTCGTTCATGCTCAAAATGTCGAAGAGCATTTCAACTACAAATAAATCGGTTCAGGGCCTAAACAGTTGGTTTGAAGCTGGCAACAAAGAATGGTTGTTTTTCCCCTGTGAACCAGAGTAGTCTACCGTTCAGTAATGCATTCAACACCCTCAGTCGATGACACATCTTTGGTTCTGTTCGAAACACGTGGAAATGTGACTGGCTCACTAGATAATATCAAGCTTCAAGAACCTGTTCTCTGTTGGTCGAAAAACACCCAATGATATAAATACAGATGGATTTGGTTGTAATATCCAAATCAAAATCAGACATGAACATGCAGACATGAACAGAAGTTATGCCTCGGGTACCTTGCAGTGCTGGAAAGTGTTTCTGAGGAGGTAGAGGACACAGGAGGGGAGAGAACGCACTTCAGACAGACGGGAGACACCTTCCAGGGCACACACATGCCTCACACACATAGCCACTGCTTCAAGTGTCTGTACCATCACCTGTAAACCCCAACACACACAAAGTAATTAGTTGAGCTTCCAAATTATCAGGTAGCACACACAAATCTTCATAGAACTGGACACATCTCTATTTCACCAGTTTATTTTTGGCCAAGTCAAAACTAAACATGCCAACATTTCAGCCATGTGGTCTTCAACCAAAGCATTAAATAGTTACACCATTGTAACACATTTTTAGCCAAATACATGTTTGGCTTGACACAGAGGGTCCATACAGTCCATACAGTCCATACTGTCCATACAGTGCACTCTCTGAGACAGGCCAGCCAGAGATAAGAGGTCTTACCTGAAGAATGTTCCTCAGTGAGGCGGTCAGCTCGGTGTTCTGACTGGACAGCCCACTGACTTGACTGGAGATTTCATCCATCAAATTACCAAATACTCCCACCACCTACACACACAATACCATATTTTCTGATGCAAAGTTACATATAACACTTGCACACCTTTAGGATGAATTGAAGATATTATTTTTGTAAGGAAGTGTACATTGACATTATCAAATTTGATACAGTGTTAAAGCAAGGACCTTTGGTAGAACTTTAGAAAAGCACTCCTCCTCCAGTTCAGACAGACGTAAATGTGGAAGAAACATGTCCAGGATTATCCTCAGTACACCTAATAAGGCAAGTTACACAGGACAGTCTATGTAACTGACTGAATGAATGTGTATTATATTAGTTCAGCTAACAATTAATTTAACGTCTATACTTACGTATGTGATCTGTCCAACTATCAGTGAGACAATGAATTGAGTAAACGGAGTTAAAGAATGATACATAAAGCTGCAACTTCGGTTTCGAACCACATCACATTGATGACAGAGATAGACAACAAATGTATTTCGTAAAGTATAGTGAAAGGATATGACGAGCTTGGGCAGCACTGTCTTCAGCTCATTTTTGCAGGTGTCAAGGCTCCACTGCTCAACCTCCTCGAGAAGGGTAGTCTGCGACATGGTCGTTTTCTCCCCGACCTCAAGGCGAATGTTACCGAGTTTGCTAGCGAGCTAAGAACAGCAATCTGTCAGAGATTGCTTCTTGGCTTTAAACGAACATGTTAAGTTAACTCTTGAGACTGTTAAAGAAAGGAACTAGGTTGACCTAACGTTAACGTTAATCCACGAACATTTAGCCCTGCGCACTGAATCGGTTAGAAACAACCATTGCTCAAATTAAATATAAATTCACCAGTAAAAAACACTTATACCGATGATGTTCACGGCAGCGTTAGCTGTTAACGTTAGACAGCAAAGAAGAGACTAATTTTAACACCCATCATCATCATCTGCTGCTACCCTGATCTCAAAAGCGATGTTTTCTTTCATTCACGCTGAAAATAGACTCCAAAAGGTGGAACTGTCCCTCGGGTGTTCAATAACAAATATTGGTATTCGCATTACAGTGTAGTTTTGCTGAAATATTTACAAAACTGATGGTGCTTGATGTTCAGAAGTAACCAGCTAATCGATCCTAAATTGTTTACAGTCTGTTCTAAATTTCGCGCGTTCTGTTTCCGTCACCAGCCACATCATTTTGTCGGCAATTTACCGCCACCATTTGGTTTGGAGTACGAATTGCTAGATAGCTGCGTTTCAGTAAAATAAATAAATAAATCCTGATCTCAGGATTTTACAACCAATTCAGACCCAAAGTTTGTGAAAGAATGAAAGTTCTCAAGAAAAACGGGCCACTAATAGACTGGGCTGCACGAAACACACGCCTAAACACACACACACACACACACACACACACACACACACACACACACACAATTGCATGTACGCACGCATATCCATGCACACACAGGCACGTAGGCTACGCACATAGGCCTACATACAACATGTGCGGTTAAGAAATTAGCCACATATAGGTTCTCTCTGTCCTCTGACAGGTTTGCACTCATCGTAGCTGGTAAAAACTGATATTAAAATCACTTTTAAAATTAATCTGTGACTCTGATGCACAGTAATCTGTCAAACTCCAGAATGTAGCCTCGTGAAATAATTGTGTAAAAGGTTCCTGCAGACTTTCCAGGTAGGCCAGTGAATTATGTGTTTTAAATGCTCCCTGCGTCCCAATGCAATTGAAATTTGAGGAGAAAGTGACTTGGTGAGGAATAATATGAAATAAAGAATCTTGAGGAATAGTGAGAAATAAATACAAACTTGTGGGACCTGCTCCTATGTGGTTGCAGGGAGTAGAGGAAACTGGCTTTGAACCAGTACAGCCACACTTGAGGAGGCCAAGGCTGACACTGCAGGTCAGTTCCTGTAAGACAGGTAGGCTATTTCCCACGAATGAACATCTATTTTTGTGAATTATGTAAGGACCTCCTGTTCAAAACACATTTTTATGCACTATACTACAATACAATATAATTGATTGCACAGCATAATACACTGGGTTATTGTGCAAAACGTATTGTGCTTGCATGGAGGTTAACACAAAATATTAAAAATTACAGTGGGTTGTACAGTACTTCCATCAAGGCCAACACATATTGATTTAAAGAAAGCTTAACTTCCATTGTGTTAAAGGTAGGTGATGGGAACTTTATTCAGTGCATATGAAATAAACTATATGGACTTTCATTAACCCTGTGTATATTGTATGATTTTGTATGATTTTAAGTACATGCAACATTGACAAAGAGAAACCTTTTACAGTAAGGACACTTCAGAAATATGCTTCGTTCATCTACACAACATATTGATGTTTCTACAGAGAATGATGCACAAGACATCCATGAGCATGAAGAGTTTTAGGTGGATTAAGACCCAGTAGGTGAACCATTAACTATTCACTAGTTCGCCCGTTGGATTGCTTGAAGTGAGTACAGAGAATGGCAAGTTTGGCTTGGTAGCTGGCCATGGTCCTGGGATGCCAATAGCGGACATCACTTGTGAGTGATGTCCGCTGACACCCCCTATGGATAAGGGGTCATTTGGAGCTTAGAGCTAGTAGTGAAATGGAGGAGCAGGGGAGGACGTGGGAGGCATTGCAACTACAGCATGACGTATAAGGGACAGCAAGGAAGGAGGGTTTTATTACGATTATGATTACATCAACAATCTTGTTATGATTACAAGATTCACAAAGGTCCTCGATAAAACTAAACAGGCAAAGCTGAAAGATGTAAATTTATGTGAAAACTACACTGGTGATGCTCAGGTTCAGACAAAAATAGATGACTAATTAATTAATCAATGATGAAAACTTGTTAACTTGTGGCAAATAGATATTTTAGTAACAGTTAACAACTGTTAACAAAGGGTTAATAACTAGTTTGCTATTTTAAGGACCCTTAGTATGGAGTGGTTATACTGTAGGTTATGTGATTACAGTGCTTTGATAAATTGCATAATGGTTAGTGGTTAACCTACTGGGTCTTAATCCACCTAAATCAACGCTCAAGGATGTCTTGTGCAGGAATTGTAGTTCAGTACAGTGCATCAAAAAGTGTTTTATACAGGGTGTCCAAATGCAGCCTTACATAATTCACAAGAATAGACGTACGGTCGTGGGAAATAAAAGGTCTCACAGGGACTGACCTGCAGTGTCAGCGTTGGCCTCCTCAAGTGTGACTTTGGCTGGTTCAAAGCCAGTTTCCCCTGCATACACCAGCCACAACCACAAAGGAGCACAATGTGCTGAACAATTCTATTGTCCCACATGTCCAGCACATATATGATCAGTTACAGGGGGGAAATAAAGTTTGTATTTCTTTTTCACTTTTCCTGACCAAGTCACTTTCTCCTCAAATTCAGCAGGCACTGCATGGATGTCAGTGCAAAATAACCACCACTTGTACTAACCATTCAAATGTGCTTAGTGAAATAATGTGGGTGGGGAAATTATTTCAAAGTTCAAACATCACCATTTTATTTCAAATGTATTTGGGCATAGGGAGCATTTATAATAGCCCGGCCCCCACCTGACTACGTACTTCCGCTCATTTACATCTCTCTCATCATACTCCACCTGGTATAGCTTGATTCAGCTTTGTTAACTCTGGCAAGTGCATCTCTGTCCCATCAGCGAACAGAGGGCGTTCCCAAGAGCGATTACATTTAACTTTCAAGCCTATCGTTATCATTGTGTACCCAGTGGTTGTCGCGTAATTACCAAACGTTCGCGATTGAACTCCAATGAATTCAAACTTCAGACTAGCGTCCACAAACCAGGAGATAAACGTTTGCCAATGGAGCTAGGCCAGACTCTCTGGAGAGTCTGCAGCAACCTCTTACATTATCTGAAGAGGTTGCAGTCTGAGTCTGACAGATTGCTACATGAGAATCATGGATTGTTTTTTATAAAGGAGCACCCAGTCCCATGTTTTTTTATTTTACCTTTTACCTGCTAATCTGTGTGCAAAAGGAGGATGAAAAGAACCTACTGTGTGTGGCTCATTTACACACACACACACACACACACACACACACACACACACACACACACACACACACACACACACACACAGTCACACACACACACACACACACACACACACACACACACACACACACACACACACACACACACACACACACACACACACAAACAACGAAGTTGATACTGAGTCTGGTGACAAAATTAAACACTGACATCCTAGAGATGTTTATCTCATGTGACATATGAACTTCTTACAATAAGGAATATTATCACTTGTCAAATAGAAAGGAACATCATTACACCCAAAATATGAGTCTGTTCAAGCATTCACTGCATGCATGCACGCACACACACATACACATGGACGCACTCGCACACACACACACACACACACAGCAAGAAAACTGTATATATCGTTTAATACCAATAAATTGGTCTACTGACAATAATTTTAATAATTCTTGTAATTTGTCCTTTCTTCATGTACCAAACCCAGATTTGGTCTAAAATGAGTACCATTGTGATGTGTTTAGTAAAGAAGACATAATATACAGTATGTACACAATTTTGATGAAAAGCCTAACATGAGCAAAGAGTTTTGTAGAAAAATATAAGTCACAGATATACATCAATATGTCCACAATGTTACAGATATACACTCAGCTAACACGCAGGAGCGGTGTAACAGCTTCATCTCCTTTTTCAAAACTAAGGTAGACAACATCCGCTCCACTCTCTCCGGCCCTCCCACCCCCATGTCCCCCCCTCCCTCTGGCCCCCCTGCATCTCCAGTCGGTTCGGCAGGCCTTCAGTCCTCTCAGCTCCTCTGCTGTTTCACCAACATCACACAGCATGACACTGAAGACATCTTGAGACGGATGAAGCCCTCCACCTGTGCCCTGGACCCATTTCCCTCTGTCCTCATAAAAAGTCCCTTGATCACCAAAATCATCAACCAGTCCCTGCAGTCCGGCCATGTCCCCCCATCCTTGAAAACTGCTGTCATCAAGCCACTACTCAAAAAGCCCACTCTTGACCCAGAACCACCTGCCAACTACCGCCCCATCTCCAATCTCCCATATCGAAAGTGTTGGAAAAGGTGGTCTCTGCCCAACTTCACAACCACCTCACTACAAACAGTTTTTATGAGAAGTTTCAGTCTGGGTTCCGCTCTGGCCACAGTACGGAAACTGCTCTGGTCAGGGTCACCAATGACCTGCTGCTGGCAGCTGATGCTGGCTCTCCATCTGTTCTCATCCTTCTTGACCTCACCGCAGCATTCGACACCGTCGACCACCACATCCTTCTTCGCCGCCTCCACTCTTCCATCGGACTTTCTGGCTCCAACCTGGCTTGGTTCACATCATATCTTCCTGACAGAACTGAATATGTATCCCTGGCGGGTGCAAATTCAGTTACACACACAGTCAGTGGGGTCCCTCAAGGTTCAGTCCTAGGCCCCACCCTCTTCACTCTGTACATGCTCCCCCTGGGAATGTCTTTCCATTGCTATGCTGATGACACCCAACTCTACATAAAAACAAACCCAACACCCTCTGCAGCTTTATCCACAGTTTCCTCCTGCCTGGAGGAGATAAAGACGTGGATGAAGGTGAATTTCCTGCAACTAAACAGCTCAAAAACGGAAGCCATTCTTGTTGGCACTCCACACCAGATCCGGTCATCCACTATCACCCTCCCCAGTCACAACATCCACCTCTCACCCTCAGTCACAAATATGGGGGTCAAAATGGACCCTCACCTGACTTTTGAGGCCCACATCAAGCATCTGTGCAAAACCTCCTTTTTTCACCTCAGAAACATTGCGAAACTCCACCCTTCACTCACTCTCCCCGATGCTGAGAAACTTGTCCACGCCTTCATCTCCTCCAGGCTCGACTACTGCAACGCACTCCTCATCGGGATCCCCAGCAAGAACATCCAGCAGCTGCAGTACATCCAAAACTGCACTGCCAGGATCCTGATGAGGGTGCCGAAATTCCAGCACATCACACCCATCCTCAAATCCCTTCATTGGCTTCCAGTTCAGTTCAGGATTGAATACAAGGTTTCCCTTCTGTCCCACCAGTGTCTCCATGGCTCTGCCCCCCCTTACCTCAAAGAACTCATCCCCCCCCTCCTCACATCATCTCCGGTCCGGACGATCACATCTCATCCAGCAAAACAGAACCAAACTCAGGACTATGGGCGACCGTGCTTTCAGCTCTGCTGCCCAGTCTGTGGAATGCTTTCCCTGACCAACTAAGGGCACCACAGACTGTGGCTGCTTTTAAGAAAGGCCTAAAAACACATCTTTATAGAAAAGCTTTTGACTAAATACTTTTATCTGGTTTTCTATGCTTGTTTTAGCTTAATTTTATGCTACTTTTAACTTCCTCTATCTATGGTGTTACTTTTATCCTTTGTGTGTGTGTGTGTGTATGCATTGTAGCACTTTGAGATCATTTATTTGATGTAAAGCGCAATATAAATAAAATGTATTATTATTATTATTATTATTATTATTATTATTATGTCTCTAATATTTGTCTTTTTTATATGTTTGTATTTATATTTGCTTTTATGCATTTCTATTTAGCGTATTTATATGTGGCCTATTCGGCCAAGGGAATAATGCACAGCAATAAGAATAATGTTTGGCCCATGCATTTCAAAAAATAAGAAAGATTCATTACAGTTTTCAGACATCTGTCCCATCCTCATTCCTTTTCCCCAGTTGAATATCATCTGAGTGGTGTGAGACATTGTCCAGGATCAACTAGGTTTTCTAAATGAGTTACCGTCATAGGCCACTACCTCAGAAATCACGCCTATAATTAGTAAGTTCAGCAGAGATAATCTGGGAATCAGCCAGGAATCGCCTCTGCCAGGAGTTTTCCTGGCAGAGGCGAGCTTGAAGGTGCTTGAGCAACAGAATAGTTTCCAGACACATAATGGGGCCACGCTTCCTGCTAAAATCAAAGCAGTTATGAGAAGGCCAAGACCACACCTGGTTAAATGGAGCCTCTCACTTGAATGAAAAGTGCTGGATGGGGAAATGTTCAGATGGAAGATGAGATACTGATAGATTTGACAGATGTCAGATGCCATATTGGAAGAACTATTCATAGTCATCTTCATTATTTGTTTTATTGGGTTTTTATTTTAGCCACTGGGTGAAATGAAAGTGCATTGGGTGTTAGTCACGTGAATAGAAAGATTTGTGTATATTGGCCGTTCTTACCATAGCCATAGCCAACAGAGGTAATAGGCTATACAGCAATACAGCACCGTTTCATACTGTACTACCAGTGAAAGGTCTGATTTACTGTAGGTCTATCAAAACTTTGACGTTGCCATCCCCGTGAAGGCTCATTATTACAAATTTTCTGTCATTAACTGTAAGAACTGTAAGAGCCGTAACTTGAGAAATTATTATTTTCCTTGCCAGGGCTGTGGTGGTAAAACAAGAGGTGGGTAAACAAACTATGAATTTGGTGATCACGGAAAGGAAGATTGTGCCATGCGGAATCAATTTTTTAAAAAAAGTAATTCAGAATATGTTGATATGATGGTGAAGGTTGTTATCCAATGTTTATAACAATGTCAATGGTATAAATAATTCCTAGTGTTGGTGAGTGTATATATTTTGTGAATGTGGATACAGTGTGTTTTCTTAATGTTAAAAGTTGCAATTGGTGAATAAACTCTTTAGAGAGAAACTCTAATAAGAGGTGGATAAACTATTTCTGAAACTTCAGAGGTGGATAAACTGTGTTAAATTGCATTTACAGTAGCCTCCACTACACCCCTGGTCCTTGCAAAAAACAAAGTGGGATGAAGAAGTGATTGGGATAAAGATTTCCTTTCATATGAGACAGAATGAGAAGTGTGCAAACATTATCTATTCTAGAACCATATATGGACATCCTCAAATTGAAGCAACATCTCCAACTTCTGCTGCTACTGATGCTGCTCTATTATTCTCCAAAGCCCATGGGCTTTGCCACAGGAAAGCGGTACTCCATTAAGGCGCATCCGTAACATTCACATCTCCAACTTCTGTCGCTTCTGGTGCTACTCTATTATTCTCCAAAGCCCGTTGGGTTTGCCAGAGGAAAACGGTACTCCATCAAGCCATATCCGTAACATCCGGCTGGCTGCGTGTGGGTCAAGGCTGCTTTGGTTATTCCATGACGGTCATTCTCTTCCATGCTACTGCTCTGAGTTACATGTATGTGCAATGCATTCTGAGGAGCAGGAGAAAGTGTTGATTGGTTTGGCTTGTCCAGGCCCTGGTCCATTTAAGACAAAATGCATGACATTTTGATATTAAACAACAAATGTAAACCAACTCATTTCATTGCCATAAAGTAATATAATTAATTTTTAAATAAAAACTGAACTGAACTGAACTGAGATTATGCCTGGAACCAACCTACTTTGTGTTGTATTTAAAATAACTCTGGCTCTGCTCTGCTACGTTTTTATATTTTTGTTTGTTTTGTTACAATTGTGCGGTGTGTGCTGCTGATGGTATACCATAATACCGTATTCATATTCATGGGCATTTCTTGACTCATTCCCATGTCACAGTCCTATCCTCAATGGCAAGAAGCCAGGCCTCAGGTTTGGTGAAGACTCTTTGTTCATTGATTCTGATAGTTGGCTGATAGTTTGCTGATTGATTCTGATAGTTGGCTGAAAAATGCAATGCTTACAAATGTAGGAAATGCACAAGAAAATGTACTCAGATGTATATCAGTATTATGTCTTTAGTGGTTGACCACATCAGCATGATGAGGGTTCCAGTATTTGCAGTTTTCACTCAACCAAACATTTTTCTGGTGAAATACTTAGCTTCAATATTACCATTAAAATGGATATAAAGGTCCACTGCAGCACTCCACTTTTACCACAGCAACCAGAACATCACAGAAGAAAGAATTATTCTCTACAGGTAAATGGCAGTCCAAACCTTCTATCTGTTTTCCAGGTTCATCTTTTGCAAATTCAGGAGGGATGTCTCTGATCTTTGCTCTTTTGGTCATTCTTCCACTGACCTTCCGTGCAGAGGGGAGCATCATCAGAGTCACCAACGGAGGATGCTGGGGCACATGGGGTGGCATGACAAACTGCCCCTGCGGCTATCGAGTCATTGGCTTCTGTCTCAAGGTAAAATAAATCTGTTTTCAGTTTTTGGAATAATCACTTTAATCATTGAGTCTAGGTAAGATAGTGGATCTGTTCAACATGTTAAAGTGACAAGAAACTAATCCTGTCAATCAAATTTGTACTGATGTCAAAAGTATGGGTTAATATTTTTCTTTGAAATGTAGTGTGCAAGTATAGAGCAGAACAGAAATGGAAATACTCAAGTAAAGAACAATACTGTACCTCCAAATAGTACTGCAGAGTAGCACTTCAATGTACCTTTCAACACTGAACACTGCAACATTGAGATGCATTACGTTGCTCTATCTTGTCAATAATTAAGGATCTTTGGTATCACCTACAACTGAAGGGGGTCGGGAGTGATCGTGACCGAAATGTCCTGTCTGCTGACGACCTCCCTCCACTCAAGTGAAAGCTCTATGCTCTTTCAAAAGACCTTATGATACAGGGCCATACTGGGATTGTTTGGACGGACAAAAGATCTGTGGAAGGAAGGAAGGATCTACAGTATGTTTACACAAGACCAAGCCTTGTAATCAAATCAGTGTCACATTTACTGAAAGAGCTATCGCTTCCTTTGCCTCTCAGATGCAAATGTTTAAAAATACTGATAAAAAAAAATGACTGAAAAAGGTCTTGTTAACATGAAAGTTGACATGAGAAGAGAAAACAATGGAACAGGAACCCCAAAGGGAATGGATTTCCACTGTTTTCCATTAGGTGTGGATGTTTCCATCCCATTAATGAAAACATAGCTGCTGAAAAAATGATGTGAATAGAAAATAAATATCTATGTTTGTTTGAAAGTTGGCTGCATAAACTGTGAAGTCTGACTCATGCACAGCTAGTGTTCAGTTTGAGTAGTTTATTACCTCCACCAAGGAGACTGTGTGCAGTGCAGTTTGTTGCTGTGTAGGATTACGTATACTTTAGTGGAAAAATGTATGGGCCAAGGATGAACCCTTTAAATGAGCGCTTCCAACCAGGGGCGTAGCCAGAGGGGTGGCTCCGGGTGGCACAGGCTACCTCACCATATGCGTGCCTGAACGCTAAATATATATATATATATACTGTATAGTTGGTCACAACTTTATGAACATGTGAAATTATGGGTTCCAAAACCAGAAAAACATTTCTCACTTCCACTTTGGCTCAAATGGCCTAATTCCTGAACGGATTTTGTTCAGAGCTGAAAATGAGCTGAAAACTGTATTTGACATTTTATCCAATTACAAAGAAATTTGATGTGAGAGCAGGGCTGGCACATTTAAGATTTTTTTTTTTTTTTTTTACTGTTACGCTCAAAGCATGACACTTGGCAGCTCCAATTAGAGTCGCTTTTTTCAAGTATGACCTGACCCAGAGAAGAGGGAAATAAATGTTACATAGCTCTGCAAAAAGTATAGGACAATGATAGACTTAAAGCAGCCTTAAAACAGTACATGTTAACTTGGAAACTCCAAGGACAAGGAGAAACAGCGAATCAACAGTGAACAAAATCTAGCAAGCAGGAGAACGTTTTAAATGTCGGACTCGGCGCTGTTGTGTGTGAAAGATAAGTTAGAGACTCCAAGTATATTGTTCTTTCACAAAGCAATCATCACTGTCCATATATTTTGCTTTTGTGTTGGCCCAATCATCTTAGTGAAAGTAAGATTAAGAACGTAAGTAAGCCAGTTTCTGTTATTTTGTCTAAAATTAGAGGAAAGAGGTGTGCTTTCCCAGACATCCTGCAGAAGCCTCTGGACTATCTAAACAAAGAGGACTGCTGCCCTGCATCACTAGTGTTTGTCATCCCTGAGGTCATGTCAAAAACTGCTCTGATGGCCATTGTTTTGTGCAAAATATTATCCTTTTTATTATCCTAATATTATCCTTTTTTATTTCCATTAGAGCTCAAAGGACAATGAGAAATGAGACAATGATTAATTAATTAACACACCATTTAACTATATCTTTATAAAGATATAGTTAAATGTTGTGTTAATTATATATATAATTGACCAATGGGCTCTCAGGAACAACACCAATCCCCAAAGAGAAGCATGAGGTAGCCTACGTAGATCAGTCTTATTTCTTATCATCAGACCAGGTTATTTCATAATCTTTGAATACTGGTTTCAGCTTCTCCACTGTCACGGCATGATCAGCCTTTCCATAGCCCTGCAAATAGTAAAGGAAATATAAATTTAATTAAGAAAAAAATCAAATGTAAAAAAGCAAAATGCATTTCAATTAAATTAACTGAATTAAACAACAAAGCAATAACTAGTTGTGTTTTACTCAGTAGGCCTGCAGAATACTGCAATGCAGACACTGCTAGTGTTTTGTTGTTGTTGTTGTTGTTGTTGTTGTTGTTGTTGTGTCAATAGAGTAACTTTAATGTTACAAACAATGCTTACAGTTGATTCTCCAAACACTCGCAGCTTCTTCTCTTGATGTTCAATCTTGCCTCCTCCAAGACATACACATTCCAGCCCAAGAGCTTGCATAGCTGGATTCACCTTCTCAAAGATGTGGTCTACAAATTCAGAGCACATAACATTAGGCCTATCTTCAGGAGGATTAATGCATTTGCCTAGCAGAGGTAAAAAAAAAAGAGCTTAACTTCAAATGACAGTGTAATAGGCCTATAATATGCAAACATGGGTTTAGGACTACTAATATCAAAGATCCTTTATAAATTGTATTTCTCTGTGTGTAGGGTTGTTTGTTTTAGACACTGCAATTTTAACACAATTTGTTTTTCATATTATGACATGAAGTGTCGTTGTTCTCTGTTAAAATGAAAATATATGGCTAAAAGTATATCCAGTTAGCTAGCGCTTTTACGGCTCCAAAACAGTTGGTGAATATGTTTTAGTTAGAACAGAGAGGGTTAAAGCGGAGGATCTTTGGTTAGAAGCGTCCATGTTTTCTTTTTACATTCCACTTCAATAACCTGGAACGCGCTACGTCCCATTTCTCTGGAACGCAGCATTAGTCTACTTATGCCGACTAAAATTATTTCCAGTTAGGACTACCTTTAAAGCAGGCTACGCCGCAGCTCATTCAACTACACCAACATTGAAAGCTCGCATATCTCAGCGTTTTACGTGCAAACTTACTGTGGAATTCTGCACTTTTCGTGCCTCTAACAATGTCTTTGTGAGCCTCTCCATCTTTCACTTTTAACCTCACCAGTATGTACTTGAACTTTCCGTCGGGATCTATTTCGACGTCGGGGACTTTGTTCAGGACGTCTGCCATTCTTACTCTGTGTGAGCCTGAACTTGTCTGGCAGCCTGCCACCCATGCGCAAGCGCATTTAGTCTCTCTTGGTAGCCTGGTTTACCTTATCGGGTCACTTGGGTAAAGTAGTGTCCTATTCACAGTATGATTATTTAGTAGTTTTTTTTAAAGCAATATTGGAATTAATGTACGGTAGCTTACTTCTTCCTCAAACTATTAAGACCTTGATCAAAAAGTGCTGTTGAAAAGAAATGTTACTTTTAGGCTATTACTTCCCTGTAACTTAGAGCTTTGCATGCAGAATGTAGTAATAGTTATAACAAAAGGCTCTAGCATGCAAGAAGGCTAACCCATGGCCATGTCAGACCTAATACTAGACTGAACAAAGTCCCCGACGTCGAAATAGATCCCGACGGAAAGTTCAAGTACATACTGGTGCTGAATGTTGACCACAGTTAGGCTATTAGGCCGCCTAATAGTTATAACAAAAGGCTCTAGCATGCAAGAAGGCTAACCCATGTCAGACCTAAGACTAGTTAACTACCTAGACTAACCTAGACTAACTTTTTATTTGTGTAGCCTATAGCCTATTTTTGCCATACATAGGCTACTTTAAAACCAAGCGTATAGTCTGCGAAACAATTACAAAGAAGACAAGTCATAGGCCTAATCACAATCATCTGAAATGGCATTAGAGTGAATCATGCATTTTTTTCCCCCATCAGACAATTACCCTTGGCTTTATGCCAGTCTCTCAGTCTAGTCCCCACCCTTACGCTGCCTGTCTCCCTGTCTCTCACTCACTTTCACTCTCTTCCTGACCAACGCTGAGACCTGTGGACTTTCCCATAAACGGAAGGCCGGTTTTCTCGCACCATGCTGCTTTCCCAGAACTGCTGCATTCTTAGGCCATTGTTAGTGACATACACTAGTATAGAAACCCAAACACTAATTTCCCCATGTAAGTAAGTGTAAAGCAAAGCATTCTTGCACCGGGTTTATGGATGTTGTTATGCTTTCATCCAACAGAATGTCCAATATCACTAATTTGATATGGGGATTCAGACCCTCTGATATCATCTTACCAACCAACTGCTTGGAGCCGCACATTTATATTTGATATCAAATGTGTCCTTTTGCCATTTATTGTGTCAATATGACAAGGCTGCAAGAACAATGTTTCATGATGAAGCTCACTTACTAAAGAGCGGGTATATGTTGCCGTATCAAAGAACAGAGGTCACGCAGGCAGCTTTGTCTCTGGAGTAAACAACAGCACGGCCAATTGTGGGGTTAAGGACAACGGCCTTCTCTTCTCTGAAAACAATGGAGATGCTGACAGTGCAAAACCAGAGGTGTTCACTCAAGGAAATAGTTTTTTTTCTTTGTCACTGAGTTTAGCCTTATTTCACCCTACTGACAGGTATGACAGAAAGACAGCGACAAAAAGCCACTGACTGCAAGAGAACTAAGAGTCAAACATGCACATTAAATCATATTATGACACCTGTATTGCTGTACTGTAGATGTTTTTTTGTGTGTGTGTTGTTTACTACACAGAAAACCAGGGTATGCTACAAAATCCATTAATACTATGCCTGACTGCAGAACTTGTGACTGATTGCCAGCATAATTCTTTGATCGGCTACACATTACATAGGCCTACAAACCAATAAGCACACATTAGATGGATACTCAAATGTGTGGATTTTAAACCACAGCAATGTGAATAGGCTGCTACTATCACTACTACTACTACTACTACTACTACTACTAGGCCCACTACTACCACTACCACTAGACCTACAGTACTACTAGGCCTGCTACTTTAGCCTACTACTACTAGGCCTACTGACAATATTATTAATATTAATAATAATAATAATAATAATAATTTGAATTAATTATAGGCAAATAAATGGTGTAGGCTGGAGTGTGTAGAATCTATGTTTGTGTCACAGCAGAGCACCTGCAATGCACTTGCACTTTCCTTTAGTGAGATAGCCTTAGTAACCCATTCACAAGTTAGATAATGCAATCGGTCTGGATTTCCTATGAGTCAAATAAGGGAGAGAAGAGATTGTCCGCCGGTCATTATCAGAATATAAGTCCCGAGCGGAGTAAGCGGAGGGCTCTTGCTTAACCCTGAACTACTCACAAAATGATATGAAAGACGTTCAAAATCCATTTTCCTTGACAGCAGTCTGTTATACATAGCAACTGCTGCAGATATGGAAAGGAATGGAAATTATTGGATTCAATTTGGTTTGATTTGAACAGATTGGAAATGATTGGACTCCTCATTTGAGTAGGTCATGTTGAAATATGAACATTAAAAGTTATGGTAGCCGGCGACCCGGGTTCGATTCCCGCCCCGTGGTCCTTTCCGGAGCCCACCCCTACTCTCTCTCCTGCTTGTTTCCTGTCATACTCTCTACTGTCCTGTCCAATTAAAGGCATAAAAAGCCCCAAAAAAAAATTAAAAAAAAAAAAAAAAAAAAAAAAAAGTTATGGTAGCTGAAATCTGGCTTTTCTGCCAATGGTGTGATCTGTTGGCCCTTGCAGAAGTGATAAAACAAGGCTTTCTCATGCACACAACAGCACATCTGAATAGGAACAATGGAGACAGGTTGTCTCCGTGTTTATGTGTTGACACCACACTCCAGGCGCCTGCACAGTCTTTCAGCCCAACTCTGATGAGCCATTTCCTTCCCTCCAGAACCCATAGGAAAAAAGGTCCCCTTGCCACTAAGACAAAAAGGAAACGCACTAGCGCCCGCCTGCCATTTCACCAGTTGAATATCTTAAAATAGAATGCCAAGAAGGGGGATGATTAAAGCCAATCAAAATAATACCAGTTCACTTTTTCACCCTAACAGCCCATCTCTAAAACATTCACAGGGAAGGTCCTGGCAGTTAAAATAGCTATTGAAATAAAGTGGAACTTCAAAAGTTCAAGTTTCAAATCTCAGCATTTAAAACAAATGTCTTTGTTGTCTCTCTCTCTTGACATTACTTAAAGGGATGGGTCGGAGCCAAACCCCTCTTTCCCTCCAGAAGCCTTGGTCGACTCGAATATTGGTCGAGTTAGTGCTACAGTATCAGCCAAATGGCTCAGTGCAGACGCTAATGGAACTAAGGGTTAGGATTGAGGTCATGGTTCAAAGGACCCTTGGGTGAAATTACTCCGCCGAACTATCCTTAAGCATAGGCTTTCTGTTACTTCTCAACTACTATGCTATCTATCTATCTATCTATCTATCTATCTATATCCTTATCACCCCCCCATAGTTCTTCCTCTCCTCTCTCACATCTTCACACACCTTTCTCTTATCTTCCTTTTTGAATTCCTTTTCCTTTGCTGGTCTCTCTATGTAATGCATGATGTTGCAATCGTTGATATTTCAGAGAATATTAGAGAATGATTAAAACTCCAGATGCCTTCTGTGGAAATGCTTTAGAATGTTTTCACGTGGATAAAACAGGAGCCCAACACTACAAACCCAGAGAACTTCCTGACTGTGAGCCTAGACTTCCTGTTGTATGTGTGAGTGTGTGTTGGGGTAGGGGTGCCGTTATTAACCTTCTTGATCTTTGAAGAGGAGAGGAATTTCATATACTGAAACCAAGAGAGGTGGGATTATCTGGGAGGGAATTTCCACAGTCCACGTCACATCTGGGAATCTGGCACTCAGGATTGGGATAAAATGCGAGTGAGCGTTAGTCCAAACTTTAGAAACTCATCATCCACGTTCAAAGACAGACAGGGATATCTATCAGCTTCTGATATCTGTCTGCCTGAGAGAGAGATACAAAAATGGTGAGTGCCGTGATATAAAGCAAAGTTAGTAGTCTGACAAATATGCTAGTAAAGTAGATGCAGAACTCTTCCATTGGACAATTTGCTTATTGACCAATACAGTAGCTGTATGATTATCATTGAAATGCCTCTTTGTGCTTCACAGGAATTTTGCTTAGTAACGCCATGCAACCAAAGGAGGAACATGCGCCTCATCTTAACAATGCTCATCTTCTCAAGTACGTAGGCAATGTTTATTTGCATTTAGTTATGAATTATAAATGTGTCTGACAGTATGTTACCAAAGACTGCACTTTGCTTTTACGTTTATGTATTTCATGTCATAGTTAATGACAAATGTAGGTTTACATTGCACATGTTTTATTTGATAATGAAATAAATAAGGTTTCATTATGCAGCATCACGTGAATATCTCCTTTATTGTTTATCCCAGTTTTGTCAGGGTGTCTGGAAGTAGCAGGCTGGTCCTACCACCACTCTGACCAGAAGATGGACTGGAATAAAGCCAGAGTCTGGTGTCAGTCTCATTACACAGACATGGTGGCAATCCAAAACAAAGGGGAGATTGAGCACCTCAACCATCTACTACCCAGGATAAGTGGCTACTACTGGATCGGCATTCGCAAGATAAATAACTCCTGGACCTGGGTTGGAACCAGCAAGACGCTGACTAAGGAGGCAGAGAACTGGGCCACCGGTGAGCCCAATAGTGCTGGGAGAGGGACAGAGGAGGACTGTGTGGAGATTTACATCAAGAGAGAAGAAGACCCAGGGAAATGGAATGACATCTCTTGCAAAAAGCCAAAAACAGCATTGTGCTACACCGGTGAGTAAGGCCATGGTTTGCTTGTTAATATAAAGACAGCAGTGATTTTAATCTACAATGTTATAGGCCATGACTAGTTTTAGCTATTATAGTATTATGTTTTTCTAAGGAGGATGTCTTAAGGGGTATGACAATTCACTGTGATGTATTTGCAAAATTAAAGATAATTGCTAGTTGACTATTTTATTGTGGGAAGCGGAATGTTTTAGTTTTGATTATGCCATACTTATTACTTATCAAATGTCCTGAATAATGAATAAATGGACATAATCAGCCAGATACCCATTACCATGCTGTTTATTAAATTCATAAAATGATCTCTGTCCCTTTCATATCTGTTTGTTATTCTCAAGCCTCTTGTAAGAAGGATTCTTGCAGTGAGAATGGAGAGTGTGTCGAGACTATCAATAATCACACGTGCAAGTGTTTCGAAGGCTTCTACGGGGAAAAGTGTGAACATGGTAGGCCTCAATATGCTGATAATTGTGCAATTTGAGCAAACTGACTTATTTTCTGTACATAAGTAGCCTAGTCCATTATAAAATATTCAGTGTTTATTAACCTCACCTTGTTCCGACTCCACTATATAGTTGTCCAGTGCGAGAGGGAGGTGGTCACGACTCCGCAGCAGGGCTCTTTCAGCTGTTCCCACCCCCACGGGAATTTCTCCTACGGGTCAGAATGCAGTTACTCCTGCCAGCCAGGCTATCAGCTCATTGGCTCCGAGACCCTCAGATGCACAGCCTCCAAAGCCTGGTCCCACGTGCCCCCGACCTGCGAGGGTGTGTTTTTCTTCACCCTTCTTGTTATCATTTACTATTGTCCATATTCACCTCATGCACATCATAGATAATGGTGTCGCAAATTAAGAGTGAACAAAGCTATTAATGTATTTAGATACATATTTAATAGATATGTTTAATAACAAAGCTATTAATGTATTTAGATATATATTTAATAGATATGTTTAATAACAAAGCTATTAATGTATTTAGATGTGTATTTAATAGATACAGTATAGTTACTCATGTCACTAGCGTTGTTGTTTATATGAAAAATCTGGTCATCCTGACTGACCCATATGGCCTCTCTCTCTCTCTCTCTCTCCTGCTATAGTGGTTCGATGTGATGAGCTGGCCAAGCCCAATAGGGGCTTCATGAACTGCTCCTCACCCCTGGGAGACTTCAGCTACCTGTCGCTCTGCCAGTCCACCTGTGACGAGGGGCACACCCTGACCGATCCCCTCTCCTCCGCACTCGTATGCGGCGCCTCGGGCCGTTGGAACGGCACCCAGCCCCAGTGTGAAGGTAGATAGGCATCCAACGCCTGCTTTAAACACAGCACAAGGCAGGCAGGATTACAGAGTAGCACAAATAATGTAATCTCACACATGCAATACAGCAGATCTTTTGGGTCCCTTATACTTCTAGTAATTATCTTGATTCATAATAATATTACGTGGTATATCAGTGACTATTCAGATTAAAATTTATGCTGTATTACTGTGGCCTAAATGAAACTTCTAAGGTAATAACAGCTTTATAGAATGTTGCATTTCTTTTGCATTCATTTATTGAATGGCTTCTGCGTTATGTTGTGGTTGTGCTGCTGGTTGCATACACTGTTCCTCCTTTCTTGACTAATTAAATGTTGCATTTCTCTCTCTCTCTCTCTCTCTCTCTCTCTCTCTCTCTCTCTCCACTTCTCCAGTTGTTCAGTGTCCTGCCATCACAGCTCTGCAGCACGGCCATATTTCCTGTGATGGAGACCCCACAACCCCCAACAGCTACTCAACCCAATGCAAGTTCACCTGTGAGGACGGCTTCCGCCTGAGTGGTGTGTCTGCGGTCAGCTGCGCAGCATCTGGACAGTGGACTGACCAGCCTCCAGTGTGTGAAGGTAAGAATATAATAAAATTAAATCGCACTACATTTTCTCTACTTCTTCTTTCTGTACCATTCTTCATGTGACAATGAGTGATCAAGTTTTTCTCCCTGTCTGCTCCCCTTCAATCTATTGTTCAGCCATCACATGCCCACGGCCAGAAAACCCTCAGCTACTCTCCAATTGCACAGACGCTGAGGATACAAGACACATGGGCTCCGTCTGCTCCTTTAGCTGCAGCTCCAGCTTCAACCTGCAGGGGGAGCCCAGCGCCCAGTGCAATAAGATAGGGCAGTGGAGCTCCCCAACCCCCACCTGTGTGGAGGTGCAGTGTCCCCCTCTCAAGGACCCAGAGGCGGGCAGCGTGGACTGCTCAGGCCACTTCCCAGGAGCCGTTTGTGAAGTCAGCTGCAATGAAGGCTTCCACCTGCAGGGGGCGCACAGAGCAGTGTGCACAGACAGTGCTGAGTGGATCGTGGATGGACAGACCCCCACATGCAGAGGTACGCATGCACACATACATACCCACACTGACCCTGGTTTTACTCTGTCTGATCACAGGTCAGTGAGTGGCTCCTTTGCATAGCTGTGGAGCTTCTGCTTTATGTTGTGGTTGTGCTGCTGGTTGCATACACTGTTTAAGCCTGTTAAAGCTCCTCCTTTCTTGACTAATTGAATGTTGCCTTTCTCTCTCTCTCTCCCTCTCTCTCTCTCTTTCTCTCTTTCCACTTCTCCAGTTGTTCAGTGTCCTGCCATCACAGCTCTGCAGCACGGCCATATTTCCTGTGATGGAGACCCCACAACCCCCAACAGCTACTCAACCCAATGCAAGTTCACCTGTGAAGACGGCTTCCGCCTGAGTGGTGTGTCTGCGGTCAGCTGCAAAGCATCTGGACAGTGGACTGACCAGCCTCCAGTGTGTGAAGGTGAGAATATAAGACATTAGCTTCTGCTTTATGTTGTGGTTGTGCTGCTGGTTGCATACACTGTTTAAGCCTGTTTAAGCTCCTCCTTTCTTGACTAATGAATTCTTGCATATATCTCTCTCTCTCTCTCTCTCTCTCTCTCTCTCTCTCCACTTCTCCAGCTGTTCAGTGTCCTGCCATCACAGCTCTGCAGCACGGCCATATTTCCTGTGATGGAGACCCCACAACCCCCAACAGCTACTCAACCCAATGCAAGTTCACCTGTGAGGACGGCTTCCGCCTGAGTGGTGTGTCTGCGGTCAGCTGCGCAGCATCTGGACAGTGGACCGACCAGCCTCCAGTGTGTGAAGGTGAGGATAGAAATCTCCTGAGGTAGTCTCTCTCTGTCTCTCTCTCTCTCTCTCTCTCTCTCTCTCTATCTCTCTCTCTCGCTATCCCTCCTTTTTTCTTCTTTCTTCTTTGTAATAAAAAAAATGTTGCATGTACTTCAGGCACACACACACACACTCACACACACCTACCTGTCCTATTGTTTGTTCCATGTCTTATATGTGCCCTCCTCTGTCGTTATCGCAGCGGTGAGATGCCCCCAGATACAAACAGCTAGCGACAGCGTCATGAACTGCACCGGGGGCATGGACGGCCAGGAGCACACCTACACAGCCAGCTGCACGTTTGTCTGCCGCCAAGGATACCTCCTCCATGGCAACCAGACGATGATGTGTAGTCGGCACGGCAACTGGACTGGAGAGGTGCCCGAGTGTCAAGGTAGGAACGGCAAAACGAGTGTGAGGGAGAGAGAGAGAACAATTGAGCGGTGTGTGTGTGTGTGTGTGTGTGAAAAGAGAAGTTATGAGCATAGAGGTATACTGAGTCTGTTTTTTTCTTCTTCTCATGTGTTCATCATTGCTACTCTCTACAGCTCCGCCCGAGCCTCTCATCAACCCCACCACCATCATGATGGCAACGGGGGGCGCCACCACAATTTCTGCTCTCTCTCTGGTCTTCTGGCTCCTGAAGAAAATGCAACGGAAAGGTGAATATATGCTAAAAAGGCTTCAATCATTACAAACACTCAGTCAATATGCATCATAATGTACCTGTATAACAATTCAGTGCATAGAACAGGGTGTGTTAGAATCTTTTCATACTACCTCCGATGATAATCTTCTCCTTTCTCCCGCAGGAAACAAGTTTGATCTCAACAGGTGAGTACAAAGACAGCCTTTACTTCTACAATTAATTACAAATATGAGTTATTGTCTTTACCATTGAGTCCTAGCAGCAATACCAAGACTTACATATCTTCTATATCTCTGACTGTCCACAGCACCCTTGACCAAGACGAGCCCCCTCAGGTCTACAAAAGCGTCGATAGTCTTATTTGAGAGTTGAGAGTCGGCACAGCATACACAGCAGGTAAGGCAGACGCTGTGAGCCTTGACAGTAGTGCTCATGATAATGGCCGGGTTTCCCAGATTTGTTAAAAAGCTCTTAAGTGCTAAGAACTTCTTAGGAGCGTTCTTAGAATGTTCTTAGAGCGCTTCTAAGAAGTTCTTAGCACTTAAGAGCTTCTTAACGAATCTGGGAAACCCGGCCAATGATAGTAGTGTCAAATCACCTGACAAATATGGAGAATAGAAATAAGAGATGGCTGACACTTTGTTTTTGTGATTGCAGGACTGAGCAGAGTGCAGGCTTTTGGCGAGAGGAGACAACGGGAGAGACGACCTGTGGAACAACAGAGAGAACGAAACGACCTCACGAGTGAATATGTGAATTTGCTAATTCTTTTAAGCGATTGATGAGTGAACACGCAGATGTCATGGGTGAAAAGGTCACAGGCGTTTTTGTTTTTTTTATTCCTCCAAAAGTTGTGAATCTGGATAAACACACATACACACACACACACATATAATCACACACGTACACATTCAATACTGCCAAACTCCAAGAAGCACTGGTATGCTGAATTGTTCTTCTTCCTTAGGGAAGCTCCTTTATTTATTTATTTATTTGGCCATATTGTTCATGGCAAAATTATTTAATTTATTCCAATAGTGTACATTATTATTATTATTATTATTATTATTATTATTATTATTATTATTATTATTATTATTGGTTATTATTGTGTGCTCTGATGTTATTCTGTATCATGGTTTGTTTTTATATGAGTATGTATTAGATATGTATATTTCTCGCTGTTTGTACTGCCATTTTTCATAAGATGAATAAAAGTGTTTCATATAATGTGCCATGTGTTTTCGGTTCTCGTTAAGTTCTTCCTCTTCCCGTAAAGTTGACATGGGGTGAAGGTTAGGCCTTTGTGCTGGACTGTTTTTCCTGAGGATCAGTAGGAAGTTTGGATAATCTCTTTCTCAGGAAGTTCATGATCATTGACTTGTTGCTTAATTATTATAACATTAAGTACTGTATGTTAACCTAAGCCTAACTAAATTGGCATGTTCTTGGTTGTAGAACATCGGTATAAGATATTAATGTATGCTGACATAACCTTCTCACAAAATGAAAACACTCAGAGAGCGCAAACCTCAAAATCCATCCATAACTTTTTGAGTTATCTTGTGAACAAACAAACAAACCAACAAGCAGACAGACAGACAAACAAACACAGATGAAAACATAACCTCCTTGGCGGAGGTAATAATTGGAGACTAGAGGACTCTGTGCTGTATGTGTGTGAAGTGAGTGAGTTTTTGTGAGTATGACACTGTATGTCTATGGCACAAGCTAATCTACCTCTGCATTCCACCCACTGATATACTTGTCAACAGGATCAGTAGCATTGTGCGCATGGAAAGACAGTTCAATGTATGCTGTTTAGGTGAGGAATAGAAGTAAAGTCTCTCTCACCCTGTGTGTATGTGTGTGTTATGTGTATGCATAATGTGCAATGCACACTGTGTGTGTGTGTGTGTGTGTGTGTGTGTGTGTGTGTGTGTGTGTGTGTGTGTGTGTGTGTGTTCACCTCTGCGTGCACAGTGCATTTAGTCAAAACAGTGGTTTCCTGACTCCATGACCCACTCACACTAGGCATGGTGAGATCCTGTCAGAGGTCAGTCATTGTTGGCAGCGTTATGCAACTGATCTCTGGTTGCACTCTCTTCCCCACCCCATCTCTCCACACACCCCTAACACCTCTCCTGTCCTCCTCTACCACCCCTCCCATCCCGCCATGACTATCACTATCATCACTCAGGAATGCCAGAAAGGCCCCTCTCTCAACAAACAACTCGTGTTCCCGTCACAGGAAAAGGAAAAACACAGCCTCTGTGATTCAACACGGCGGGTGAAAAAACATGACCCGCTTATCAGCTAGCTGATTAAAATAGAGAATTCCCCAGTCTTAGAGTTAGTTGGAATCCCCCTACCCAGTTTTAAAGTGTCCTGATAGAAGGTTGCATTAATATGGCATAAAAGTAAATGGGATCATTTATAACCCCATCTGTACAAATACATTCATACGGCTATTCATACCCTACACTTTCAGATTTTTTTCCCTTTTATTTGTATCTTTCATTGACGTGTTGCATGGATATATGTTACAGAAATGAGAAGATAACAAGATTAGGGTCCTGTATACATTCATGATTCAATGATGATAATAGTTATATAAAATAGTCATGACTTTTGTTTTGTTCACCTTCACGGTTTATTTAAGCAATATAATATAGTGAGAGTGGGGTTGATAATGGATATTCCCACGGGTGTTGTTCGGCCGTAGCCACGAGGCCGGAGGCAATCTATGCTGTGATACGATGCAATATATTCTTAGTTAACATCCTTATCAAAATTAAACTGATAGAGCTTCAACCTTTAGCTGAACATGTCAAATCAGATACATTTACTCTAAGCTAAGGAACCAGAGAACCATAAAGATCTGTAAAGAAACTATTTTGTCCACACAAAAGGCACACGTTAGGCTATTCCCACAATATGAAATCAGGTCCTAGTTCCATATAGCTGTTTGGTTTTTTTTGAAAACATGTAAGTTCAACGTTTATCCAATATGTTGACACACACAGCAATTTACAGTGTCCAATTATTTCTCGGAAACCTGGCATTCATCTATTCAAATCAGGTCCAGAGTTCACAAAAAAAAGTGAAGTGAAAATCCATTTAATACATCCTGCGATTTTGTGTTGGTTCCTGTAGCTAAATAGAGAATGGTGTGCTACAGAGCTTGGGACCACTGAGAAGGCAAAGATAGAGGTGAGAGCAGCGTCCTATACCTCAATAACACACACTCTGATACGGTCAGAGAAACCAGCGAAATAGAAAGAACCACGGATAGCACCAGGACAGGCCTACCTGAGGAACTGAAAAAGATCCATCATCTCAGCAGACATGGTATGATTTTGAGAGAATTTGCTTTGTGCTTTTTAATTTCACTTGTGCACATAGTTCAATATCAGTCAGCTGTGAGAAATGAGGGAGTGAATCAACATAAATTAACTAAAATTGTTCCTTAGATGACTTACGATGATTACAATTTAGAATTTTCTTTTCATTTCAATTTCAAATTTCAATCAATTTATTTTCAGTAATGACACCTTCCTTATTTTAATGTTTATCTTGCTTCTCATTTTCATGTTTAATTTCCTCTATTTCAAATTGTAATGTTTTTTTGTTAATTTTATTCTAAATTCTAGTATTTCTTAATTGGTAGGCTAAGTATGTCAGGTCATCTGCCTTGCCATGCTGTCAACATACATGGCAACATACTGCATTGTGTGTGCATGACGGCTGTGTTATCTGTCGTTTTCATTTTGGATTCCATGTTAACAGATAAGAGCAGGGATTGTTTTCATTAAAAACGGGCGGCTTATTAAACATGATGCCTGAAATAGAATGAATGACACTTTTAATAGTTGGATGGTGGGGGTATGCGAACCAAGTCAGGATGTAGAAGGTGATCTGTGGAGAAAAAAGTTTGGGAACTATTGGATTAGAGCATCGTTTCCCAACCTTGGGGTCGCCTGAGATATTTTATCTTACAATTGACCAGTACATTATTTTAAAATAAACATACAATAAATAAAACAATATTTAAAACCTCATGTAATCAGATCCCAGATGAGATCTTGATTGATGTAATCATGCTTGATCAACATTCCAAACAAAGTAAAACAACCACACGCGCAAAGATAGCCAGACTAGGACATTTGGGGGAAATCAAAGTGCCACTCTTGACCGGGTGTTGCAACAGAGATGTTGTGAATGATTGGGGTCAGCAACGTTTTGTGACGTCAAAATAGGGTCACCTGCCAAAAAGGTTGGGAATCACTGGGTTAGAGCATCCACACCGCCTGCATCAGTTCAAGTTCAAGTTCAAGTTTATTATAGCCATTTCAACAGTATGAAAATACAATTGATAGGAATGTGTTTTGGTATGCTCACATATAAGACACATAATGACAACACAATAGCAAGTGCAAGGATCAGACGTACATCTCAGATAGAGCTCCAGCTTTTCATTAAAAAGCTGTGTCCCATATAGCCAAAACGCATACACAAAGCATCCAGGATGTTTTATGCCTGAAACTCTGGGCCATAATGTTTGTACCACCTCTACTTTTCAACAGACCTGGGCAAGCTGCAAGATACAGCAGAGCACATGGACCGGCATCATGAGCACCCTGAAGCCAGTCCTCTTGATACTAGCCCTATGTGAGTATAAAAGGATACGGGCGGTTATTTCTACCAAAAGCTGTGGATCAGGATGAACAAACATCACACAAGCGCACACGTGCACATTCTGTCTCCTAATACTGCCAAACTCCCAAGAGGCACTGGAGATTGTTCACCATAGGGAAGCCTCTTTATTCATTTGTTCATAGTATACACGGCAGTGACAGGGAGTCACTCCTCTTGATACCCATTTGCAGTGTTGGGGAGTAACGCATTACATGTGATTGCGTTACGTAATTCAATTACAAAATAAATGTAACAGTAATATATTAGTTGCTGGAGAAAAATGTAATTCAATTACAGGTACTTTTGAAATTTAAAAAAATTACAATTTGAATTACATCTCAATATTGTAAGCAAAAGCTTGCAAAGAATATTATATGTAAAAATAACTGTTTCCCTCCACAGCCATGGTTTGATGCAGGACCTTCTGATAGGCTCTATCACGCCTACAGCACCATCAGTGTAGGCCTACATGCCTGCCTGTAAATGTTTTATGATAAAGGGAAAAAAGGCTGTGACCCATCTGTATGTCAACTCAGATGGACTTTACAGTAAAATTTGGCTTGAAGTCTGACCTTTTGGTGATTATCATTATATTATCCTCATAAAAAATGTGATGCTAATTCATGTATTAAAAGGGGCTCAATATTCATGGGTTTCATCAGGTCCCTTTCCACAGGTGTATTAATCAAGCACAATGTAGTCTGCATTCATAATCAAGGTGCTTGATTTTATACACCTGTGGAAAGGGACCGGATGAAACCCATGAATAGCCTGGGAATGCCCATGCTGCCTTGTGCGCTTGAATAGAACTGCTCGGCAGCCTGGAGACCAAGGCCGAAATCTTCGCATGGATTTGGGGACTATACTGTATGGTGGGTATAGTACGTATTCAAACCCATGCTAAAGTTGACTAAAAAGAGGAATATAAAATTATCTTTTGAGAATTGATTGTAATGCCTTAATTCAAAAAATGAGTAAAAATCAAACCGCTAAGGACACTAATTTTCTTTGTGATTGAAGAATGTATCGTAAATAGATAAATGTTCTTCCTTAAATACAGGTTGCATAAGTAATTGACCCCTATGTTAAATTCCCATAGGAGCAGGAAGATTTTTTATATGTTTTTATTTTTAAAGGCCAGCTATTTCATGGATCCAGGATATTATGCATCCTGATAAAGTTCCCTTGGCCTTTGGAATTAAAATAGCCCCACATCATCACATACCCTTCACCATAGCTAGAGATTGGCATGGTGCTTTTTCCAGTTAGCCTATTAGCCTGTTTGATGCTCATTGAGCTCAATGCAAATCAAACATTGTATTTAAGGAAGAACATTTATCTATTTACGATACATTCTTCAATCACAAAGAAAATTAGTGTCCTTAGCGGTTTGATTTTTACTCATTTTTTGAATTAAGGCATTACAATCAATTCTCAACAGATGATTTTATATTCCTCTTTTTAGTCAACTTTAGCATGGGTGTGAATACTTACTATACCCACTGTATATATCATTAAAAAAACAGAAACGTAATCAAAAAGTAATTAGCTACGTTACTCAGATAAAGCAATTCAAATAGTTACACTACTATTACATTTTAAACAGGGTAACTTGTAACTGTAACACATTACATTTCTAAAGTAACCTTCCCAACACTGCCCATTTGTGAGTATCTTTGTGATCTTTACATTAAGCAGTGCCAGGTGTGCAGAAAGTCATTAACTGAATTTGAATATATGTTTGTGCGTAAGTAATTTTTGGCAGCATGGAAATATAGCATATACTGTATAGCAAATATAACAGTCATAGCTTTTGTATTTGTTTGAATCAGTAATGTTTATGTTAATAGACCAATTGGAATGCTAATAACTAGACATATTTGGGTCTGTTCGTCTGAGCGCTCAAATGATTCACTTTCACAATTTGTTTTCTGTAATCATGGATATGCATCTTGACATTGTGGTTGTCGATTTCCTCACATTACCCATGTGCTGTTCACACACCCACAAAACACCAATATACCACCAATCAGCGCTCTTTATCCCTGGACATGTGGTCTGCTGGACATACAGTTCTTCATCCCATAAAATGAATTGGACAACGGCGCGCAACTACTGCAGGACAAACTACACCGATCTAGTAGCCATCCAAAATGAGAATGAGACAAATCACCTTCTGACCATACAAGACATTATTCCACATAAGTACAGTGCACCACACTACTGGATCGGCATCAGGAAGATAAATGAGATCTGGACCTGGGTGGGGACCAACAAAGCGCTGACTGGAGATGGGTCATGGGCTCCCAATGAACCCAATAGTGACAAGGACAATGAAGACTGTGTTGAGATATACATTAACAACGGCATTAAGAAGGGAAAATGGAATGACATCGATTGCTCTAAGGATCAATTTGCCATTTGCTATAAAGGTAAGATATAAAGGGTTCTCTTCAAGAACTTTTTTTTATTGTTTACACTTTCAAAATACATAAGTCATTATTCCACTTTTATACTTTCTTCAGCCCAGTGCACCAGTGATGCATGCAGTCATCAGGGAGAATGTGTGGAGATCATTAACAGCTTCCGGTGCTTGTGTAATCCTGGCTTTCAGGGCTCCCACTGCCAAACAGGTCAGCTCACACAATTCATCTCCTCTAACAAAGAAAGAAAGAAAGAAAGAAAAAAGGAAAGAGAGATAGTTGAATACCACATGCTTTGTCATTGCTACATTTGACCAAGTTCCATTGTTATGTTTGCTAATGTTTGGAAATCTCAGGAGGTCACTGTAATGACTGACTCCATTTTCTAACAGCTGTACAGTGCCCTAAGACAACTGCACCACTGTATGGATGGATGGAGTGTTGCGGTGCCCATGGCAACCACTTCTTTGGGACAACCTGCAAGTTTGGTTGTGAGGATGGTTTCAGGAGGGAGGGTCCAGGAGAAATTACCTGTAATATCACAGGAGAATGGAGTGAGCGTGAGCCAGAATGCTCAGGTAAACCCACACATGCACGCACACGCACACGCACACGCACACGCACACGCACACACACACACACACACACACACACACACACACACACACACACACACACACTATTGCATAAAAACTACTACAAATAAAAGTCCATGCAGGATTTAGAGACCCTCTTATAGCAATGTAACAAATACTCATTTCTTAGACGATGTGTTTCTTTGATTTTTGAACTGTACTGTTTCAGAAAATTCTCAGCACCTGAATATTCTCTCTCTCTCTCTCAGCTATATCTGCACAAAGACACACAAATGAATACTGTTTCAGAAAATTCTCAGCAACTGAATATTCTCTCTCTCTCTCTCTCTCTCTCTCTCTCAGCAATATCTACTACATCCTGTGGAGTTGTGAGAGAGCCTGTTGGAGGACTCATGAACTGTTCTGGTGGAATCAATGATTCCCTCCTAACCACCTGCAGCTTCCAGTGCCAGGCTGGGTTCCTACTGCTGGGGTCAACAGAGGTGACCTGTGAAGCAAATGGCCAGTGGAAGGGCTTCAGACCAGTGTGTGCAAGTAAGCAGTCGGGCATCATAGTGTGATATCCTGTTAATTGTGTGTGATGTGTTATGTTACCTGTTGAGTTCCTGACATTGTTGTGTCCCTTTTAGGGGAACTGAGGGGTGGAAGCTTCGGTGGTGGGTTAGTGTGTGTGTGTTGTGTGTGCGCGGGTCCGAGAGTGAAGGAGTTGGACATAGAGTTAGGTCTGTTAATGAATGCTCTGTTAAAAGCATGAGTTGTGGCTAAAACAGCAACTGCCCATTTGATTCCCTGGTTGGCCAAATTCTCTCTATTAACGGTTTTGGCCCTCAAAGCACAATACTGGCCCCCTGTGGAAAACTTACTGGAGACAATCTCTCTCAAATAAACTCTTGCCGAAACTACATCTATCAACGTTTGTGGTTAAGGTCTCGTCCATGGTAACCTGACTTTCGCCAGATCCTGTAGTTCGCTGTCTGCTTCACACAAGGATCTGGGACTTCTCGATAGGGTATGTATTTCTGAAGGCAGGTCCTTGTAAAACATCCTCGCATGTGATTTGATAAACCACTTGCCTGTTATCTTGAATGACGTGCTCGGCTTCTTCAAGCTCTTGCCAAACCCGGTCGGAAGAAGAGTAAAAACATCCTTGCCACCAATAAATGTCTTCAAAACTATTCTCTGTTAATCTTTTAAAGAATGAATACTCGATAGATCCGACAAAACGGTTGAAATAGCAGAATCAATGTCAGCACAAGACTCCTCGCTGCGTGCCGCCATTGTTATTTGAATCAAACACTCGCTTCGGCGCTCCTGATTGATTGCTCATTTTTTGAGCAACCGCCAGGGGTTTGGATTGCCCTCGCGTCCAGACCCTTGTGTGGAGCTCAGCGAAACGCCTCTGGTGGAGCATGGCGGAACTACAAGGGTCTGGCGAGAGTCAGGCTACGTCCATGGTGTTACATGTATGAATCGACTTTGCCTACAGGTTTAAGACTTTGCTCATTCTAATTAGGGTCTCATATACATTTGCAGAGATTTGATTTGCTCTCAAAATAAATGGACATTATACTATTTTAGACATGATATTATTTTATTTTATCATGATTAAGAACTAAATCCCAAACGGATATATTCCCACAGAATACTCTCACTTGCTGTTGGCTGTTTTAGGCTGGAATGTGCTATCAGCAGTCTGCTGCTGGGCTTACTGCTGTCGAAATGCTCATCAAAGTAAGTATATATTTTGCATCTAGTTTTAGATATGTCATTGTATGCATTATTCGGGTATTAAAATACATATCTACGTGGATTTCAAACATTTAATACTTGTTCTCATGCTTCTGTTAGGAAAGAAATGTCATCAGAATGGGTAAGACAGAACACTAGCTTTCTCTCTGCCTCAGACACATGAGCTGCAGTATGTTCACCCTGAATGACACGCATTGTTTACTCTTGTTAAGTGCAAAGTCATAACAAGGGGAAATGCATGATTGTTCAACATGTGTGAGTGCAGGTCCAAGCATGACCGGCTGAATCCAGCATATGATGCAACAGGACCACTAGAGGAGCCTTTCACACCGTGAAACAATAGACAATTTGGAGGAATATTCAAAAATACTTCTTCTCCTCTTCCTTCATCATCAACAGGACCCAAGCACATCCCAATTCCCAAATGCATGACTTAAACTACTCTGGCATGTTCCGGCCTTCCCTGTGCATGCATTGCGACTTCCAGTAATTGACAAGATATTCAGAATCTGTAAAATCAATGGAATGTTTGTTATTTAAATATTAACCTAATTATACCTATGTTTACATAAATATGTGTTTTCTGCCACTCAGTGTCAATTTGTCTAAGTCTTGACTTAGCTACCAGGAAACCTGGCTTTGAGGTCGAAATTTGATAAATGTGTTAGAATGTAGTTTGTGTATGTGACCACAACCCAAATATGATATCTTCTAACACAAAATAAAAGAAGTCCAAACAAAAGGCGTTTGATTTCCTGATTCCTGTTTGAGTTTCTGGGCTTAAATGTATGGGGTTGTCTCCGAAATTTGAAATTACAATGAGATATATTAGTCGTGATCCAGAAATCCGGATCCAACATCGGCTTTCATGACGGCCATGTCAGCATGAGGGAAATGAAGGGGGAAAAACACAGACTTGAATAAATAAAACACAATACATAAGTAATGAAATAAATAATGTGATCATAGATGACTTTTGGTTTCACCGTCTCTGCAATTCTCTCTTCCCCTTCGCTAGAATTTCAGTGGAACTAATGACTGCATTATCATGCCTATTCACTTTTTGCGTCACCTTTTTTGCAACTGTTCAAAGTCTGTCAACTGTTCAGAGTCAGTTGATCTGACAATAACACCACAATGATTGCACTATCTCTGTAGAGCAATTCACATGCTAGTCATTTCTGTATTTTCAAATGGAACAGAGCTGTACCGTGCGATTCAAATCTGCACTGTGTACATGAACTGACAGCAAGGGCATAACCTTCACACAGTCAGGCAAACAATTCCTTTTTAGGGTTGGAGCAACTTTCAAATAGCATACTGGAACTGAAAAGATTCCACTGTGTTGAAACCAATATTATTATTTTGGAACTTTGCATGTACAGTATGTAGGCCTAGTGGTATGGAAATGCAAAACCTGACATTGTCTTTGCAGGGAGAAATAACAACTTCACAATTTCTTTATCCGACATCTTCATGACAAGCTGGGACCTATTTACTTGTCATTCTTAATTGCAAATTCAGCCAATTACTGTGAGAAACTGGACATTCTTGTTAAGCAGCATTGCCCTCTGGTGGTGATTAAACCCCAATTGCAACACAATGTGAAAACCCTCACTTACAATTGCTGTGCACAGTGCAATGATATTCTGCACTTGCGGAAGCTGAAGATTGGCACATCTTGTCTCACTATCACGTCCTATCACTGTGTTTTTTTTTTTATTCTTTGTCTGGCCACTTAACACAAGCTGTGCTGACCATTTCAACTGCCTGCCTTCTTAAAAGGACAAGTAACAAATTGTTAGAAGAAGATTGACCATCTTCAGATTGGTAAGACTTCACAACAGGGATTCACAATACATTTCTGAGGGTGTGTTTTGAAGACGTTGTTTGGCTATTGTGCATTCTTGCAAGAATTTGTTGTATTTAATTGCAATGTGAAGCCTTGGGATTTTCACAGTGTTTGAACCAACAATTATTGACAATACTCAAAATAAAGAATAATGCAGATAGGTTATAGACAATGTTCACCATTCACTGTTCCTTGACAATGATATAGTAATATTGTCCGAAACCTGTGTAAAGTTTATATATGTGATGATTACATGGAAATTTAAATGTGAGAAATGATTAAATTCGAATTCAAATGAATTATAGGAAAATGGTACAATGCCGTTAAGTGTAGAGCAAAAGAGATAAGCTTCAGATGCGCTGTTTTTCCTTCTGCCATAGACAGGCATCCAATAGTCTGTGCAAGTACAGAGCAAAACCTAATTCTGTCTGTTTACCTGAGTCCTTATTTAGAACCATCCATTTTTAATAGCCTGAAGCATTTACAGATGGACCATCAGTGGATTGAAATGGCTGCTTTGGGGCGGCCCCTGTTCACAGGGATGCTGTACGACTGCAGAAACGACTCCTACATCCCTGGTGAGCGAGTCTCATTGAGCTGCACGTAGAAAGACTATTCACTTCTCTTATTAGCCAACACTTCTCTCACCCTCCCAGGTAAATGCGTCTGGAAAGGAGAGGTGTAAGTTATTAGCCTTGAATTCAACATGTACGGTGAGAGTAAAATGTTGACATAGTGAAAACTATAGTCCAGAGGGTTGAGAGAAGAGAAGTGGAAACAAAGTTGAGAGAAAATACACACTATGCAGAAGAGGGATTGCTTATTCATTCAAGCTTGCATGATATGTGTGTGACACACACTTTTTGTCTTTGATTTTATCTCAGGGATGCTGAAGAGATGCAGTGTAGGGGGGATATAATATCGCATTTATCTAGAAATTTATTTCACAAAATCTAAGACCAAGAATAGACAGAGGCTTTGTAACTGGACACAGAGGCCAAAAAGATTGAGCTCAATGGTGTTTTTTGCCCCCTAAAAGGCACTACCTTTACCCTATTCCTAACCCTAACCCCCTCAACCCTCATCCTACCCCTAAACTGAGGGGAGTAGTGCCTTGAAGGCAGCGCTGCCTGGAAGGCACCATTGAGGGCAAATAATACCAAAGACCATAGATTGAAGAGTGAATGGCAGAAAAGGCAGCCAAGAGGAAGGCCTCAAAGGTAATTGTAAAAAAGATTCACTGAAGGAAAAAAGTGATGTGGTACACGAAAGTTTAGCCAAAATATTAGGTCTCCTATATTGTCCATGCAGATTTTAATAGTCCCAGTCTGAGAGCCCAACACTCTGCCCTCTATAAGTCGCAGGGCCAGCCAAACTATGAAACTTACAGAGTGGAAAATATTTGGTATATCTGAATATTGGGGGAATGCATCCTTCTCAATGGTGACTATAAGCCTATTTCACAAGATGTCGCCACTGTGTAAACTAACTTCCTCTGGAACAGCTCAGTCTATAGGAAAGACAGAAACAGGAAGATGTTTTACCCTGCCAATTAAGGCATCATTAACATCAACTAGGCCAGACACCTGGACACTGTGAAATTGGCTCATGGCCCTGCATTGTTCATTATCATAGTTGAATCATCTTCCCCATTTAAGGTCTCCCTTAAAGGACAATTCCAGTGATTTTTCACATCTCTGCTTCTCCTTTCTGTCACCTATTGTTGGTATGAAAAATATATTATTGGAACGAGTGAAACGTGTGGAAAAAAATTGGTTCTACACTGTAGTTCGAGTTCCTACAACTAACACTCTAGGGGAATGTTCATGTTCATGCAATGTAAAATGCAATGGCTAACCTTACTCAAAATAGTGATCTTGACTTTATTTGCTAACTTAATTAACGTAATTTGTGACCTCGAGAAACGGAGATTTATGTGAAAAATCAGCGGAATTCTTCCTTTCTTACCTAAATACATACCCCACTATTCTAGGGGTCACCCTGTGGGACTCAGATGCCCTGAAGGAAGACCTGGACGCTCGTGTTAAACCAAACTCCATCTTCAACATTAGCACTTCGGACAGCATCAGCGAGAAGTCCAAGCTGCTGGAGATCAGCTCGTCCCTCAAAGCCAGTCTGCTGGGCGACTTGGTGGATGTCTGCGGCTCGGCCAAGTACCTGAAGGACCGGACTCGCTCCCTGCGGCAGTCCCGCGTCACGCTGCAGTATGGCCAGACCGTGCGCTTCGAACAGCTCACCATGACACACCTGGGCCAGGTGAAGTACCCGGAGGTCTTCGAGCAGAAGTCCGCCACGCACGTGGTGGTGGCCGTGCTCTACGGTGCCCAGGCCTTCTTTGTGTTTGACAAGCAGGTCCAGTCCGCCAAAGCCAAGAGCGAGATGGAGGCCAAGCTGGCGGGGGTGCTGAAGAACATGCCCCTTCTGTCCATGGGCGGGGAGTCCGGGGAGTCCGGAATCATGGCCAAGGTCAGCGCCGACGAGAGGTCAGAGCTGAACACCTTCACCTGCACCTTCTACGGCGACTACCACCTCAAAAAGATGCCCACCAATTTCGAGGAGGCTGTGCGGGCTTACGCGGCGCTCCCCGCCATGCTGGGCGACGCGGGCGAGATGGCCGTGCCCGTCCGAGTCTGGCTGCTGCCGCTGGCCACCCTGGACCCCAGCGCCGCCCGCCTGGAGAGCGCGGTCAGCAGCGTGAGCGTCTCGGAGGCCGAGGCGGCCGTGGAGGGCCTGGGCGAGGCGCTGAGGCAGTGCGACGACCTGCTGCGGGACCCGCTGCTGCGCTGCCTGGGCAGAGCTCACGAGCGGCTGACCAAAGCCCGGCGTCTGCTGCGCGACTACGAGGCGTGGCTGCGCCGCGAGCTGGCCGGCGTGCTGCGGGCAGTGCGCGGAGGCTTGCTGGAGGAGGGCGCCCTCAGGGAGGCCCTGCAGGCCCACCGGGCGTCGCCGTTCGGCGGGCCGCAGCTGCGGGCCGCAGCTGCGGCGCTGGCTGAGGGACAAGTGCTCCGAGGCCAAGGTGCTGGACCTGTACGTGCGCAGCCTGAGCCGCATGACCACCGTGTGCTCGGCCCGGGAGCTGGAGGCGTTCCGGCTGGACCCGCAGAAGGAGACGGTCGTCTCATTCTCCTTCACCTCGGTGGACCGCGACGAGCCTTACCTGGAGCGTCTCAGCGCCTACCTGGACGAGCACAAGCCCGCCCCGGACTCGGCAGCGCCGGAGGCGGACCAGCCCGAGGAGAAGCCGTGGTTCTGCTGCGACGTCATCTCCAAGGCCATGCGCGAGCAGCTCCGCATCTTCACCGAGCTGATGGAGGCCAACCGCGGGCAAGGGGTGCACTTCATCGCCTGCGCGCTGGCCGACTCCACCTCGCGCCCCGGGGCCGACGTCCACTTCTTCCACGGAGGGGCCCGCGTGCACCATCACCTGGCCCTGGACGTCCCCCCACCCGCCGTCGTGGTGGACCTCCAGCGCTCCACCGCCACCCTCAGGCTGCCCAAGCCGCCGGCCGGGGTGCTGCGCTACCGCCTGGAGCTGGCCGAGAGGGAGGGGAATCCTGAGGAGCAATCGGGTCCCGAGGGCCACAGCATCTGGACCAGCAGGAACACCAAGGGCACACCTGACACGTGGACATTCTCAGACCTGGTCCACCACAGGGTCTACTTGTTCAGGTACAGGGCTGTCACTGGGGTTCTGGTGGGTCTGGCCAGCAAAGTGACCCAGTTCCAAACAAAGAGTTATTTTCATTAGTTCTAGTCATGAACAAGGAGAAGGCAGGGTGAACACCTACTGTACACCTTCACCATTCTTGTTTATGTTTACTATAATAACGTAATAATAATAATAATAATAATAACAATTAACATAATTATTTTTGACAGCATATCCGTGGATTAGAGTAATGGCTGTAGAAGATTAGTATCAGATGGAGGATCACTGGAAGTAACATGCTGATGACAAGAAATTCATAAATGAGTCTGAATTTACATTCAGATGTTTATCAACACTGTTACTGTACGTTTATGCTTTGTGGGTTACACTCTTCTCCACCAGAGAGTGCTAACAGCTCCTTTATTGTTAAAAAAATATGATGATTGTTTTCACTTTATTTCACTGTTGTATTTGTTTCACTGTTTGTTTAATCTCTTACTCGTTAAAATGGAAACGTATGCAGAATGTCCCTGTGCTGAGTGCATTTGTAGCATGTTGACATTAATTGCAAGCCAGCCATGTTTTGATTTCATTTATAACTCTCACTGACGCCTGAGCGTCTATTTAACAGAGTTCCGCTCTCGTTTCCATTTCCCCATGTTAATCTCTTCACTTCTGTCTTTTGATGTTAGTTCTGGTCTTTGTTTCTATTGTCCGGAATCTTTGACCTTTACCCACCGCTATACTTTTATAACTCTATCAACCTGTATATTCACCAACAGAACTTCAATAATGCGATCTTGGTGAAAATGTACACATTTCCATCCTTCAATTCCATGTCAGTAAAGACATATTTGGGCGAGTTTGATGTAGAAGAACTTGAATGGCCCACTGAGAACAGGATTCTCAAACACCTTTGGGATGAACTAGAAGTATTACGAGCCAAGCCTACTTGTCCAACATCAGTGCTTGACCTGAAAAAATATTCTGAATGAATGGACAGAACTTTCCACAGACTAGAATGGAAAGTTCCTGTGAGTGTAATGGGCATCTCAATACTTTTAGAGCACGATGCAGGCGGCAGGATTTCATGAGAACCATGAGATAACATACTATGAGAAAGAACCCATTTTAGTTGTTTTTGCATTGTGGTTCACAGAACGTCACAGTTTGTCAGTTTCGACAATTTACTTCTCAACTTTGAAACAATGATATACATTTAGATTACTGTAGTTGAATTAGTAGTTACAGTCTTGTTTGAACCACAAAGTACCCATCTGTTATTATTATTCACATTAGTACGTCATTCAGTTTCCAATTAAGGCTGCTTTTGTGTGTAGGAGGGCAAATAAGCCTCACCTACAGAGAGTGGGAGCATGTTGACCTTTTCATATTTTTGTTTTGATGGAATTTATAAGGTGTTTTACCAGAAAACTGTATGTTTTTCAGTTGAGTACTGGTGAGACTTGCCGTGTGTCACAGTTGAAATGAAACAGCTGCCTGCAGAAACCACAATGTGGGTTGGGTACGCAGGTTGCGTTCTCTGGAACTGCACATGCACTATGTAAAGGAGACAGGGTCTTACAATAGCACATTTGTATCTCGAGTGACTTAAGACAACATACACTGTACTCCATACATGTATCTCAATCAGAAATGTGCTTTATTGTCCATAATTGTCTCTCTAACAGTAGAAAAACATAGCCTATACATAAATATATAATATATCGTATACACAATATATACAGTACAATATCTACAATAATACAACTCCAAAATAAACAGACAAGACATTATTTACAGACAGGATCAATATACAAGTAAAATGCACACTGTATAAAAGACAGACCGTGAAGTACATAAAGTGCAGTGTGGGAGTGCAGCTACAGTTAGTGGCACAGGGGCACACATGGCTCAAAAAGAGTGAGTGGCATAATAACCAAAATCGAAAGAGAACCATCATCTCTCCACTGTCTTGAGCATGTTCAGGATCTGAGTTTGTCTGCCAGGACACCGTGCTGTTCAACCACTCTCAAGGCTGTAATCATAATACACTTTGAGGGGACATGGGGACTATGGGGACATAGGACACAAGCTGTGCTATCAGCCCAGGGATCTCAACTCTCAGGCATTAACAATATTGCTTGATTTGCCATTCAGATAAAAAATAAATAGATGTCCATTCCTGAACATCATGCAAGAAGCGTTTTTTACTGATATTTCTAGGTTTCACTTTTGCGCATTCAGAGTAGGCTAGTAGAGAGAGAGTGAGAGAGAGACAGACAGACAGACACAGAGAGAGAGAGCGCACATGATGATGCCAACTGGGCAGCAATAGAAGGTGGCATAGTTGAGTGAGGAAAGGAGCGAGGAGAAAATGAGGTCAAAGTGTCATAGCTTAGTCTGGGTGCAGTTGTTTTCAGTACCGTTTACATGATCACATTGAACCAAAGTAATTTGCCCCCATAGGCCGACCCAAAAGTGCAAAATTAGAAGAAAGCAGAGCAAACATGCAAATGCTATTCCAACGTTTTTCAAACTTAAAAATGTAACCCCTTAAACTTGGCACCAACATCTGGATTCTTTTCCACTGTATGGTTCCGGCCTTGGGATGGATGAGCCCAATGATGCATTGATACATGTGAATCACTGAAGGGCCTGGTGCAAGTACTCCAAACAAGTCTGAGGGCACACTAATCAGTACATGGACCCCATTGAAGGCAAAACGACCATCCTTGTGCGCTGAGACTCCAAACTTGCCTGAGGTGGCGGTGAGATCTTGTGAACGATCGCTTTCAAGTGTTTTCTAAACTTTACTCCAACAAAGGCGTAGAACACAGGATTAAGGCAACAGTGCGAGAAAGCTATCAGCCGACATATGTAGAAGGCATAATCCAGGTGAATGCTCACAGCGCAATCATTAAATGGGTACAAATGAGAGAAAGACCTGAGGAATATAACAATGTTGTATGGTGCCCAACCCACCACAAACACAACCACAATGACAAAGATGAGCTTCACTGTCTTAATTCTCTTACTTGATGGGGACTTCAGAACGGTTTGAAGTATCCTGGTGTAACAAAAGCACATGATAACAAAGGCAATGAAGAAAAATATATTTTGCTGATATTCTCCTGCGGTTTTCCACTCCAAGCTGTCATACTGGCAGTGATAGGCATCAAAGTGCATCTGGACTCTGCTCCGTAATGTTGCAGGCAAGGCTGCCGCAAAACTGAGTGCCCATACCAAGAATGACAAAGCAACTGCAAACTGTGTTCGATTTTCGCCACGGTCAGACAAGGGATAGACTACTGCTCTGTACCTTTGCAGTGACATCACTGTCAAAAACAAGACACTACTGTAAAATCCAGCATAAAAAACAAAATTGACCACCTTACAGGTCACTTCTCCGAGTGTCCACTGATAAATATGATAGTATGCCCAGAAAGGTAATCCAAGGGTGAACATGAGATCTGAGAGGGCCAAATTGAAGATGAAGCCGTTAGTCATGGACTTGAGATTCTCGTACTTGATCAGGATCAAGAGCACCAGTAGATTCCCAAAGAGGCTAAGGAGCGTTACTAGGCAGAAGATGATTGGGGTGGCGATGGAACCAAACTCAATCACACCAGTCTTGATGCACGCATCAGTGTCATATTCTACATCATATTCAAAGGTGGGCGGAGATGGCGTGATTGTTGTCATTGTCTCATAAAGGCCTACAACACAGAAAAGTTCATCAATGGTTAATTTATTTATCAGGGTTGCCTGTGCCAGACAATTAGTGGATAGAAGGAAATATTCTGAAATGTGTGCCCCTCAGTCTCAAAAGGCTTACAGCCCTGTTTAATTGAATGGGTGCAAGACAAACCCTAACTGAAGAGCTATGGATCACATAATTACAACTTAAGATAAACATTTTCTCAAATGTACAGTATCTCTCATAAATCTCATATAAGACTTTGCAATTACAAAACAATGCACATTGGACAGGACAGGTCATAACACAGGTTAGCCTGGCAGTTCAATTTATATGGAAGTTACCGTAGTAGGCTACTGTGCACCTGCTCAAGAAGGAGTGGGCATCAAGCAAATTGGATGTGTTCTTCCATCCTAAGAACTTCACTTCTCTGGGCAGTAATGACATGGTTCATTAATAGTATGCTATCTGCATACATAAGAATACCCAATGACAACAGCCTACTTCCGTAAAAGTCTACTGGGGGATACATATGCATCAAGTTTCATGTGCTCCGGTGTTATGGTGTCCAAAAATTCAGACGAAAAAAAAAAAAAAAACTTTGACAATCCCTACATGACCGCTAGCTAGCGGTGGTCATAATAAAACTGCTTGGTTCTTTAAATCTCTGGATGGTTCCATAGAGAGTCAAAACTCTGTTGAACTATTGCCTTGATGGTTCTTAACCACTGAAAAGGTTTCTTCTATGGCATCGCTCTGATGAACCGGTAGCCCACTGACTCCATACATAAAGAGTAGGTTGTGTGGGTGCATGCCTTGTATGGGTGTTCGAGCGCAAATAATTTCTTGAATCATTTTAATTCGCCCGAAAATAAGAGGATGCAGTTTCCCCCCCAAATACGGAGACATGTATTTTATCTAAAAAGTGCTGTAGGCTACTAAACAAAGCCTCGAGGTGAGGGGATCATAATTATTAGACTCTAATATCTTACTTCTGTTTTGTGGAAATGGAGGTAATACTCACCTCATGTTTCAACAGTATACTAGGCTATAAAACCGTACTGAGCATGCGCTCATTTTACGAAAAAAAGAGATTGAGAGAACACAATTTAGTAGCCTACAACAAGCGCGCACTTTACTAAATTGCGCTCACAATCTAATACAATGAAAGCATTTAGAATTTATATTTTCTCACCTTAGATTTCACGATAATGTTAATCCCAGAAGATATTTTTCTTCTGAAGCCTTTGGTCTATTCTCTTCTCTTAACAAGTGTCACTGTGGTTGCATACCCCTCCCAAACGGAACTGAAATGAGCCAATAACCAGGTCTTCACCTGCCTACATTGTGTCATAGAAATGTTTTGCTTAACATTTGCACACGCCTATCCTCAGGGTGAGATGTTTACATTAAAGCAACAGCATCAGCGAATTGCTGATTTAGCTCACTAGAGCATAGCCAACCTTCAGTCACATTACACTCTGCTCCATCAACGCGAGTGAAATACACCAGTTAGACTTCTCGTTCAAATATCCATTATCCTATAATGCATGCAATATTTAATTTTCAAGAAATGTAACCCGGTCAATTTAATCATATCTGTACCTGTATGAAAATAGACATACCTCCCTCCCTACTTAAAACATACAGTCATTTTTGATTGACAGTTGTCTGAGGTGGTGTGAATGTGGTATGATAAAATGTAATTTAACACAAACACTTCAATAATACATGGAAGGTACAAATAACTTTATTGAGCGAATTAACAAAGACAGACAAGAAAGGGCAACATAAGACATTCTCTATTCAGATCTACTTAACATACTTCTCCATGAACTTTTTGTGAAATTCAGAGCGAAGGGTATCATTGACAAAACGTTTCTCTTTGCGGGCCTCATCGACTCCTTTCGCACAGTTCTTGAAAACGACGTCATCGTCCCACCTGAAAATGAAAGAAAGCATGAGGCACTTGGTTCTTTACTCCTTCCACCACAGAGAACAAGTGAGCACATTCCCTGGCAATACTGTCCATATTGACATCAATGTAAAGGGATTGATGATGGTACACAAGATGCACAGCCTTTGTGTATGTGTGAGAATATGTGTGTGAATGTGTGTGTGTATGTGTATGTGTGAATGTGTGTGTGTGTGTGTGTGTGTGTGTGTGTGTATGTGTGTGTGTGAATGTGTGTGTGTGAATGTGTGTGTGTGTGTGTGTGTGTGTGTGTGTGTGTGTGAATGTGTGTGTGTATATGTTTATGTGAGAATATGTGTATGTGTGAGAATGTGTGTATGTGTGAGAATGTGTGTGTGTGTGTGTGTTAGAGCTGTCAAAATTTCTCAAAAATGACATTCTAATATTCGCTCTAAAAAACAGATGGATTCGACTATATTCGAATATCTGTTTGCGCATTTTGTCAATGACGCGCATTAACAGGACAAAGTAATACAAAGAGACATAGCTACTTGTAAAAGGTAGTTCATTTAAGTATAAACATATTTGACAACTTATTGCCTACTCAAAAACAAGTAAGACAAAGGTCAAGACTGCAGACCTCACTCTCGCTTGCTCTCGCACTCACACACACACACACACACTTTCTCGCTCTCACCCGCACCCTCGCGCTCTCTGCGCACAACGGAAAATGAACAACAAGCAAATGTTGAGAGCTGATAAAGATTTTTGTATAAGCAATTTAAGGTCGTGACTCTTGTCCCAAATAGGCTATAGCACGCTTCATTCAATGATTGAAACAAATATTATTAAATTAGGCTAATTGAAGTTTTACAGTGGTAAAACCCAACTTAAGTTTCATGTGCTGTTACATCGCGTCGTTAATCAGCTTCTCAGCTTTCAATCCCAAAAGTTGTTGTTTCAATTCTATTGGTGACTGTTACACTTGGGATACGGTACCTCATTGCTTGACAGAACTCCTGAAGCCTGCCCCATCCACGACACTGATTGCTCTCCTTACAAATGACCGAAATTAATTTCTGCGTGATGGCTTGCTGAAATGGTCGCTTAAGAGCGTGGCATTGTAGGCCTACGCCCAAAGCATGAAATGCGTCAAATAACACGCCAAATGACTTAAGAAACCGGCGTGTCATTCTACGCCTTTTGGTGAGATCAGGCTACCCCTTCTCTTGTTGTAAACAGAGTTTGTGGCGGCGGGCATGCAAAAGTGTCAATCAGTGTGAGATGAAGTTAGAAGGGACCAAACACCTCCATGTTTTCCCTATTAAAACAGTTACACGAGTAGTCACAAGTATGGTGAGACAAAATAAAACGTGGTGCATTTTTAAGCAGACAAAAGGGATAACTATATTGTGTGGCGGAATAACATTGGGAGCACTTAAGAAACTGCGCAGTAATATCCTCACTCCAAAGTGAAACTGAAAGTGCAAGAGTGAGGATATTACTGCGCCACACAATATATTTATTTCTCTTACCTGCTTAGAAACGCACGTTTTATTTTGTCTCACCATACTTGGTCGTGTGACTACTCGTGTAACTGTATTTTAATAGGGAAAACATGTTTTTGGTCCCTTCTAACTTCATCTCTGTTTGGATCCTAATGAATGCATTGGGCTAGTTAAGTGCTATCAAAGTTGCGCCACGCGCCAGAGCCAGTGAGTGCACGCATTGAAACGTGAGAGGTATGCATCAACTTGTCTTAATTAAGGGAATAACATAGTTTAATATGAAAAAACGGTGAAGTGTTCCTTTAACGTTAAGGCTGCTAAGTCTATCATTGTCTTAAATACTTGTTGCTGAGCTGTGTAACATTTATTTGCCTCTTTCTTGGTAAGTTCACACTTGAAAAAGCGACTCTAATCGGAGTTGCCAAGTGTCACGCTTTGAGTGTGACAGTCAAAAAAACACATCTCACGCTTGCCATTTTCTGAAACTTGAATTACCTAACTACATAAATCTTCTGTATGTAGACCACACACCACATTTCAATAAAGTTACCTTCTCTTCACTTGGAAGGAGGCCGGAGCTGGTACTGGCTGCTGTTGCCCTGCCAGGTTTAGAAGCGGGTTTCCGCTCAGGATGTTCTCCATGCGAATCCTCTCCTCTTCAGCCTTCTGCTCCCGGTCCTACATAACACACACACACACACACACACAGCAGATTTACATTGGCATCTTTTGATATAGTGGAAGACTAACAGCCAAACTACCATGCAAAAGGAGACTTACTGCAGCAGTTAAAATAAAAAACAGACGTCATCAAGGTCTTGATGACGTCTGTTTTTTATTTTAACTGCTGCAGCTGCTCTATAATGTTGACCATCAGTTTTAGAGTCCAATAATCTTGGCCTTTGAAAAACACTTGTGTTGATAGGGACTGACAAGGATCTGTTGTCCATCTTCTTATATGCTGTCTCTATTCAATCTGGTCCATCATTACCTCTTTTCAATCTATTATTATTAGCTATCTCTTTTGTAAAAATACATCTATCCCTCATGTTATGCTAACATATTTTTATCGCATGTTTAATTCACCTGAATATAGGCTACAATAGATAAAAGACTTAGACATTTAATGTTGTCAGTGTGCACTGTGTATCTCTTAAATCACACTAGCCGACATGTTTTATTCTTTTATTGTTTTACACACACACACACACACACACACACACACACACACACACACACACACACACACACACACACACACACACACACACACCCTTTACAAACCTGGGGTTAAATAACCCAGCGTTGTGTTAGTCCACTATGTACAAATCGGCTGGGTTGGCTGAATATGATATAATCAAAATAGCCTAGTTTTGGGCTCTTAGACATGGATGTGATACGGACACTGCAGCCGATTGTGCCACAGCTCCCCCTTGGGGCTCTATATCTTGATCTATGTAGTGGGCATGATTGTGGATGTCCAGCACTTTGTAATGGCATACCTTTCGCTCCTGCTCTTCCGCCCGCTCCTTCTTAATTTTGTCCAGTTCAGCCAACAGAGCGGCAGTGTCGTCGTCACTGTCAGAGTCGGAGTCAGAGTTCTCGTCGTCCTGAAAAGACGAAGGCATAAAGGCAGCGGCAGGGTAAGGTACAACCTCACACGAGAGTTAAAGAAACAACATACAACAGATAAACATCTTTCAGAATGAACTTAAATCATCATACGTCTGTGAGCGGATCATCTGCGTCCAAGTTTGCAGCTGGGATCTGATCGAGACGTGGTCTTTTTGAGGAAGATGACGACGACGACGACGATGATGTGGTGTGGTCTGGTGACAAGGCCAAGGATAGCATCTTACTTTTTCCATCCAAAAATACAAGGCTCTTTGAAGCTCGGTGAAAAAAAGAAAATCAATGCTGCAGCAATGCCCTTACCCCTGGGTCCCCTCTCCCTGGTCTTGTCCCTCACAGCGACTCTCTCACGCTCCTCCAGCTCACGACGGAAGTCACGGGCACGCACCTCCTCGGGGGCATCCTGGGTGGGTTGCCTGATGAGACAATGAAAAAAAAAAAAAAAAATACATTTCATCATTTTATACACTGTATACACACAGTCAAAACCTATCATCATCTTCTTTATCTTTAATGCTATTTTATTTATGTGCAAGTATTTGAGTTATCTAAATACAATGAGCAAGAAGATATTGAGGATAAAACAAGGTAAAGTTACAATTTTCTGTCATTTACTAAAAAGGTTTGTGGGACAAATAGGCACATGAAAACCTATGTGAAAGTAGCACAACGTTTGGCCATTTAGTGAACAAAGCATCAGTGTTGTACCATAGATGAATAGGTACATTATTGAAAATCATTTAGGGACAAAAATGAAAGCAGAGGCATAGAACGCACTACATGCACATAATGCTGCAATCTTCATTGTAAGCACTTACCTGTACTTGATTTTTGTGTGCCCTGGTAGATCTCGGCTAGAATATTGTTTTGATAAAGCACTGAGGTCGCCTTCTCCTTTGCCTCGCCCCCCTCGAGCGGGTTCGAAAGTTGGCCTTGCGGCGGTGGTCATCCTTATGCGTCCTGGAAAAAAACATATTGTCCATGCACCTTAATTACTGCTGGCCCGTGGTACGACTGAATTCAACCAACTGGTTCATCAGATATAATTTCGCTAGGGCTAGCAGACCGCGTAACTTTCAGCTAACGTTAGCGGAGTTCCAGGTTACAAGATGGCTAAACTTGATAACAGTATAAACAACCTGATATGTGATACAACTAGCTCGTTCACAATGTATACTGGACTCAATTTACTGACTTGTTCTATCTAGGCATGTTATTATCACAAAGATGTAGATCAAGAACTGATGTTAGCTAGCTGCTACAACGTTAGGCATACAGTAGCTACAACATAGCTCACGTTCACACGTCGCATAAGTATATTGGATTGAGAAAAATATCAGACCTGGAAATAATACACAAACAGCATTATACCATTACAACACTACTCTTATTTCGCACAGTATAGGAACATAAGGAAACCGTGTTAAATAAATCAAATTCTTACCTCCAATCCACACAGACTCAAACAAGTGAGTGTGTGCTGTACAGGGTCCTACACAAGCTCAGGGTAATCATTCTTTCCACCCATTGGCTGAAACAAACAGTGATGAAATCCAAACGGTGGATTTAGGTGTCCAATGTTGCCTGATTCAAATAGCTCATTCACCGAATTTGAAGAAGGCCGTAGCCACACTGTAACCACACCAAACCATTACTATTATTCAGATCTCTACTAGACCTGTGAATAAGTCAGAAGTCGATTACCCCCCCCCCCTCTCTCTCTGTGTTAACAAAGAAGTAAACATCTCTGTAGAATGCTATGTATGTGTATATAAATTAGGCTACTACTCCTGTCTCCACTTAAAAGTGGCAATACGTCCTACGAAGGTATGAAAGGAAGCAATGTTCTTATTGAGTTTTCCTGCAACTACTTGAAATTGACTATGATCCCATAAACGGGGATGCCCGTGTTTACTTACTAGCGCTTTACAACCAAACTATCAATCGTAATAATCTTCTATCCTTATCCAATGGGAATGGAGTAAAGGTAAAGGGGGAATTTCAGCAAGTATGTTGCTCTAGTAGAGCTCATCATTGAAATCATTTGTATCGTTACAAAATATATTTTCAATAAATAAATGCAAATGTTGGATTATTATTAAGCCTTAATCATCACAAGTAAGCAATAAAATACTTATTTGAAGTGACGTATACGGATGTCCTCCTCTGATTAGCTCAGACAACTGTCAATCACTTAGTTCAGCGCAACTAGCCAGTTTGTTATTCAATGTAAACTATGTTGACTGCTGTGGGACATCTGGCAATAAGTATGATTAAATTCGTTTTTCGAGTTGATACAGAGCAGATTATTAGTCGATTGCTACGTGCATCAAAACCCTAATGTTTTATTGAAATGTCAGTTTCAGATATACATAATAACTTGCTTTAAAACCCTTGAAGGCTAGCCAGCCTTGTCTTTGTAGGCTGTAACTGTATAATAGCCTAGTAGGAATTTTAGAAGTGGTCAGTCAGTATCGCAGTTTATGACGTCTTCGTGTATCGTTACATCTAAAATGGAAATGTAGCTATTCAATTGTTACCCAGCAAACTCTACAGTGATCTCTACAGTGCTTTACTGGGTTGACTAGCTGCCCAAGACTGGTTAACAGTCTGCATAAAGTAGGCCACTGCCATCTCCGTCGTCGAAGCTGCGTTAATTCAGCCTGCGGGTTCAACACTTTCTTTTAGGTCTATGGTTCAACAAGTTGGTTGACAATTTCGCACAGCATTAAATTAGATTCTGTACGGGGAGTCTCTCACCACTTCCTATGTGGTCGATTGTTCTGTTTGCGCACACACCCGTGTAAAAGCAGCATTTGCAGTGTGCATGGACGTGACGTTTTGCATTTCACAGTTACTTACTATACTATCCTACTATCTCTAACTTATGTTTGTGGCGAAGAAATGTTTGTTTAACAACAGGGAGTAGGCTACTCATTGGAGGTCACACAATAGCTGGAGTCCCACTCATGAATTAGGCCCAGATTATTAAGAGATGAAGATTATATTACAAAATGTGGCATACTTAGACCGATAATCCTCAAATTGAACGCGATAGCCTTTGGAAAATATCTCAACAAGTTTTGGACTTCTTGTTGAGATACTTTAAAACTGCATGCACATTCTGCAATGGAAAGATTGTGAAAGGATGCCGACGCATGAGCTCAACAATCAATGAAATTACTCCACTACCTTTAGTGCTCATGGAGCAACATCTTGTGTATGGCTCTGCCTTTGCCATTTTCATTGAATTACAACATTAATCACAAGATCTGTTGGTGTTGGTTTTCTCATTTGAAAATCAGTGTGTTTGTGTGTGAGTCAGTTAACACACTGTGTGTGAGGGTGCATGAGTCTGCTCACATAATGTGTGTCTGTGTGTGTGTCCTTTGTCTCTGTTGGCTCTGAATATCTTTGACTGTCTGACTCAGCAGACTCTTCGTGACCCCCCGACCCCTTTTGCTAGGGTGTGTGTGGCCATGGCAACCAGTCCGGCTGTGGGGGAAAGCCAGCTCCAGAGGATTATCCGAGATCTGCACGGTACAGTGTGTGTGTGTGTGTGTGTGTGTGTGTGTGTGTGTGCCTGTGTGTGTGCCTGTGTGTGCCTGCCTGCCTCTGTGTAGTGTGTCTGTCAATGAAAGAGAGAGAGAGAACGAGAGAGAACCTACTCTTTACCTACTGTGCGTACGCGCAAGGTATGCATATGTGTGGCAGTCTGAGCACGCATGGATAAATCCGTGTGTGAATGTGTTTGAGAGAAAGAGAAAGGGCCACAATCCATTGTCTGGAGCGAAAACAAGTCTCTGAGGTAGAGGAAGAGGGACAGCATGCAGCGGAGAGACAACCGTGGACCGCACCTAATGGTCCATCCCCTTGTACAGCCGTTTTTAATGTGAAGCAACCCTCTGGCTCCTCTGGATCTCTGGATCTCGTGGGCATCACAGTGCTCTTGCTGCAGCCCGTTGTGCTGCACCGCTGGTGGGGCTGACATGTCCAGCCTCTCCCTTCACCCCTCCGAGACTACGGTGCTGTGGAAGCAGAGAGCGGACGCGCTGCGGACGCGGCAGAGGGAGAGCTTGCTGAGAGGACACCCGTCCCCCGTCTCCGCACAGTTCCTGCGCTGGCTCCGAGGCACGCCGCGTCCACAGTGCTGTGTGCCAGGATGGAGGGACAGGGCAGGACAGGGCAGGACAGGGCAGGACAGGGCAGGACAGGACAGGACAGGACAGGACAGGACAGAAATGGAAGGGCAATGCAAATCTGAGTAGAGAGTTAGAATTTCCAGGGAGTTTGGGGATGGTTTGGGACATGACAGTTATTTAGAAGAGTTTTGTGAAGGAGACTGATGAAAGTAGATGCAAGGAGGGGAGAGAGAGAGAGGGGTTTTGGTGGTGGTGTTGGGGCGGGGGGGGGGGGCAGTGGAGTATGGGGACTGGTCCTGGGTGTGTTCTGTATAATGTATATGTGTGTTCTCTGTTGTCACAGATGCTGTGGCTGAGCTTGCTAAAGAGTACAAAGAGACAGGAGAACCCATCACAGATGACAGCGCAAACCTACACAAGTTCTCCTACAAACTAGAATACCTGCTCCAGGTGAGTGACGCAAAAGTCCTCATAGGCATGACTACTTGCCACCCTGTGCCAGCTGGGTAGTGCCTCCAGCCAGTCATTTCTGGAATACATAGTCAGGCTCCCTCATGTATGGAAAGAGACCTGTACAGTAACTCCACTTTGGATGGTTATATAGACTTCAATTCATTCAAAATTCATTTCTTCCTTACTTAGTTTTTGGGCGCTTTTTTGACTAACCAATGAAGTAATCAAATATTGAAATGACTTATTTGCATAAGCAATTAACCCAGTTCGAGCTGTGCTCCAAATTGAGCTCAACTGCATTTGATTAAAGTAAATTCTACCTGAGATTGGAAGAACGTGCACATGCACGTACACACGATTTAGCTTTCAGTCTGACCGAATTCACAAACGAGAGGCATCTTGGGATGTGTTCAAGACCAACTCAACCGAAAATGTAGGAGGAAGAGAAGAAACATGACATGCATATCTTCTCTCTCTCTCTCTCTCTCTCTATCTATACACACACACACACACACACACACACACACACACACACACTGAAATAGCATCAGCTAAGACCACACAGTAAAACTCTCTAAAGGTGTCATCTTGTCAAGTTGCTAGTTTGAAGTTGAAAACTGCCATTGCCAACAGTAAAAAAAAGTCGTTTGGAAATACTTTGGATTTTGGCATTATCAGTTGTTACATTGCTATAAGAGAGTTTCTAGATTATGCATGGACTTTTATTAAACAATAATTTATTATTGTTTTCATCAGGGTTTGTTTTTTGGTTTGTTTGTCTGTCTGTCTGTCTGTCTGTCTGTCTGTTTGTTTGCAAGTTAACTCAAAAAGTTATGGATGGATAACAAGGAAGGTCTGAAATGACCCAAAGAAGAAACGATTACATTTCACCATCTGGATGCAGGAGGCGGTTATGTGTTCTCTTGGTGGAGGTTTGCACTGTCTGAGTACTTTTCTAGTTTGTAGTTGTTTTAATGCAATTTGTGTGTTGTGTGTTGTGTGTTCAGTTTGACCAGAAGGAGAAGACTACCCTGTTGGGCAATAGGAAAGACTACTGGGACTACTTTAGTGACTGCTTAGCCAAGGTGAAAGGAGCCAACGATGGGATACGCTTTGTCAAGTCCATCCCAGAGGTAGGTACTAGACATTGGTGTTTGGCTGGAGTGAGATTTTGTGAAGTCAAAGTGTGCGCGCGCGCACAGCAAATCTTTCCCCCCTAAACCTAATTTTAGAAATGTCCTCTGACTCCTTTGCTATGTACTGTATAATTCATGCTATCTGTAAAAAATCAAAATGTACAGTTAATGTACAGTTAATTTATTGATTGCACTTGAAAACAAGACCAGTTTTGTACCCAGGGGCGGTTTGGGAACTTGGAAGCCCTAGGCAAAATACTATTTTGTCTCCCCCACACACATACACATAGACACACCACGACCACCACACATACGTTTTTAGCAATACTGAGGCATGCTATGTGAAACTTAAGTAGTAAAAAGATAATTTGAAAGGATTACAATTATGGGTGGTTGTGTGTGTGTGTGTGTGTGTGTGTGTGTGTGAACATATGTATCAAGGATCTTTTTGAAAAAAACTTTTTACCGGCACTAGTGATATGGTATACAAATTTGATCATGACCAAAATGATCACGGTTATTGGTATTTCATATGTTATTTGATAAAAATGTGCTGACATCTTTTCTAAACCTACTACCAATGTTGAACAGAACTCATAATTAGTCAGTTGTTCATGCCCAGTAGCAACAACTAAAGGTCAACAGAACTGTGCTAGTTTAGGAATAGTATGGCTCCTTTAAGACACAAACTATTGATGTGAGTTTTTGAGCTACCCAACTTTATCTGACTCTATACTGTAGCCTACATCATCTTATTTTAATGTTTACAGGTTTCTATGCTATATGTAACATTTAACTTCTGTTTTCTATTTGGCCTGTGATGAAAAATATTGACCAATTTAAGCATAGCTCAGTTTTAAGATAACCCATCTAAGATAGCCCATTTATGGTTTGTGGTTGAGAACATGTGAAAGCCCTTGCATGTATGTGGACAGGTTTGACAAAGGAAGCTGAAAATAATGCTGTTTGTGCAGACAGTACTTGTATGTGGGCCTAGCTTTAGTCCTCATAAACCGCTCCTACCACACTACATAGAGACATACCACTTTTTTGGGTGTCTGGTCAGCAGCGGAATCTGTTCTCACAGTTTGTGTGTGTGTGTGTGTGTGTGTGTGTGTGTGTGTGTGTGTGTGTGTGTGTGTGTGTGTGTGTGTGTGTGTGTGTGTGTGTGTGTGTGTGTGTGTGTGTGTGTGTGTGTCTACGTGTCAACACACAGTTGAAAACATCTCTGGGGAAGGGTCGTGCTTTCCTGCGCTACTCTCTGGTGCACCAGCGGTTAGCTGACACACTACAGCAGTGCCTCATGAACCAGAGGGTCACCAGGTGAGTGTGCTCGCCGCGTCAGTGCAGCCTAGTGCAGCCCAGTGTCCTGTCAGCTCACTGAACCACAGCCACTCCCACTCTCACCTGTTCTCTACATCTACACTCTACATCCTCTTTTTGCAATGCTTGTTAATGCATCATCTACAGTAACACAGTTTGACAGCACAAAATGTCTCTTGATAAACGAGGAGGGCAGTAGGAAACCGCAGACCTCTGGCAAGGCCAAGTCTCGGAATGTGTGAAAAAGAAAGTAAATATGCGGATCCGCTTTGGGATTCGGATCCGCTCACAAATGTAATGGGTTCCTCCTTGGCCTATGCTTCACCCTTTCACCAGGTTTCATGAAACATTTAACTTTGGCTGTATTGCTTACAGACTACAGACTTTACAGGCAGTACTGCAGTATTGTCACGGGCAAGACACCTGCCAAAAGGTCGTGTCAGGGGCAAAACCACAGACTAGAACCAGTCAGAATCAGGGCACATGGTGAAACTGATTTATTTCCACTGCCGACGTGGCTCATTCATTTGCAAACACAGAGGTTGCAATGTTCAGCTGTTTGAGGATACAGAACTTCTGGTGAACTTGTACCTATTTCTCTGAAATGCTTCTGAAAGTCCACCTCCCCTTAGCTTTCACTTCTGTTTCATTTCTCACAAACCATTTATAGAAATCAGATATGTTTGATATGAGAGCAATGTTTCACACCAAAGATTCACAATGCAACGAGTCCGAGTTGTAGTGGTGTGAATTAAATGTTGCACGTAGTTGCAAGCCGTAGCAAAGCATTCAACATGTTTAGTCAAGGTTTTAGAATGTCGTGGCTCATCTCGTCGCGATTCTTTGGTCTGTAGCTTACTTTAGAATCTCTCCTCTCAAGATGCACATCATGTCTCTCTAACCTTAATCATTTGGTTAGTAGAGAGGGAGAGGTTTAGTCCTCCAAGTGTAACAACAGAAGGTTGTGATTTTAGTTCCAGGATGTTCCACCAAAGTGCCCCTGAGCATGGAACCTCACTCTGAGTTGCACCAGGGAGAGACTAGAAAGTACTCTGGAAAAGAACTAAATGACAAATAATGTAATGTGTGTATGTGTGTGTGTGTGTGCGTGTGTGTGTGTGCGCACGTGTGTCTTTGTGTCTGTATGTTTACAGTGACTGGTACTACTCCCGCAGTCCCTTCCTGAAGGCCCACATGAGTGTTGACATCATCAATCATTTGTACGAGCTGAACGATGTGCAATTCGATGTGGCGTCTCGGGGTCATGACCTTGATTCAGCCTGGCCCACTTTTGCCAGGTAGCCAGAAAGTAACACAGTAAACACCAATAACACAGCAACACAATAAACAACAAAATAGGGTTCTTGTTTGCCACATTACGCACATTCTCCATTTTCCAAAGAAAATTGTGTGTGTGTGTGTGTGTGTGTGTGTATATGTGTGTGTGTGTGTGTGTGTGTGTGTGTGTGTGTGTGTGTGTGTGTGTGTGTGTGTGTGTGTGTGTTTACCCTGTAGGAGGACTCTGGGTATGACCAACTCCCCTAGTCACATGTGGAAACCACCCAGTCGCAGCTCCAGCATCAACAGTCTGGCAAGCTCCTATTCACAGGTAATGCACCTTTAACACACACACACACACACACACACACACACACACACACACACACACACACACACACACACACACACACACACACACACACACACACACACAAACAAGAAGCAGGTACACAGTTTCAAAACTCACATCATACATCATATTACAGATTTTGTGTGCACAGCAACACACACATGCATCACACATTTGGACAAATAGTTCTCCTTCTCCTCCAACTCACTGACCCGGTCCAACTGCTCCTCTCCCGGGTCCTCAGTCTCGCCCTCATGCAGTTACTCCTCTCCCTTGTAACAGACAATCTTGTTTTCTCTCTGTCTGTTCCTGTGTGGTTGTCAATCAAAAAGTCCCTTTTGACGGTATTGTTGATTTCCATGTAATTGCAGTATGAACTCCAGCATCAGGTTATACGGAGATTGGAGTCAGCTATGATTGATGTATTTCACATCAGACAATAGATGGATCTTCTGCTAGTTGTATTTTGAGTTTTGAAAGTGTGAATACAGATTGGACAAAAATATGTTAGCCATTGTTAAAAACAATAAAATACCTTTATTAGTTTTCAGTCAGTAATGAAGACTTATGAGCCCCCTATAGATGGCAGTATTTGACTGACCCAGAAGAGACAAATTTGTTGCAGGAGAAATGGTCACACACCCTTTTCCCTGTCTTCCCTGTGTTATTATAGTCACATTGATAAGCCTGTAGGGTTTCAGTTGTGTTGTTGTTTAGTATCTGCTAATAATCTCATCCATCTCAGTTTTTGTTTGGTCCCATTCTGTCTCCTTCGGGTTTTTTTCTCTCTCTCTTTTTTCATGTTTCTGTTTTTGTTTTTACTCATGTCCCATTTTCTAACCCTCCGTCTACCCCCCTCTCTCTCTCTCTCTCTGTCCTGCCCTCTGTCCTCAAGGCCCATGAGTTCCTGGGCAGTCCTGACCTGGACCGCAGCGGCTTGGGTCTCGGCCTCCCCGGCGACGTGTCCGGCCTGGCGGACGACTCGTCGTCGATGCTGGGCGCGGTGGACGAGCTGCGCCTGGAGCTGGACCAGTCGGAGCTGCGCGAGAAGGAGCTGCTGGGCCGCGTGGGCGAGCTGGGCGGCGAGGCCTCGGAGCTGCGCGGCGTGGTCGTGGAGCTCCAGCGGCAGCTGGACGCCTCGCTGGACGGCCAGACGCTGCAGGCGGAGCGGGAGCGGGCGCTCGCCGGCCAGGCGGAGTCCCTGGGCGCGGCGCTGGCCGCCAGGCAGGAGCAGCTGGAGGCGTCCGAGAGACGCGGGCGCGAGCTGGTGGAGCAGCTGGACGCCGCGCTGCAGGACAAGGGCGAGCGGGCGGCCGGGCACCTGGACTCGGCCCAGAAGATCCACCGGCTGCTGGACGAGCTCAAGGAGGAGCAGCGGGCGCGCGCCCAAGCCCTCGAGGACGCCGCCGACGGCCAGCGGAGGGCCGAGCGGCTCGGCCGGGAGCTGGACGCCGGCCGCGAGGCGCTGAGCGCGGCGGAGGCGAGGGGAGAGGAGGCGCGGGAGGAGAGCGCGCGGCTGAAGGAGGAGGCGGCGGAGCTGCGGGAGCGGCTGGAGGCCGGCGCCAGGGAGCAGGGGCGGCGCGCCGAGGACTACCGCGCCCAGTGCGCCAGCCTCATGGGGCTCAACGAGGGCCTGCTGGAGACGGTGCGGCGCTCGGAGGAGAGCCAGAGGGACCTGGCCGAGACGCGTGCCGCCCTGGAGGCCGAGGCCACGGCCCTGCGCGCCAAGATGGCCGCCGCCGACGCCGCCGCCGAGGAGAGAGAGAGGCGTCTGAGAGAGGAGGCCCACGCGCTGGAGGAACGGCTACAGAGGGTGACCGCGCAGGCAGAGGCATCAGAGGTCAGACAGGGCATCCCCTTTCCCTACACAACCACCCCACCATCTCCCAACCCTCTCACACACCACATACTCACTGGCAGGACAATCAGTGAACACACACACCAGATACTAACTGGACAATCAGCAGCAAACACACACATCGAATAACTGGCAGGACAATCAGAAGCAAACACACACACACCAGATACTAACTGGCAGGATCCTCAGCAACAAACACACACATCAGATACTAACTGGATAATCAGCAACAAACACACACACCAGATACTAACTGGATAATAG
>NC_085008.1:7516621-7581621 GCF_963854185.1 Sardina pilchardus
AGGTAGAGAGAGAGAGAGAGAGAGAGAGAAGAGAGGAGAGAGAGTTATGGACAGACAGCCAAACTGAGTTTCAAGTTTGCTGGAGTGAGGGAGATTAATTGGCAGCCCAGGCAGGAGTGATAAAGGTTCATTAACATTGCCCTGAGTGGAGTGGAGGAGAGGAGAGGAGACGAGAGGAGAGGAGAGGAGAGGAGAGGAGGAAAGGGAGACCACTGCCTCGTTCACTCTGGACGGAACGGAAGGAAGGAATACATGATTAGTCCTCTGGTGGTGGAGCGCAGAACACTCACACACACACACACACACACACACACACACACACACACACACACACACACACACACACACACACACTCTGTCTCTTTCAAAGACTGTAAAAGTACAAACAAGCACACTCTAATTCATGAAGTCCTGAACAAGTGGAACAGCTCAGTTACAGTAGCACAAATGGGTTGACTTTACTGGGTCACGATGGGATGAGGAACCGACACAGTGCAGATGATAGCACTGCGGCTTGTAGATAATTAATCCTCTCTCTCTGTGTGTTTGTGTGTGTATGTGTATGTGTGTTTGTGTGTGTGTCTGTGTCGGTGTGTGTGTGTGTGTGTGTGTGTGTGTGTGTGTTTGTGAAGGGAGCTAATGAGGAGTATTCTCGGCTGATCGAGGAGAAGAATGCTCACATCACCAAGGCTGAGAGGGAGATGCGTGAAACCGAGACAGACACTCTGAAGCTTCGAGAGAAACTGGACAGGTATGGCACTGCCCTCCAGAGAGGTGCACATAAACAAAATGCAACGTTTCGACCCTACTGGGTCTTCATCTTCACTGAGCCACCATTTGCCTGATCAAGACCCAGTAGGGTCGAAACGTTGTATTTTCCATTAAATGGGAGCAATTTATCAGTGTTGCGGACATCACATTCCTTCCTAAGTTACTCTCCTTTTGTCCTGCACCTGCAAGGTGGGATGTGCACACAGCTACTTTTCTTGAACGTCAGCATACAAGCACACATTTTGCCACTGTTTTCTCTTTTATTACTGTATCTGTCTGTTGTGTGTCCCCCCCCCCCCCCGCTCCCATTTTTGTTCCTCACCTCTCTTTCTCTGTGGCTCTGTCTTTCCTTCTCTCTCCCGCTCCCTCTCTGTTGCTCTCTCTCTCCCTGTGCCCCCCTCAGTACGGAGCAGGCCCTGGCGGCGGTGCAGGGGGTGCGTGGGGAGCTGAAGGAGCAGCTGGAGCAGGTTCAGGCCGAGGCCCAGAGCCAGAGCCTCAGCATGGACGCCCAGATCCAGGAGCTCACCCTGACCAAGAACCACCTGGAGGAGCGCCTCATAGAGCTCATCAAGTATGTGTGTGTGCGTGTGTGTGTCTGTGTCTTTGTGTGTGTCTGTGTCTGCCTGTATGTCTGTCTGTGGGGTCTTAATGTGTGTGTGTGTGCCTGTGGGGACTCAATGTGTGTGGGTATGTGTGTGTGTGTGTGTGTGTGTGTGTGTGTGTGTGTGTGTGTGTACATGCACTAGTGTGTCTGAATGTGTATATATGTCTTCACATAGAGAATATCTCTGGATGTTTCGTGATAGTTGGGTCAGTATAATGGGACTCACCTGTAGAGTCTGACCTCCTTTTTGGACATTTTCTTTGACAAGTGCTCCACAGTGCCATAGTCCACAAAAGCCTCTAAACACCACCTCTGTCAAAAATGATGGTGAGTGAATGCTCTCCACATATACTATACGTCAATTAAATAACTTTGCTTCAAAGCCCACTAAATACCTCTCTCTTCCTTGTCTGAAATATCAATTTGTAGGCAAAAACTTACAGGAGCCTGAAAAAAATGCTAATTTAAAAGAAAAGTGGTCAGACGGATGGTTTTGTATCTGAGCTCTTCATTTTCTATCTGAAGTTTACCCCGTAGGGGGTCTGACATTTCTCAGACACAACAAGGCGCCTCAGTTAAGAGGGCGGATGAGCAAGGATGTGGTGTCTCTGTGGAGTGGCTATGATGTTAGGAAGAAACAAATGGCACCCTGAGGGCAATCTTTGAGCCGTCGCAAAACAGTCCTGTCACCTTTCCTCGGGTGTGAAAACTTACCGAAGGCACATACCGTATCAAAGCTCTCACAAATCACAGACAGCACATTCATACATTTACGCAAAACTAACAACACAGCAATACAAGTAGTGTTATATTCACCACTGCAAATGTATTAGCCTTTGGCAGTCAACAAATACATGAACAAATAGACTACAGGAAACGGTATACGGCCTACTAGACTACAAAATGAATGAACTTGAACTACAGAAATCCCCCTACCTGCTCTTGAAGGCCAGTACACTGAGATCAGATCAGGGGGTACACTGTATGCACATGATAACTAGCTCTTGGGCTGGGAACACGTAAGTGAATGAGAGAAAGACAGATAGACTGATAGTTCTCCTCATGAACATAGCAAGAACCAGCGTAAGACCAGCAGACGGAGAGTCATCCAAAGAAACCAAATGACAGATTGGCAGACTGTTAGATGAAAAGCCCATCAACAGGATGACGGATAGGCACTCAGGCTCCAGAGGAAGACAAATAGATTCTGAGACATCCTTTGTAATTCCTCTCATATTTGGACAGGTGGTGTGCATGTAAAGCAAACCCTCTGAAGAGCTGTGCGATGCGTTTATCACACAAGCGCATACTATTCACACACACACACACACACACACACACACACACACACACACACACACACACACACACACACACACACACACACACACACACACACACACACACACACACACACACACACACACACACACACACACACACACACACACACACACACACACACACACACACTAGAGCCCGACCAACATGGGGTTTTAAAGACTGATACCGATTTCGATAAATCGTCCGACATCCATTCAACATAATATAGAAATGCACTCTGGTATTTAGCATATTGAAAGGTTCTGATCAAGGTTAGAGATTGTTTTTAAATAGGCCTACCATCTGATATCCTAATGAAAGGCTAAATTATGAAATAATTATTATGAATAATAACTTCAGGTCTTTGTTCTTATCTGTGATAAACACCAATGCCATGGTAACTTTCAAGCTGTGTACTTGCTTTATGATGTTTTCTTTTTACCGTTAACAGCATTAAACAATGCCATACTTTGTGTAATTGGAAAAGAAAATTGTAAAATGACTAGCAGCTTGAACACATTGCCTGCGTTGCGTCTGCGGAACACCTCCATGGTGTGTCGATTTACATTTCATCGTCCATGTTAACAAGTTACAGCCTCCGCCGTAACAATTAAATCATGCTGCGACCACAACCCAGCTAGAGAATAGAATGGATGCCAGTAACAGATAGTCATTCATTTGTGTTTCAAAGGGGACATGGAGGCTACATGTGTCCTATAAAGAAGGAAAAATAGGATGGCCACAAACCAGACTCTGAAAATGAAGCCAAATTGGCCAAAAGTGAAGACGAATTATCCAAAATGAGGTCACCCTCCAATTCCTGCTTATAGGCCTACTCTTGTTGGGGAATAGCCTTAGCTGCTGAAAGGGTTTTAAGTTAAAGAGACGAACAAACAAACAAGTACAGTAAAAACTTTCATAATACCTTTTAACCGTTAATAGCATTGCTTAATTTGCATTGCGTCAATGGAAAGACAATACTGGAAATTCAGATGAAGGATCAGTATTTGATAGTAATTATCGGACTTTAGAAACGCTGATACCGATAGCCAGCAAATACTAATATGGGCCAAAAACAATATAATATTGGCACATTATCAGTTGGTCTGTAAGACACACACACACACACACACACACACACACAAGCCATTTGCAATGTGTGTGTGGAAGCTTTTTGGGTCGTTCACTACTCAACACCCCACAGTGGACTGATATGCTTCGACTAATAGCCCAAACTGGAACAAATGCCATAAAAGGTCAACTAAACAAAGGAAGGGAAATTTCATCACAAATGACATGTACTGTATGAATCTAATCTCTCCCTCTGTCTCTCCCTTTCTCCCTCCTTCTCTCTCCCTCTCTCCCTCTATCTCCCTTTCCCCACTATCTTCTTCCCTCTCTCTGCCTCCCTCTCTTATACCCTTCTTCCGTCTCTGCCTCATTCCCTCTCTCTCTCTCTCTCTCTCTCCCCCTGTCCCTCTTCCCCTCTCTCTCTGCCTCCCTCTCTTTCACCCTTCTTCCCTCTCCCCCCCCCCCTCTCTCTCTCCCCCTGCCCCTCTCTCCCTCCCTCTCTCTCTCTCTGCCCTGTGGGGTGTGTAGGGATAAGGACGCTCTGTGGCAGAAGTCGGACGCTCTGGAGTTTGAGCAGAAGATCCGGGCCGAGGAGCAGTGGTGGCTGGTGGATAAGGAGGCCAAGGACTGCCTGGACTGCAAGGGCCAGTTCACCTGGTACCTGCGCCGCCACCACTGCAGGTGCGCGCACACACACACACACGCATCCCCACTACAGTTTATGTACTGTAATCACCCCCTACACATGGTCATACAGGTGCACCCATTTACCATACATGTGCACCCATTTTCCATACATACACACTGCTCATGCACCCACAACCCCCACTCTAGCTTTTGTTTAGTTGTGAGAGTTAGGAATGAGATAGGAGAGGCCTTCCAGAGAGGGTTAAAGTGGAGTAATCTTTGGGTCTTCAGTTTTTTTTTCATAACACTGTTGTGGTAAACTGTGTGTGTATGTGTGTGTGTGTGCACGTGTGTGTGCACGTGTGTGTGCGTGTGTGTGTTGTAGGTTGTGCGGCCGCATCTTCTGCTACTACTGCTGCAATAACTTTGTGATCACCAAGCACAGCAGCAAGAAGGAGCGCTGCTGCCGCGAGTGCTACACGCAGAACAGCGCCGTGGTGGAGAGGTTCACGCCCGCCGAGCTCCACACGCACCCCGCGCAACCGCACGACCAGCCAGCACCGCCCTACAAACCCACACCCAGGGTGACCGGTGAGGATGCCCAGAGATAACACACACACACACACACACACACACACACACACACACACACATACATACATATACTGTAGACAGACACATACAGACTCATCCAGACACACACACATCCAGACACATGCAGATACAGACACACACACACACACACACAGACACACACACACACACACACACACACACACACACACACACACACACACACACACACACACACACACACACACACACACACACACACACACACACACACACACACACACACACACACACACACATCTCACATCTATTTTATCGTGACTTCATTTAACCTTGCACAGAAAATTCAAGATGAAGTCTGTTAACCTCGCGATTAAATTCAAAACACTCATACACACACACACACACACACACACAGAGGCACATGGACACGCATCCACAGTCGCAGTCTGCCCTTCAAAGACCTCTATTACTCATTCAGTTACATATGGCATCTTTTGATTTGAAAAGAAATGATCAAAAAAGAAGAAAGTTGGTAGAGAACATAAAAGAGCATTGACTATGACAAGTCAGCTGTTTAACTCTGAAAGTATGTGTCTTTGACACACACACACACACACACACACACACACACACACACACAACCCTGGTGCCAAGACATCTTCGACCTGTCCTGCTATATTTTAAATGAAAGATGGTCTACAACATTGTGGACTTAGTGGCTGTGAAATAATGGAGAATGAAGAATTAAATTGTTTGTCTTTGACTCAAAGCATGAATTCTCATAGTGATAGTTGGAAAGTGCATTAGGGACCATTCAGAGGAAAGAAAAAGGAAAACTTAAACTCAAATGAGTTTTCACATAAGACATAATGGAAACCACCTTTCCATTGTCTGAGACCTTATGGAAGTGTGCATTTCTGTTAGACACTGCTTTCATCTGAAAAAACAAAATAACAAAAATAAAGACTGTCTACGCATTTTCAACTTCAAATGATATCACCACCTACCTCTTCAGTTTCACTGCCAAAAAAAAAATCCTTCTATAACTATCTATCTGTATCTATAGTGTGGGTAGATACTGTATATGTTTATATCAATCTATTGATCTATATCTATCTCTATATCCATTCTTAATATACATAATTGGCTAGTTGCACAAAATGCTCTCGGTGAGCTCGTGTATTTCCTGTGGAGCCAGGTGTGTTTGAACCTGCCACTATTCTGAATGTAATTAGTGTCTACACGGACCCGGTTGGGTGTTGCACCTAGTGAATCAGCACGCTACGATAAAGAAGGACGTGTAGACACTAATTGCATTCAGAATAGCAGCGGGTTCAAGCTCACCTGGCACACCTGGCTCCCCAGGAAACAAACAAGCTCACCGAGAGCCTTTCGTGCAACTAGTCAATATGCCATTGGCCATTGCATGAAGTATGGACACGCTCCCTCTGCTGGGTGTTTTTAGGCTTTTCTCAGCAGTTATTTAAAAAAGATGGAGAGGCTAGACTGATCAGTTGGCAAGTCAGGACTTGACGTATGGCCTAACACTGAGATAACACTGTTGATTTCCAATGTGTGTCCACCAATCCTGTTTATTCTAGCTCCTGTTTATGTAAGGCGATTTTGAAGCTTCTACACTTTTGCACTCATGACTTTCAGCAAAACACAAACAAGCAAACAACAGGACTGCAGGGATTTGATTAAAAGGATGATTAAAACACATTTATTATGAAGACATAAAAGAATTGGTAGAATATTTTCTGTGCTGTTTCCACAAACATTGCTGTAGCACTGTAGTTTTTCACAAGGTGTTTTACAGTAGCAGTTCTATAAAGCACAGGATCAGCAGCAGTATTGTATGAGTCATGTAACTGTTATCAGTGGGAAATGATAAGTTACTTTATTTGTACCTTTTTCAATGTGTTTCTGTGTTTCCTAGTGACGGATCCGGCTGCCAAACAGGATGATGCAGTATATGACATCATCACCGAGGAGGAAGTGAACGGCATCTATGATGGCGATTCGCTCTCACACACTACAGCTGGCTCCCTGGATGGAGAGAGCGAGGGCAGTGCTCCAACTGACCTGTGAGCACACACACACACACACACACACACACACACACACACACACACACACACACACACTCACATGGCATGCACAACAATCTCAAAGCTAAACAATACACATATACTGTGTATGCTTCATTATTGCATTAAAGTAGTAATCCGGCAAGTTTTCACATAGATCTCCATTTCTCAATGTCACCAAGTACTGTCGGTGCAAAAACCAAATGAAAACAATCAGTTTTACCTAGCTCGAGTTGCTATAGCTAGGAGCTAACATAGCACTGTACTGTAGCTACCTGCGGGCATGTACATGTATGGAAGCTCATGGACATGCCCCCAGATTGTAGCGCTGTAGCTGCCTGGCTATGTGAGCTGCTGGCCTTAGCAACTCAAATTAGGTAAAATTATTTTTTTTCTATTTTTTTTTTTTAACAGTAATATTCGGTGACCTTGAGAAACGGAGATCTATGTAAAAAAAAAACTCGCCCGATGTCTCCTTTAATATTCCTGGACAGAGGCTTATAAAAAATGTAATACCTGCTAGGATGCTGACAGGTACTGTAGACGCACACCTGTTGAACAACACGGAGCACTACACAGACGAGTCCATAAAGAGCCCTTGTCTTTAATAAATTGTAATGAATGCAAAGGCACGCACACAAGTATTATCACATCACATTGCTGTACAAGCTAATCTGCCTGACTAAAGACAGGCATGAGCAGACCTGTGTTTCGCAGGAGTGCGTTTGTGTGTCCAGCTCTGTGTGTAAATGACAGACCGAGAACGTACTCTGAGCATGAAGCGTCATTCTCACAGCCGTACATTTATTCATTCACGCTGTGCTCGTATTCACAAACCTCCATATCCATGTATCATTCATTATCTGAATCTCTCTGCCTGTTGTAGATAGACAGATCGAAAGAAGGAAGGAAACCAGATAGGGAAGGAAAGAAGGAAGTACAGGACAAAAAACAAGGGAAGAAAAATCAGAAGGGAGGGAAAGTAAATAAATAGATAATGATCAGTCATGAATGAAAGAGACAGAACAGGATGGCGTGAAGTTGGCAGCAGCACCTTGTCTCTGTGTGAGCATGAGAGAGGAGCTTTCTCAGGGGACGAGGTGCTGTGGTGAGAATTACGCCTCTCGGTATCTGACCCAGCGCAGCGCTGTTTCCTGTCCTGTCAGCATCGCTCAGCCTCAGTGGGATTCCTCACTGACAGGAAGGCTTCATTTGGTGTGCCTGGTGGGTTCACTGCTAGAGCAAAAAAAAATTTACTCTTCGAATGGAAGAACATCAAAAATCACAACGGTAGCCTTGGGTACTAGGACTTCTGTCAGATGCACACATCACACTCCTGAGGTGGAGCCTTAAAGGTGTTGTTTATGGATTTTAAGCAGTGAATCACAATGCTCAGATGGACACACGTTTGTCCTTGAATGTACTACACATATAAAAGAAAAACAACAAGTTATGGAACAAAATATGAGGCCGTATATGGTAACCGAACAAGAATCAACCGTCTGCCTTCACTTTTGAAATAAGTTCCATTGCAAGAAGTGACAAGATTTCTTGTGGAGTGATATGAAAGACGCAAATCAGAGGCACAAAACCAGTTGCCATTGACAGCGGTCATTATGTGTTTTCAGCGGTAATTGCATAAATATAATTCACCAATAGAAGGTTGGGAAATCCCATTCAAGTCAGTGGAGCATTCCACTAGCATGTGTAAGGCCGGATAATAAGGACTTTAACTGATGTTGGGGAGGTGCATTGCAGTGTGTTTACTCCTCTCTCCTCTCCTCTCCTCTCCTCTCCTCTCCTCTCCTCTCCTCCTCTCTCCTCTCCTCTCCTCTCCTCTTCTCGCATCTCCTCTCCTCTCCTCTCCTCTCCTCTTCTCTCATCTCCTCCTCTCTCCTCTCCTCTCCTCTTCTCCTCTCTCCTCTCCTCTCCTCCTCTCTCCTCTCCTCTTCTCTCCTCTCCTCTCGTCTCCTCTCCAGGGGTGCTGAGGACAGGAGGACTGGGGATACCACGCCCGAAGAGCAAGACGAGGCTGTGGCCACTGTGCAGGATGCCGAGATCAACCTGCTCAAGTCGGGGGAGTTAAGGTAAGGCCTGGTCATACATACACACACACAGACACACACACAGACACACACACAGACACACACACAGACACACACACACACACACACACACACACACACACACACACACACACACACACACACACACACACACACACACAAACATACACAAACACTCGCTCACAAAACCATACACAAGCACATACATAAAGAAAGGCAGTTCATTTCTTTATTTTAATCCACCCGTCATAGTTAATCACTGAATTAGCGGTATAAGGTCACGGTCATGACAAATCAGATCAATTTTGCCATGGGGATAGATAACATTAGAATTCAAATCAGTGTTTTGAGGATTTGAATCCTTTGTGATCGTGAAGGCAGAGATTTAAATCCCCTGCAGACGAGTAGGCAGGGACCCCTGCCGTGTTTGTGGAGTGCTAGTGAACCGTAGCGTGGTTGTTGTGGTGGTTGGCAGTGAGTCGGTGGGGCTGAGCCTGGAGGAGGTGTGTGATTTCGGGGACGGCTCGCGCGAGCTCCTCATCAAGGCCAGCAGCTACAGCCTGGTGCCAATCAGCGTTGCCAGGGGCGACCGCGGACCCACCATCAGCTGGGTCTTCTCCTCCGAGCCCAAGAGCATCTCCTTCAGTGTGGTCTTCCGGGAGGACGAGCACACACCCCTGGAACAGTCAAAGGTGTGTGTGTGTGTGTGTGTGTGTGTGTGTGTGTGTGTGTGTGTGTGTGTCTGTGTGAACTTCAAAGAGCCCCTGAGAGATACAGGGTCATGTTTGTTTGTGTACTTCCTGTGGTTATAAAACTCATATTCTGCAGGTTGTGCACGCACAGTGAGTTTGATGCGCGTGTGCGTGTGTGTGTGTGCATGTGTGTGTGTTTTGCAGGTTCTGATTGCTCTGACTCGCTGTAACTCACACAAAGAGACCATCCAGGGACAGTTGAAGGTCCGGAACCCTGGGATCTACACACTGGTCTTTGACAACTCATTTTCAAGGTATTATTTGTGACCCTGTAAAGCGGAACCAGTCGTTTCGGTAAAATGTAGTAAATTAAGTTATTGTGCTCACGTGAACGGCCATAAACTAAGCTTTCCAACGATATGTATATCGAGGGTATTACACAAACTATCGCTAAGATAACCGCATCCAAAGTTGACATGGTTCTCCTGTCACGATATGCCAGAAGAGGAGAAATCACCTGTTTAAGCGGCGCGTGCACAACGGGAATGACAGCAAATGTGTTGAATCTTCGCCGGGTTTAACAGTCAAAACGTAGGTTTTTCAGTGAAATGCGTTCACGATATGAAACTGTAGACTGTATACAGCCGAATTATGCGAAAACGTGAAATTCAACATTTTAACCCGGAAGTTTGTTATTGTTGATTTTCTCAAAATAACGATGTGCGCAAAACGACTGATTTCGCTGTGAATGGTCACATTTGTCCTTATTGACCGTGTGTGTGTGTGTGTGTGTGTGTGTCTGTGTCTGTGTGCAGACAGGTGGGTGTGGGTGTAAGTGTGGTCAATAACCTAGCTGCTCCAGTGTACACACATTTTAATTGCTGTCATTACAGTTTTTTACGATTGTTTACACACAAAAATATTTTTTTTCACACAATTTGCAAAATTTTACTCCAAGGAGCAAAACACCTCCACCGATTTGCACAACATTACACACAATGTCTACTTCACCCTTTTTGCAAAACATTACACACAGTGATTTGTACAACTCTACACACATTTCCACACCTTAGACATAGATAAGGATTGTGAGGTTACTTCCTTGTCATTACAAAGCCCCAGATTGCCAATGACTACACTAATGAACGAATTGGATAATCACATCCACCAGGTGTGTAAGCACACATGTGCAAAATTGAAAACGCAGCACTCAGGTGTGCTACAGTATACAGTCTTGTTGCTTTTACAGTAGTTGCTCTTCAGAGTCGAAGTGTATGTACTTTATGCAGTAGTTTTTGTTTGTCTACAGATTTTATTTGTTCAATTGATTTCATTGTTGGTTGATTACTGTAACTGATTATGGTTAGAAATACTGTAAGTATTGAAAGAAATACTTGAAATATTCAGTCTACAGCAGTCTTCAGTGTTGTACAGTGCAAGTGCAAGTTTATAGACCTATTTGTGTACACTTTCCCTATGTCGAACTAATCATGAAGAATGTTGTGGGTTTGTCACTATTTTTTGGACATCTAAATGATCCCTTACATAACAATGTCTGGGCAAAAATCTAGCACATGCTATTTCCTAATTTTTCTTTTTACAAATGCGTTTTGCATTTATCACTGCAGTGTGAAACTGGCTGCAATAGTGTCTGATCATTGAGGACTGTGTTTGTTAAATGACAACTAATAGCATATTTACAAATATGTGTATATGTTTTGACTGAAGTGTGTATGTTTTGACTGAAGTGTGTATGTTTTGACTGAAGTGTGTTTGTTTTGACTGAAGTGTTTCATTTTGCAAAGAATCTAGGAATTATGCAAACTGAGTGTGGCGTTTGGATACCTGTGCTTAAATTTTGTTAAAAAGAACTCGGTTTGAAAAATTGTGTGTAAGCAATTGAAAAAAACTGTAATGCAAGCAACTGCATGTGTAATTCTCCAGAGAAGTGTGTGTGTGTGTGTGTCTGTGTGTCTCTGTGTGTCTGTGTGTGTGTGTGTGTGTGTGTGTGTGTGTGTGTGTGTGTGTGTGTGTGTGTACAGTGGTGTTTATCACACAGTTAGTGTTTATAGTATTGTGTGTAATGCCCACAGAAAGGTTCTACTTCCTTGTCTCCAGACCGCCAGATGGCGCAGTTTACACTGTGAAATCCCCTTGCGCTCGCCGCATCTCTTGCCGAGAATTTTATACCCAAGTTGTCACTCGTGACGTAGGACGTGCCCCAAATGATAAAACAGTAGTACGCACGTCTATCATTGCCTTTCGCTTTCTCGACTCTGCCGAGAGTAGACGTGGATGCGACACAGCTATTTTACGGAGTTCTCTCTCCACCAGCTGGCTCCACAGCTCATTCGTTCAGATACATCTTATTACGGATTACAGTTAGCTGCTAATTAGAAAAGCTAGTTAAGAAAGGTAAGTTACCACTTCGGTGTAGACTAGCTTTCTTGGCCACAGTCCAATGCCCACACACCGGCATTGGTTGGCTACATCATACTAGCAGCAATTCACTCTCTCTTTGCGTGTGTTTGCGCCCATTCCCCGGCGCATCACGCAGTTTTGGATCATACCCGACGGCTTGACATAAACTGATTCAGTACGGTGCGGCAGACCTCTCCACCGGTCTAGCACCACGAGCAACGCGCAAGCACCCAGTCACCGGTGCTGTAGCGCAGAGGTTGTTACGGGAGAATAGTCACAAATCACGTCTACCTGCCCCCATTCCCCGGTGCAGCGTAGAGATATTAAACACGATAAACACACGGAGTCTCTTGTTTTCTACCTCATACGTGCAAAGTGCTCTGCCCCCAGCACTGAAGCATTGAATGATTGAATTAGTGGATTGAAACAATCTTGTGTGCTCCCTCGCTAGCACATATAGCTTATTGTGTATTGCTTAGCATTGCAATTGGTAAGTATGGCCTGGTGTGTTCTGTGTGGTACACCCATGGAATTGGAGGATCCACATGACCGCTGTCCCAGCTGCCTAGGTGTTAATCATCTCAAAGAGGCTATGACTGATCCATGTGTACATTGTAGTCTGCTCTCCATACAACAACGGCAGGCTCGATTAGCAGGCATTGATGGGAAAGAGGACTGCCTTCTCTCCTCTCCCCCTGCTCAGAAGTGCGCAGCTAAGCGCCCAGCGGCTATGCGTCCTGTGTCACAGGCTAAAGTTAAAAAGCCAAAGCGTTCACAGGAGCTGACACACAGGGTAGATCAGTTGACGGAGAGTGTTGCACAAATAAGAGAGATACTTCTTGGTATGCACTCACAGCATATATCACAGCCTGACTCTCAGGTAGATGATGAGGCCCCTCTACCTGCCTCACAGTCTGTCCCACCTACCTCTCCTATGCAAAGAGAGGAAGATACTGTTTCACTTGCTGCCACAGATAGTTTGTTTTCTGTGGGCGGAGATTTTTCTTTCCCAGATGACCATGTCACCTTCCACTCTCCTACTGCAGAGAGTGGCAGGGAGTCAGAGGATGATGCTGAATCATCAGCGGTCAATACCACTCTGGCAGGAAGCATTCGAATGGCCCTGGCAAAACTTAACATAGAACCTCTTCCCCAAAGTCAGGTGCAGACAAACCGCCTTTGCCGCTTATCCACACACAGTAACGATCTCTTTGTTCCTCACTGTGAGGACTTTGTTAAGATGTTTACTGAGGCACTAAAAGAGGCGAATACCAGCAGGATGGACCGTTCCACTAAACAGCTGGCCTCCATGGCAGATCCAGGCTCAGCAGGCCTGGGCCCCATGCCGCCGGTGGAGTCAGCGGTGGTGTCACTGGTTGCCCCACCTGATGAGGCCCTTCGTGCTGACCCGCGGTGCCCCAGTCCGGAGTGCAGGCGCACTGACAACTTAATATGCAGAGCTTATAACACTCAGGCCACAATGGGGAGGGTCCTGAATACCATGGCCCATGTGCTGCTTGCTTTGCAGGCTACCCTCCAGTCAACCTCAGAAGCGGCTGCCTCTGAGTTGGTAGACACTGCTTTACAAGGCGTGGGAGCGCTAGCTAAGCAGTCTGGTAAGTCTATGGGGCTGTTGCTCCAAGCCCGCAAGCAGATCTGGGTGGCACAATCACCTCTCCCTGAGGCAGCCAGGAATGTCCTCCGTCAACTACCCTTGGCCCCTGGGCAGGTGTTTGGTCCAGCTGCACAAGAGGCCTTAAACCGTCGCCAACTTGCTTCTGAAACACGTTCTCAGCATGTAAAGCCAAAAGTTGTTTTCAGACGACCACAGGCGTTGCCACCACCTACGTTTCGTGGCAGCCCCTCCTTTCGCCGCCATACACCAGCGGCCTTCCAACAGCCTCAGCGGAGGCAACCAGATCAGAGCTTTTCTCAGCGTGGATCACGCGGCAGGCCCTTCAACCACTTTCCCAGGACGGCGCGCGGCGGCCCCCCCAAAGCGATGCACCGCCCGCAGGCACGAGACTGATGGTGCGCGGCCGGCGGCAGGGCGTTATACTCCTCAACAGCTGGAGTACTGGAGCTTAACAACGCCAAACCTTTGGGTCATGAGCACCCTCAAAAGTGGTTATCGCCTTCAGTTTCGCCGCCGGCCCCCTCTGAACTTAGGGCTGCGCGTCACACGCACACAAAGCCTGCAAACACGTTCTGTTCTACTGTCAGAAATTCAATCCCTTCTAGACAAGGATGCTATCGAAGAAATAGACCCTCAGACACGTCGGGGTGTGTTCTCCACCTACTTCGTCGTACCAAAGAAAGACGGCGGGCTTCGGCCAATACTAGACCTACGCCGTCTAAACAGCTACCTCAAGCAGCTTCCCTTTCGTATGCTGCGCACATCAGACGTGCTCCACTCTGTAGAGCCGGGAGACTGGTTTGTTACGGTAGATCTACGAGATGCATATTTTCACATACCCATACATCCTCAGCACCGTCTCTTCCTTCGTTTCCATTTCGAAGGTCGTTCTTACCAGTTCAAGGTACTTCCTTTTGGGCTATCGCTGGCCCCCAGGGTTTTTACCAGATGCATGCGGGAGGCCCTGTCTCCGTTACATCGCCAGGGCATCCGCATCCTACCCTATCTGGACGACTGGCTGCTTTGCGCACGGTCCCCAGAGCAAGCATGCATGAATGTTCGGGTATTGCTCAGTCATGTTTCAGCCCTCGGGTTGATCGTGAACTTCGAGAAGAGCTCACTGGTACCAGCTCAGACCATCGACTTCATAGGCATCCACCTGGATGCTATCACCCTGCGCGCGTCCCTGACCCAGGGCAGGGTCCGCAGCATACTCAGGTTGACCACACGAGTCAGGTCGAGCCAGACTGTACGTTATGGCCTCCTACTGCGTCTTGCAGGCATGTTGGCTGCTGCAACACCCGTTGTTACATTAGGAAGACTTCATATTCGACCCTTCCAGTCATGGTTGAGGGCCAAGAGACTTTCTGCACAAACCCAGAAAAGTGTGCTGGTGTCGATGACACAAAAAGCCATTGCCTCCCTGAAGCAATGGGCACTGAGACCCTTCCTCCTGAGAGGAGTCACAGTGGGACCACCCCCAGCATGGAGGGAGGTCGTCACTACGGATGCCAGTCAGCATGGCTGGGGCGGAGTGTGGAATCATCGAGGGATTCATGGTGTGTGGAGGGACAGGTACAGGTCCTGCCACATAAACTTCCTGGAACTGCAGGCTGTCTGGCTGACACTGCAGCATTTCGGCGGTCAGCTGGAGGGCGAACATGTCCTTATTCGATCAGACAACACGTCGACGGTTTACCACCTCAATCACCAGGGAGGAACGAGATCCTCCCAGCTGAACAGCCTCACCAGGCAGATATGGCTGTGGGCGGATGCTCACCTGCTTTCTCTGAGAGCGATACATGTGCCCGGGAAGGAGAATTGTGTAGCGGATGCCCTCTCTCGGGGCGGGCCACTCATGGGAGAGTGGCGCCTGAACGGGGACATAGTTCGGCTGATTTGGGGAACATACGGGCAAGCAGAGGTGGATCTATTTGCCACCAGAGACACGACCCACTGCCCAAAGTGGTTCTCGCTGCGGGGCGAGCCCGGGTCCCTGGGGCAGGATGCGTTGGCGCATCAGTGGCCAGACCTGAGGTTGTATGCATTCCCTCCATTCCCGCTGATATGGCAGACGCTGGAGCGCATACGAACGACCAATCAGCCGGTGCTTCTGGTTGCGCCATATCGTGTATACAGTCCTTGGTTTTATCTTCTGAAGGCACTGTTGACCGGTCCACCCAGTCCTCTACCAGTCAGAGCAGACCTGCTGACTCAGTTGGATGGCGGTCTGTGGCACAGACACCCTCAGAGACTGAAGCTCTGGGTGTGGCCTTTGGGGGCTCATCCAACATACTGGAATGTTCACAAGGGGTCCGGAACACTCTTCTAAATGCTCGTGCCCCATCTACACGCTTGTTGTATAGTGGCAGATGGAGGTACTATTCAGCATGGTGTTCTGAACGTAGCATTGACCCCGCAGCGAGTACTTTACAGAACGTTCTAGAATTCCTACAGGGCCTATTGGAGGCTGGTCGCTCTGCATCGACCCTCAGGGGTTATGTGGCTACGTTGTCGGCTTACAGGGGTTCAATTGATAAGCTTCCTGTTGGGGCGCATAAAACCATTGTCGCCTTCCTGAAAGGTGCAAAGCGTCTGAATCCACCCCGCAAATGTGTCATGCCTCAATGGGACCTTACTCTTGTATTGGACAGCCTCTGTAGCTCCCCATACGAACCTCTGCAGATTTCTGACATTAAGTGGCTGTCAATGAAGACCGCTTTCCTGGTTGCAGTGGCTTCAGCGAAAAGGGTAAGTGAGCTGCATGCTCTTTCCGTCAGCCCACTGTGTCTGCAGTGGGGGCCGGAGAACTCACAAGTAACTCTATGGCCAAACCCTACTTTTCTGCCCAAAGTTTTGGATCCGGGTTATGTTAACAAGCCTCTTGTTATTCCTGCTTTGGATCATTCCGATGATACAGTGAATATGGACCTTTGCCCTGTTAGGGCGCTCAGGCAATATGTGGCAGTCACAGCTGGTTTCCGAACCACCGACCAATTGTTTGTGTGCTTCAGTGACAGGTGTAGAGGGGCGGCCTTATCTAAGGATAGGTTGGCTCATTGGATTACAGACACTATATCTTATGCTTACTCTTCTACAGGTCATGATGTGCCGTTGCCAGTGAAGTGTCACTCCACCCGTTCGGTGGCTACCTCCTGGGCTGCTCTGAGGGGCGTGAGCCTGCAGGATATTTGTTCAGCTGCGACATGGGCGTCGCCCTGCACGTTCTCCAGGTTCTATAGGATGAACGTTGCGTCAAGTTCTTTCTCATGTGTACAGGCTGTGTTTAGCGCTGCCACGCCTGTTCAGGTGACTTCAGCTTTGGACAACAGCAGTTCCGTCACTGAGGATGTGTGATCATCACGGTCTACGACAGTTCTTGGTTGTTTCAGATACGGTGAAATGAGTGCAACTGATCTGATTTGTTCAATAAATTCAAGTCAGTACTACAACACTGGTCTGTGAATTCTTTCCTTGGTTGTGCATTATGTATGTTATTTATATGCTCGGGCCCTCGTGACAGCTTGGACATAAGTCTTCCACACAGTGTAAACTGCGCCATCTGGCGGTCTGGAGACAAGGAAGTAGAACGCTGGTTACGTAGGTAACCGTGGTTCTACGACTGGTGGAAGACCGCCAGATAGGCCAGTCACTCGGGTCTCTGGTTCTGGCGAGAAAGGCTTCAGGCAATGATAGACGTGCGTACTACTGTTTTATCATTTGGGGCACGTCCTACGTCACGAGTGACAACTTGGGTATAAAATTCTCGGCAAGAGATGCGGCGAGCGCAAGGGGATTTCACAGTGTAAACTGCGCCATCTGGCGGTCTTCCACCAGTCGTAGAACCACGGTTACCTACGTAACCAGCGTTTTGAGTTGTTAGACTTGTGTAGTAATTGTATAGTATGGTATTGTTACTAGATGGATAGAACAATAGTATTGTAACTAGATGGATAGAAAGACACTCATAGTGACTTGTTGTGGGTGTCTGATTTCTTCACAGGTTCATCTCAAAGAAGGTGTTGTACCAGCTGACAGTGGAGAAGCCCGTCATCTACGATGGTAGTGACTGCCCACAGTGATGGGCTCCACCTTGAGAAGGCGACGGTTGCTGCCGACTGGGCAGACTGGCTTGTCAGGTCTTCCTCCTAGTGCCCAAAGCCTGGATTATACTACACCCCTTGTAACACTTGTAGCGAAGGCCGCATATGTTTTGTCTATCATATCTCTGGGTTTTCCCTATTGAGGTATGACTGACTGAGCAAGTTATTATTGTCCCAAGTGTTACATGGTTTATTATACATTACTGTCCCTGGGGTGATAAGGTCCAGTTGACATTTTTTATATAAAAAAAACAGCTATGTCAATCATAACAGTTTAGGGACTCAGGGAGGGATCAATAATAGGGACTCAGGGAGGGCATGGGTGGATCTTAAGTTCATTTTTATTCATTTTAATTACTTTTAACCAACTTTTGTCGGCTTGTGCCAAGTGTGTGTGTGTGTGTGTGTGTGTGTGTGTGTGTGTGTGTGTGTGTGTGTTTGTGTGTGTGTGTTTGTGTGTGTGTGTGTGTGTGTGTGTGTCTGTGTGTGTCTGTGTTTGTGAGTGTGTGTTTATAATATGCATGTGCTTTTGGTAGTCTGGCATTGTTTTTTGACACATTATTTACTTTGTTCATTGTGGTCCTGTGACTCGTAGACAAACACTGACATTGGTCTGTGGGCTGCCACACTCAAACACAACACATGGCTATTACAGCTTTCTCATAAATGCCATATACCATTCATCAATGACATTTACCGTTCAGCAATGCTATTACCGTTCATTTAATCAACAAATGCCAGACTTCTCCTCCACCTAGTTTGTTGCATAAATAGTAGGACCATTTTTTTATGTTTTAAACAAAAGTATGTTTATATAAACTCCATGTATGCAATTTTTGTTTTTTGCTTTTAGTGATGAATGTTAGGGTAGAGTAAATATCAAGAGCAAGTATAGCCAAGTAACAGGAGCAATAACCCATTTCCAGACCTTGTCATTCAGACAAAGCTTACCTCAAACCAGTGACTTTGTATCATAGTTAGCTGTCATAGCTGGGACAGCTTCCAAACCTGGAGTTTTTTTTTCCTTCTAAAACACAAATAGCTGCCTATTCAAGATTATGGAATATGACATTATTCATGGAGTCTTCTCCTTCCATATGCTCATATACCAAGTGTATATTTTATTTACATTATAGTGACGTTTTTTTGTAAACAATCATGCAATATTCATGACGATCCCCAGAGGCTTTCATAAACACTTTCATAAAGGCTTTCAGATCATCACCTTGCAGCAAATCAAATGAAATCCCCAGGGCGTTTGGAAACAGATGAGTTTTTCGCAGGAGCGCCTAAACTCAGGGCAGGTGACCACATCCCTCTGGAGTCAGGCAGGGCGTACGTTTTTTTTTTCGATTTTAGATAACACTCCGACCAGTGGCCTCACAGGAGAGGACGCAGCACAGTTCTGTGTATCCTGACCTGTAGGTGGTCTTAGGGTTCTGCGGTAGAAGACTTCTCGAAGGGCTGATAGGATAGAGTGGCTGATGGGTACGGGTTAACGAGGGAGATCTTGTAACCAGTGTAGTTAATGGTGACTGCTCTGTGGCTTTGATTGAGGTCCTTGATAGTAACTGTTCTGTGTGCAGTGTCCCTGTGGGTGATCGTATTCAGGTTCAGCGAGTTATCATTAGTATTCTGTGCGTGGTGTTCAGGTCTCTCCATGTTGAAATTCATTGAGATGTGCACCATAGTCCAAGGGTTGACTTATTCACTTCGGCCAGACCATCTCTTCAGAAACCCCCAAAAGGAAAAAAGATTTTTCCATAGGGCATTTGGTGCAGACACCGGCTATTGTGTGCTCATGGAATACTTTTAAAGTACCTCTGCTTTAAAAGACATGAAGAGACGGACCTGGCTCTCTCATCCTCAATGGGGTTTTGAGGATGTGAGGCAACTTCAGAGATACCAAGTCCTCTGTAAAGCGTCCTCTTCAGAAAAGCACTCAGTGAAAGAGCACAGTGTCATTAGAAATGCTCAATGCCTGGCCACAGCTCTATGCAGGAACTGAGTGACAGTTCCAGTTATGGTTCCAGTTCAACAGTTCAACAGTTCAGCTGTGTTTCCAGTTTGTTCTGCATTAGTCCCTTAATGTTTAGTGCTCAAAACGAAGCAATAGTTTTATCGTTTTACCATGATCATGAGTGGCCAATGGAATTAAGGCTATGCACACCTACACATTATACCATTTGTTAAACAAATCTAATTGCGCCATCCATATTATGAAATTGTGTCACTCAAATTGTTATATAAAATCAAGTCAAGGGCTATATGCAATCAGTCATTGCTATTTTAATATTCAGGGGGAATGTCATAATCTTTGTATCACTAATAAATGCTCTGAGAGCCACAATCAGTTAAGTGGGTACTGCTTATATTGAGATACAGTTTTATAATTACATATAAACATTTTGTATCTCTTAAATCTTTTTTGTAATTGATAGAAAAAAGAATGAGGAAATAAGAACACTATATATTTTCAGCACAGTTTTGCACTTTTGACAAGAAACAAATTTCTTTTTTAAAAGGCGATGAATGGTTTTATAAGAAGCGCTCACAACTTTTTGAGTTGATTGAAGAATCTTTTGAAAGTGTATTCGGTAGTCCTTAACCTCTAAATGAGAAATAGCCATGTGCCTGGAATATGCACCAGTCTGTTCATTCATCTAATGTGTCTCAGACCCTCTGAGGGAACCAAAGCCTCCAGACACGAGATTATACAGTATGTGAACCTCAGGTCCTTTTCTTTTTCTAGAGGTAATTAATGACTCCGGACCACACTTCGGCAAGAAAAAAGAGTGAAGCCATGAATCTTCAATGATCTAGAACGAGAAACAGGTTCCGCTGTGCTGTGAGCATCACTGTTGAATGGTTACTGATCACGTGGTGCATGTATTTTGTTTTGAGTCAGGTCAATAAATTCTGTAAAGACAGGTTCATGTCTCCTGTGTGGTTCTTTGCGCTTCAATACAAGGATACAAGGATACAAGAATACAAGGAGTTTCATTTGTCACATGTATATCGTTACTAAAGTAAAGAATGCAGTGAAATTTGTCAGTTCCTTCACCTGTTGTGCATATGGAGTCGGGGGGGGGGGGGGGGGGGGGTAGAGGAGTAGTATAAGTGCAAAAAGCATTTTTGTGCATGGGGGGTACTATACACAATGGTCAGTCTGTACATGTGGGTCTACAAAGATAGGGGCACAGATATTGGACACCACAAGAAAAATTGCACAGCTAAATCAAAACTGTTAGATTTTCAGTGTCTTGTCAGAGTATGGAGTTGCAAAGAAGAGTCATTTCAGATCTTCAACTATAAGGTAGTTATTTATCTTAAACACTTTGTATTGGGAGTCAGTGTCAAATTCTGCAAACAACTGTACACTGACAAATATGAACATGGTTCTGACATAATTCTATGTTTGATGCTGATGTGCTATTTTAGCTGGGTCCAGTGAAGATGAGCCAAGCTGGATGCTGATCTGTTGGGGAATTGCTGTATTAGCAGGGAATACTAAGCTGAATGTTGATGAAGGCTGTGGTTAAAACTCCAGCCACTGTGGCAGCGGGGAGAAAGACTTGGAGCTGATCAGGAGTCAGATGAGGTGGGGAGCAAGTCAAAAGCTACAGTACTATTCTACTTGACTACAGAAATATTGCTGGTTATGTTCTAGCAGTGAATTGTAGTGATGTTTAAAGAACATATCTGTTCACTCTTGTTTTAGCAATATAGTCAGGGGGCCAATTCTGAAAAGGGCTTTCCTTTAAGACTTTTGCGGACATGTTTTGGTACAAGCGGTCAACCTATTTTTTTAGTTACAAGACACCCATAGGTAAGATATTATGGTGGTTGTCAAGCAAAATTTTTTTTTTTTTGACTTGTGCAAGCAATTTCAGGCCAATTTTTTGGTTTCTTGCTCAACATGACATGCCAACGATAAATGTTGAATATCTCCACAACCACAAGGACCATATAGATAAAAATGGTATGGAATGAAAGCTAACACTCGTGGGATGTCTGCTGAAGTGTCAGAATTAACATTTATTGTACAGTATAAGAGACAACAGACCTAGAACATGAAAAAAACAATCTCCGCCTAAAGAGAACCAGTTTTCAAAGTGAATATCAGATTGGAAACATAACATAGCATTCCAAAACCTCTATCAATCAATACCCCTATCTATGGGAATGAGTCAAGCCAAGTTTAAAGCTTGTAGGGAGAGACAGTGCACTGCTGCACATGTTGTAATACTTTAATGTTATGGCGAAAATGTAGAACTGTAGATGGTGGTCTATGGTGCTATTTGACTTCATTAATGTACCAGGTTGTGACAAATTATGTTTAATGGACATATCACTATAGTTATCAATTCTACCCAAACATAACTGCTCTCTCAGTTCTTTAGGATTAGAGGTTAGTAACTAGTTAGTAGTAATAACTTTGTAATAGTCGTATGGCAAAGGTATTTTTCCCCATCCAAGCAGTGCTGCTCGGGTATAGGCAGCCAACAGAAGAAAGCACATGAAGGATGGCATGCTTTTCCCCCAGCTTTTAACCACAGAGCCTGTACAGGTCAGGTGCTTGGAGCTGACGATATGTGGATGTGAGGAAAGTCAGTGCAGTACCAGGCAGTGTCGATGTCCCTGACCAGGACTCAGACTGAGCACATGGACATGGTCCCTGGGTACCTTCTGTTGGCTGCCTACCTGAGCACCACTGCTTGGCTGCACTGTAAAACCCGGGAAGTTAACTTAAGTGTAAATAAGTCATTCAGCTGAGTTATTTCTACTGTATGTGTGTAGTTTGTGTTGGGATAACTTTAAGGAGTCAAGTAAACTACTGTATACTCATTTTATTCACCTAATTTCAACTTGAGTAAAATACAGTCATGGCTGAAAGTGTTGGCACCCATGTTAAAGTTGACTAAAAAGAGGAATATAAAATCATCTTTTGGAAATTGATCTTAGTGCCTTAAGTAATAGAAAAAGTAAAGTAGAAAATATCCAACCTTTAAGGACACCAACTTTCTATGTGAATGAATAATGTATCATAAACAAATAAAAGTATTGGCACCCCTATGTAACCCTATGGGAATGTAACACAAAGGGTTAACATAGGGGCAGGCAGATTTTTAAAGGCCACTTATTTCATGTATCCAGGATACTATGCATCCTGATAAAGTTCCCTTGACCTTTGGAACTAAAATAGCCCCACATCATCACACACCCTTCACCATAGAGATTGGCATGGTGTTTTGTTCAGTTGGCCTATTAGCTGGTTTGATTTGCATTGAGCTCAATGAGCATCAAACAGGCTAATAGGCTAACTGAACAAAACTGAACAAAACACCATGCCAATCTCTAGGTATGGTGAAGGGTGTGTGATGATGTGGGGCAATTTTAGTTCTAAAGACCAATGGAACTTTATCAGGATGCATAGTATCCTGGATCCATGAAATAAGTGGCCTTTAAAAATAAAAATCTGCCTGCCTCTATGGGAGTTGAGAACATAGGGTTAACATAGGGGTGCCAATACGTATGACCCCAGTCTTTTAAGGAAGAACATTTATTTATTCATGATACATTAGTCATTGCATGGGGTGCCAACACTTTCAGCCATGACTGTATATGCCACTCATTTCAATTAAGGCAAGAAGTATATTCACAATAAGAAGTGGCTGACCACACATTACATTTCCCAGAATGTCACTGTCCATAGTATTCTTAACACAGCATCACATATTAATCTTGACTGAAATTGAATCTTAAATGCAATAGTTAAACTATATTTACGGCTATACTATAGCTGTTATGTTATTGTGTTATTTACATTGACACCACACACCATCAAGCAGATGACTATCCACAACAGACTTGGCCTGTGGGCTGATTTTAAAATCTTAGATCATGTGTAATGCTTCTGACAGACGTAATGATAATCTGAAGATACAGTATATCATGATGGCCAGTACTGCCATGGTGATAAATATTATGTTTCACAATTACCCTCATTCTGCAGTAATCCTATTCATTTAATAGAAATTTAAACCTATAAAAAAAAATCCTGAAATCTTTACTCCTGAAGCTCATATCCTGCCCATAAGAGGGGTAATATAGTTACTCAATGTAAACATGCATAATGTGTCTGTATCTCCCCAAGAGACAATACAGACAGGCAATAGGAGGCTCAATCACACCATTGGGATACTCAACTTTGTGACACTTTCAAGTGACTATAGGTCAAAGTCAAATTGGGAAACGCAATCAACTTTGCATTAGGCCAAGAAAAAGTGAACTTCATAATGTTCTTTATATTTTGAGAATGGGCTTCTCCTTAATGGTATATCTGATCATATTCTGAAAATCATCAACACAATATTTTTGCCCATCACCTGGTAAACAGTAAGAAGCCACAATTAACAGCTAAGAGAACAAATACTTATTAGAAAATCAAAGAAGCATTTACCCATAATCCATAGAAAATGATAGCTCACACATTGAGTACATTGCATTTTTTCGTGTGTAGGCCTACATAATTCGTACTTGTCATGATAATTCACTCAAGTTGTTATTAGGTGAATACAATTAGTGTAGTATACTTGACTCCTTTAAGTTATCCCAACACAAAATGCAATACATACTGTACAATATACTAATAACTCCAGTTGAATGACTTATTTACACTCAAATTAAATGAGTTGCCAAACTCAAATGTCAAGGCATCCGGTTTACTCAAATAATTTCAGATAAGTTAGCTTCCCAGGCTTTACAGTATATAATTTGAGTTCAGTTAACTTCCCGGGTTTTACAGGGGGAAAACATACCTTTGCCATACGACTATAACAAAGTTGTTATTGCTAACTAGTTACTATGCCCTAACCCTAAAGAAGTGAGAGAGCAGTTATGTTTGGATTGAATGAATAACTATAGTAATATGTCCATTGAATATAATTTGTGTCACAACCTGGTATATTAATGAAGTTAAATAGCACTATACACCACCATACAGTTCTACATTTTCACTGTAACATTTAAATATTATAACTTGTGCAGCATTGCATGTCTCTCCCTACAAGCTTTTAACTTCGTCTTCACAACCACCCTGATATCTTACCTATTTGTGTCTTCTAACAAAAAAGAAAATAGGGTGACACTGACAGCTTGAACCAAAACATGTCTGCAAAAGTCTTAACGGAAGCCCTTTTCAGAATTGGCCCCCTGACACAACAGTGGCCCTTGTGGTGTGATACTCTTGTGGTATTTATTGATCATTATTTTTTAATGATCATGCTTGCACACAAGTTGGATTATATTGCACATTTGCCCAAGATTACAGTAGGTAACATGGAAGAAAAAGGAAGCACTTTGGGGGAAAAATCCGCTTTTTCCATTTTTAAGAATATAGTGTTAAAATGGACAAAATAAAATTTTTTAAGCTGACAACCTGTCTAGAACTCATGTTGAGGGGTTAAATATCAATACTGGATAGGTTGTATGCTTGTACCAAAAAGTGTCCGACAAAGTTTTAATATCAGTTTTGGCCCCCTGACTAGTCAGGGGGCCAATTCTGAAAAGGGCTTTCCTTTAAGACTTTTGCGGACATGTTTTGGTACAAGCGGTCAACCTATTTTTTTAGTTACAAGACACCCATAGGTAAGATATTATGGTGGTTGTCAAGCAAAATTTTTTTTTTTTTGACTTGTGCAAGCAATTTCAGGCCAATTTTTTGGTTTCTTGCTCAACATGACATGCCAACGATAAATGTTGAATATCTCCACAACCACAAGGACCATATAGATAAAAATGGTATGGAATGAAAGCTAACACTCGTGGGATGTCTGCTGAAGTGTCAGAATTAACATTTATTGTACAGTATAAGAGACAACAGACCTAGAACATGAAAAAAACAATCTCCGCCTAAAGAGAACCAGTTTTCAAAGTGAATATCAGATTGGAAACATAACATAGCATTCCAAAACCTCTATCAATCAATACCCCTATCTATGGGAATGAGTCAAGCCAAGTTTAAAGCTTGTAGGGAGAGACAGTGCACTGCTGCACATGTTGTAATACTTTAATGTTATGGCGAAAATGTAGAACTGTAGATGGTGGTCTATGGTGCTATTTGACTTCATTAATGTACCAGGTTGTGACAAATTATGTTTAATGGACATATCACTATAGTTATCAATTCTACCCAAACATAACTGCTCTCTCAGTTCTTTAGGATTAGAGGTTAGTAACTAGTTAGTAGTAATAACTTTGTAATAGTCGTATGGCAAAGGTATTTTTCCCCATCCAAGCAGTGCTGCTCGGGTATAGGCAGCCAACAGAAGAAAGCACATGAAGGATGGCATGCTTTTCCCCCAGCTTTTAACCACAGAGCCTGTACAGGTCAGGTGCTTGGAGCTGACGATATGTGGATGTGAGGAAAGTCAGTGCAGTACCAGGCAGTGTCGATGTCCCTGACCAGGACTCAGACTGAGCACATGGACATGGTCCCTGGGTACCTTCTGTTGGCTGCCTACCTGAGCACCACTGCTTGGCTGCACTGTAAAACCCGGGAAGTTAACTTAAGTGTAAATAAGTCATTCAGCTGAGTTATTTCTACTGTATGTGTGTAGTTTGTGTTGGGATAACTTTAAGGAGTCAAGTAAACTACTGTATACTCATTTTATTCACCTAATTTCAACTTGAGTAAAATACAGTCATGGCTGAAAGTGTTGGCACCCATGTTAAAGTTGACTAAAAAGAGGAATATAAAATCATCTTTTGGAAATTGATCTTAGTGCCTTAAGTAATAGAAAAAGTAAAGTAGAAAATATCCAACCTTTAAGGACACCAACTTTCTATGTGAATGAATAATGTATCATAAACAAATAAAAGTATTGGCACCCCTATGTAACCCTATGGGAATGTAACACAAAGGGTTAACATAGGGGCAGGCAGATTTTTAAAGGCCACTTATTTCATGTATCCAGGATACTATGCATCCTGATAAAGTTCCCTTGACCTTTGGAACTAAAATAGCCCCACATCATCACACACCCTTCACCATAGAGATTGGCATGGTGTTTTGTTCAGTTGGCCTATTAGCTGGTTTGATTTGCATTGAGCTCAATGAGCATCAAACAGGCTAATAGGCTAACTGAACAAAACTGAACAAAACACCATGCCAATCTCTAGGTATGGTGAAGGGTGTGTGATGATGTGGGGCAATTTTAGTTCTAAAGACCAATGGAACTTTATCAGGATGCATAGTATCCTGGATCCATGAAATAAGTGGCCTTTAAAAATAAAAATCTGCCTGCCTCTATGGGAGTTGAGAACATAGGGTTAACATAGGGGTGCCAATACGTATGACCCCAGTCTTTTAAGGAAGAACATTTATTTATTCATGATACATTAGTCATTGCATGGGGTGCCAACACTTTCAGCCATGACTGTATATGCCACTCATTTCAATTAAGGCAAGAAGTATATTCACAATAAGAAGTGGCTGACCACACATTACATTTCCCAGAATGTCACTGTCCATAGTATTCTTAACACAGCATCACATATTAATCTTGACTGAAATTGAATCTTAAATGCAATAGTTAAACTATATTTACGGCTATACTATAGCTGTTATGTTATTGTGTTATTTACATTGACACCACACACCATCAAGCAGATGACTATCCACAACAGACTTGGCCTGTGGGCTGATTTTAAAATCTTAGATCATGTGTAATGCTTCTGACAGACGTAATGATAATCTGAAGATACAGTATATCATGATGGCCAGTACTGCCATGGTGATAAATATTATGTTTCACAATTACCCTCATTCTGCAGTAATCCTATTCATTTAATAGAAATTTAAACCTATAAAAAAAAATCCTGAAATCTTTACTCCTGAAGCTCATATCCTGCCCATAAGAGGGGTAATATAGTTACTCAATGTAAACATGCATAATGTGTCTGTATCTCCCCAAGAGACAATACAGACAGGCAATAGGAGGCTCAATCACACCATTGGGATACTCAACTTTGTGACACTTTCAAGTGACTATAGGTCAAAGTCAAATTGGGAAACGCAATCAACTTTGCATTAGGCCAAGAAAAAGTGAACTTCATAATGTTCTTTATATTTTGAGAATGGGCTTCTCCTTAATGGTATATCTGATCATATTCTGAAAATCATCAACACAATATTTTTGCCCATCACCTGGTAAACAGTAAGAAGCCACAATTAACAGCTAAGAGAACAAATACTTATTAGAAAATCAAAGAAGCATTTACCCATAATCCATAGAAAATGATAGCTCACACATTGAGTACATTGCATTTTTTCGTGTGTAGGCCTACATAATTCGTACTTGTCATGATAATTCACTCAAGTTGTTATTAGGTGAATACAATTAGTGTAGTATACTTGACTCCTTTAAGTTATCCCAACACAAAATGCAATACATACTGTACAATATACTAATAACTCCAGTTGAATGACTTATTTACACTCAAATTAAATGAGTTGCCAAACTCAAATGTCAAGGCATCCGGTTTACTCAAATAATTTCAGATAAGTTAGCTTCCCAGGCTTTACAGTATATAATTTGAGTTCAGTTAACTTCCCGGGTTTTACAGGGGGAAAACATACCTTTGCCATACGACTATAACAAAGTTGTTATTGCTAACTAGTTACTATGCCCTAACCCTAAAGAAGTGAGAGAGCAGTTATGTTTGGATTGAATGAATAACTATAGTAATATGTCCATTGAATATAATTTGTGTCACAACCTGGTATATTAATGAAGTTAAATAGCACTATACACCACCATACAGTTCTACATTTTCACTGTAACATTTAAATATTATAACTTGTGCAGCATTGCATGTCTCTCCCTACAAGCTTTTAACTTCGTCTTCACAACCACCCTGATATCTTACCTATTTGTGTCTTCTAACAAAAAAGAAAATAGGGTGACACTGACAGCTTGAACCAAAACATGTCTGCAAAAGTCTTAACGGAAGCCCTTTTCAGAATTGGCCCCCTGACACAACAGTGGCCCTTGTGGTGTGATACTCTTGTGGTATTTATTGATCATTATTTTTTAATGATCATGCTTGCACACAAGTTGGATTATATTGCACATTTGCCCAAGATTACAGTAGGTAACATGGAAGAAAAAGGAAGCACTTTGGGGGAAAAATCCGCTTTTTCCATTTTTAAGAATATAGTGTTAAAATGGACAAAATAAAAATTTTTAAGCTGACAACCTGTCTAGAACTCATGTTGAGGGGTTAAATATCAATACTGGATAGGTTGTATGCTTGTACCAAAAAGTGTCCGACAAAGTTTTAATATCAGTTTTGGCCCCCTGACTAATATTTCAGTGAACAATTGCTATTGAATGTTAATGTAGAACCTCAATGGGACCCAAGCGCCACATTATGGCTGATTCCTGTGGGATGGCTAACGGATCCACATCGGAGTGGAGGGTCACCCTGCTCCCAGGAAGGAGCCGGCACAGGAGAATCCAGAGGAGAAGATGTCTATTGCTTGGACCAGGCTGAAGACCACAGAGACACCTCTGGCCTGAGTGAGTCAGTAATACAAAAAAGTTTCACCTCCACATTGTATTTGAGTACTTGTAAATGTGTGTGTGTGTGTGTGTGTGTGTGTGTGTGTGTGTGTGTGTGTGTGTGTGTGTGTGTGTGTGCACATGTGTAACTCAAATGAAAAATGTCTGTAAAAAATATGAATGGCATGACAAACCAAGTACCACTAGGACAAAAATCATTCCAAAATCCAAATTACAGCTGCAAACTAATGTGCAGAATGTTACAATGAGCACATCACTTGGTAGGATGCATCTGCCTGAGGTCAGTCCAGGGTGAGGAGTTTTATGATTGGGACTATGCATCACAGCACAACATCATCAACTGTAACAAAAGAATGTCAACAGTGATTTTGGTGTTTGCAAGGATTCTGCATGGCCTTTTTGATGATTACATCGCCAGTTTTTGATCAAACGCCTTACTGGTGCTTTATATTCCTTGCAGTGCAATTAAGGGGCTATACACAGCGACAGGCGTCTGCCATCTTCCCCCACTTGTCCCTGTGCCAGGAGAAAGAACATCAGGCAGTGCCACTATCAATCAATCAACCCAGCTCACTTTGGCGCTATGGCCCACCAAACTGCCAGCAATATCCAAAGATTGTCCTGTCAGCATTTCACAGGAGAGGTTTACCATGAGTAACTGGGCTCTTTCCTATACTGATGTGTGATGTGCTGCAGCTTTGATTAACGGAGTCAGTTGTCTTATGTAGCGCTTCATTTATTTTGGCGCTTTGTCCCTGTCGCTTGACAGAGCTAATGCGTTCATGTAACTGTTAGGATACACATCAGTTGTTGGCCATTGAGTGGTGTGGTTAAGTCTGTTTTGCCCAGCCATTCTGTTGAAGAACTGAAGATGGTAATCTCAGTTGAGGCTGAAGAGCATAATTAAGGTCTGATTGAATGTACTGAACCTGACAAACCCAAGGCACATTTGTAAAGGTCAGTTTAGAGGGAGGTCAGGGGATTTCAGGGGCTTTACCCTTTGCAGTACTATGCTGTGAAATTGCTACAATGTACTGTGAGCAAGCCAAAGAGATGGGATTTATGGGAGGTGTCCAAAATGGCGGTTGGGAATAGAATGTGCGCTATCTCCATGTTCTATCAGTATTACAAGGCACACCTCTGACAGCTTTGGATAGTGATGCTATATTACTTGGAGGCAAGACATTATCACATTTATCACAATTCTGTGGAAGAAAATGTCTGTCAGAACCTGCTCTCTGAGTATACACTGATGTTTGTGATTGTGTGTGTGTGTGTGTGTGTGTGTGTGTGTGTGTGTGTGTGTGTGTGTGTGTGTGTGTGTGTGTGTGTGTGTGTGTGTGTGTGTGTGTGTGTGTGTGTGTGCGTGTGTTTACTATTTGGAAAGTAGCCAAGCTTGCTGATTCCAAGAGTTTCAATCTGTAACATTACCTTACCACAAATCACTTTTACAGAGGACTACATTCTGAGGGGCACATCCAGCAGCATCAGTTGCTTAATCCACTCTCTTTTGAGAATATAGCGTCGAAACACCAGCAGATCAAAGTAACTTGCATGCAAATTGTGTGGTCTACTTTCAACGAATTGTAATGGACAATAATGTCTCTCACATCAAAGAGAAGCCGGCCTATAGTTCGAATGGACTCCCTCATCATCTTTCCACTGTAATTGTGGAGTAACGGAAATCTGCGCTGCTCAGGCAGCCACTCAAAGTGAGAGATGGGGAATGCGGGTGACCGTGCATTTCCCCCACGCGAGACGCAAACGCAGACGGTAGCCTACACGAACTTCAATATTTTTTTGCGGAATTAATCTCTCGTGGTATTGAGTCGATAGGCTTCTCTTGCCCTCCCATGGGTACGTCACCTTCTTAAATTGGCTTCCCACATACAAGACAGTTATTAAAAAGCTATTTGGTCTAGCCAGAGGAGACCGGACTCTCAAGAGAGTGGTCACTCCAGTGCGTCCAAGCGAAGTGAAGATGAGTGTCCTCAGTGTGAAGATTCTGTGCGCTGTCTTCCTGACAACGGTAAGTAACGTTATCATGTGAAATGGTTGTGTTTTTCTCTCCTGGTGTATCATACCATTTATTGCAAAAATAAAGTCGGTTGAAAATAATAGTTGAACATGCGGAGGGATGCGGCGTTTCTCCCAGAAATTAGTTGATGTAGACTAGGTTATACAGTGCATATATTTTGTTCGTCGCCTTAAATCCTATATTTGTTAGTCAACGATTCTCGCTAAATGTATTTGAAACTCTAATGAAAGACAACATTGTCACAAACAACAACAAAGTATATTATTTTCCCCAACCTAAATTTGAATGGCTGTCTTTTCTAAATGGATAATACAAAAAAAATGACAACATAACGACGACAACGACTACAAAACATTGAATGGCAGATCCATAAGCTTGATCAGTTGCCAGATAGGCTAAATAGTTGCACGTGCCCATATAGCGTAAGAGCCTTCATTTCACTTCACAGACATTTCTCACGGTCAGCACTGTGCTAATGTTTGTTTTCTGGTAATTCAAAAAAGTCTCTCTGCCAGTCACACATGGAGACCTGGATTTGCTGAGCATAAAGTAGTGAACGTGATGAACTTGAACAGATTTTATGTAGGCTACAGTAGGCTACAAACATGACATTTTAAGATGTCTTAAAATTGTCTCTTTATTTTGGTCATTTCCTTATATGCTTTAAGATGTGAACATGTGTTTCACTTGAAAGTAGGCTAGCCTACTACATGTCAGTGTTAATAACTGTGTATTGCCATGACTCCTGCTTAGCATCCTGTATGATAGACTCTTCTTCATCTTTTTGTCCAGTTATGGTCAGTCCTTTCCTTTTGTTAAAGGTTGAAATGGTTTCCATGGCCATGACAAATATCTCTATCTTACTGTTGAACTGAGTGTTGAAATGGGTGTTGCCCCAACTATTGGTCATATTTAATTTTTTAACTATCAAAACAATGACTGTCCCGTTACTGTTGTAGATTATTCAACAAAGTGAGCAAAAGGGAGATTAAATAATGTACGAAACGGTGTGTTAGACTAGAGACCTCATAGACGCTTCAAGGAGGCTGTGAGAGAACCTTGCCAGAGTGTGTTGTGGTTGTAGTAGGGTATAACTGTGCTCTGACCCTGAGTTTGTGCTCTGTGTACTTGATCGGGTGGATCAATTCCAATGACATACCTGAGGCAAAGTCATTATAAAGACCATTAAGGGTTGTCAGTCTGCATTGGCTGTGTCAGCCACATGCAGCGCTTCCTGTGAGGAGAGCTCATTACCACTCCCTAGTTCAATTAATGGACAAATAATTAATGTAGTGTTGCCAGTTTGTCTTATAAGTGAACAAGTAATATGCGTGTCGTGTGCATCTTTTTCTTTCTCTCTCTTACACACGCACACACACATATACAGTATATACTGTATAGGTCTACACACAATGTCTGTCTCTTCCGCTGGCTCTCTCCCTGAAAGACCGAAGGAAGTCTATTGATAAATCATGACAAGACATGATGCATACCCTGTGAGCCACTTGCTAAAGAGGCTGGGGTGGCCGGAGGTAGCCTAATATTTAATTGGCAATCTCAGTGCTGGGAAATGACCTCCTTCCCCAGAGTGTAGAATCATTGATGGCATTAGTGTGTGTGCATGTCTTCATAATCACACTCACAATTTAATTACATGATAGGGACAGTGTTTTGAGTGATTAATTCAAAGCTAATTAGTACTCTGTAACGTTTTGCGGTATTGCTGCCTGGGTATATATGCCGTATCACAAGATATGCAACCTGAAAAAAAGACCCCAAAAGGATAATATCCATAAATCAAATGTAGAACTGATACCACTGTGTACATGAATGCAATATCGATCATCACGATTGAGTGTGTTAGTAATGCATTATGAAGAGTGTAAGTATGGACACAGTCATTTTTGTAGGTTATTAGAATAGACTATGCTTCTGTCAATTAAAATAATGCCTCTGAGGACAGTTTATCCTACCAATAACATATCATCATCATATGTTGCTTCATATAGCTGAAGCATACTCAAAGGTTAATGTCTTACAAAATACCTTACTAAATGATGCTGACAGTCAGTCTCCATGGAGCCCAGTGAAGCATTGACCTTAAGTGGTCCACTGAAGCCCATCTCAGTTCAGTTCATTGGTCAGATGAGGTGTGTATGATGAGCTCTCTGTGCTCCCATCATCTCCCAGGGTTATGAAGAGCTGAGAGGTCATTAATGACGCTTGTGCCTACTCTTGAGAGAACAGCCCTGGCCCATGTTCTCATGTTAAATCCTACTTTAATGAGTCTGTTGAGGAGAATCAAGATGAGCTCTTGGATCACCTATGATACCCCTTCACTTCAGCATCTCCAGTGGGGGGCATCTGTGGCGCAGACAAAGCGGCGCATGACATCAAACGCCCCATTGCAGTATTTTCCTCCAATCCCCCACACTGTTTGTGAAAAACAGAGATATTTTTAAACAATCCTCAAATTATTTATTATAATAGATAAATAATGGAGTGAGTGTGCATGAATTGGTGATCTCACAATTTATCAATTTCTGTCACATTTTAAGTTAGTTATTTGCTAATTAATCGTTCATTAGATGTATCATTAAGATTAAGTGTATTTCTGGCTGATTTATCATGTTTATTTATACTAATTTGCTATAAATGTTGGGCCTAATGAAGTTGCCAGAAGAGAAGTTACATTAATCAACCCGCTATGTAAAGATTGAGATCACTGTGAAATATGTAGTCCGAAATAACTAATGAGCTGCAGGCAGACTATATGATCAAATATAACTCCAGGATGGTGCAGAGTATAGCAGCAGAAACTCAAAGCGTGATGGTGTACGTGATCCTTGGGGAGCACTATTCTAACGTGAGGATATGAAATGCATACACACGCTCTTCCCACAGCAAAAATAAACTCACGGACAAACAAGAGCGAATAAATCTATGACATTTGTTTTGTGGTTAATGAAACAAGAGGGTGGGAGAGTGAGAGAGAGAGAGAGCACTGTTGAGGCAATGTTGACAGGATAGACCTTTGGTTGACTGTAATTTATTATGCTTGTATGCTCCAGTAATGCACCCAAAACCAGACAGGCACTATATGCCTATAGAGCCATAGAAAATATGCTAATCATTGTCTGTTTTGGTACTAGAAATGCTGCATCTTCTGACTTTGAAACATAGGAACAACCCCTCGTTAAAATCTGAATCATTATAGTTGAATGAACAGACTTCTTGTACTTTATATGTTCTTGCAAATAATGCTGGTTTTATGAGATTGTGTCTATATTATGCTCAATGGTCCATGTCATCACTGCCACTCAGCTAGCTTCTGGTGGAGTTTATGGTCATTTGTAAACTGGTAGAAGGAGAGACCATTTGTCATGTTTCCGTGCTTGGCTGAGGAGCTGATATCTGAAGGACTAGGGTTGGACAGACACATCTTGTAAGAGTTCATCGCTCTTTAGTAAATGATAATGTCTGTCTCTTTCTCTCATGACTTTGTATCTCTCCTTCTCTCTGTTTCTCTTTATTCCCCTGGGTTTTCCACTTCAGCACACTTTAAAGTTGCCCTGTCCTGCTCTTGCCTAACTCTTGCGTGATAATACTCCTGAAAGCTTTGTGCTATCAAATTACTCTCAGTGCATCAGAAGTGTCTCATCATTTCCCCTCTCATTGCCTACTCCATCCATCCCTCCCTCTCTGGCGCTTTCTCTCTCCTTTCTTTTTCTCTCTTTCATCTGTTTCTTTTCTCTCAAGCTCTAAATGTGATATTTGGAAATTGTTTTGACCATATCTCTGCTTGTGTGCTGCTTTTGGGGTGTAATGGGATGTTCCTGAAAGATGTCCCTCTCAGATGTACCGCTTCCACAATCCCCACTCTCCGCTCTGTGCCCACCCCCACCCCCCCACCACCGCCTTTCCCTTTCGGCTTTTCCGTTACTCCGTCTTCATTCTTCTCTCTCTGCAGATTGTGCAGCTGCATTTAGGGTTTATTATTATTATTTTTTACCACCAAACACCTGTGTGAATAAGCCTGCTTGTGCATTGAGATGTGTTGCCTACATGAGAGTGATGTGTGTGTGTGTGTGTGTGTGTGTGTGTGTGTGTGTGTGTGTGTGTGTGTGTGTGTGTACATATACCTGTTTATGTGTTTGTGTGGGTGTTTGCACTCATGTGTATGTGTTTCTTCTGTTCATCGCCTTGGTAACTGCACCAAAAAAATCTCTTTTATTGAAGGACGGGTGGGGGGGGGGCGAGGCATGCTACGCTAGAGCCGTTCTGTGCAGCGTTCGCGTTGGCCTGCGATTTGTTGGGCCACAGGTAATGGATGTTTACAGTGTTCTGGGATGGATCTGTGTCGGTGGTCACCCCAGAGACCTCAGCACGTCGCTGCCTGCTTCCGCCAAAAGACAGGTGTTGGGCTGGCTTCGCCTGGCAGAACTTCATCCCATCTCTCTCTCTCTCTCTCTCTCTCTCTTGCTCTCTTTTCTCTCTTTATTTTCTTCCTGTCTTCTTGCTTGTGCTTACAGTTTTGTTCCACTTGCTCTCCACCAGCCTTGTCTCAAAGTGAAATGTGGTTTAGAGCTCTGATAAGAGGAAAATAATGCACTCTTTCAAAGCGGCACTCTGCTCTACTCTAATACGCTGCTCTCCAGGCAGGGTTTGTGCAACGAGTGGCACTATATGGTATTTTTTAAACATAGCACACCTGTCCGTGGAAGCCCCACCAGAAATCGCACACTCATTTCCCTTGGAAATGGAAAGAAATACATGTTATTGATCTGAGTAAATGAATGATAGTGTTTGCTGCAACGTGTAAGGTTTTATGTATAAGCTATAACTAAAGTTACATATGTAGTCCACTGATAATGTAGCTGTCAAAATGCCGAAGATATTGTATGAGTTTTTAAATCATTGCATGCTCAAAAATGACTAAACAACAATTCACTGACAGGCGTCCAGAATAATCCCCCTGTCACTACTACAGTGGAGGTAATCCACCATTATTCAATCACCGAGTTTGAATGCTTTATAATCTTCCAGTTGGCACCTCAAAGAAGCACACCAAGCAATTTAGGGAGGATTGCGTGGGCTGGACAGACCCAAGGCTGGAGCGCAGGCTTAATCCACATTGAAACACAAATGACTCATTATTCTAGGAGCTGATGGTGCATTCCAGTTCAGATAGACTTTGCGTCATTCTTTGAGTTTAAAAGCTTCTTTCTGAGGAGAAGGTATATGAAGCCCTTAAAAGTTAGATGAGCCACTGAAAGTACTAACAACGTTTGTTTCGTGCTTTTTGCATGACCACACCGGTGACTCCTGATCACTGGTACAGCCCCAGTGCTTCTGTTCTTGCTAAAGATGTTCCTTCCTGATACGCCTTACTGAGACTGTGGTGAAGTAAAACGATGCTTGATGGAGGGTGAAAGATCTCTCCGTCTCTGAGGATTTGATTTCTTTTCCCTTTGTCGTTGGCTCTGTCCTGCTGCCCATTCAGCCAGAGAGTCTGTAGTTTGTCTCTTGCGCTGTTGAACTGCAGTGGTTGTAGTCTTGCTCTGGAAATATTCGGTCCATATCTGCTCCATATACAGTATGTACCTGATCAGTCACTGTAATTGTCCTATAGCTAAATGGATTAACTAAATTGCTTGTGTGAGGAATGACACTAATTAGCTTTGTCAAGTCAGCAGGAATGTTACGTGGGGTCTTTAGCAACATTTTGCTGGCAACAAATTCAAAATGAACGTACATTTTGTGTCCATTGGGCTTTACATGATTTGAAGATCATAGCATTCTGTTTTATTTACATTTTACCCAGTGTCTCAACCTTTTTGGAGTACTTGTTCCATACGTTCACATGCAAGCAGATTCCCTCAAATGCACCGGTGACCATCAAAGTACCGATGCGCTGTTTGAAGTCACACTGCTTGCTGTGTGCATAACATACCCATGACTGATTAAGAAACATAGGAATGCCTTTTGTGCCATTTGTTATCCATTTGATAACAAAAACACTTTAAATGTGGACTGGACAGCCTACTCAATTTAAATAAGCTTTTCACTAGTGACCATGCATGTTAGACTGTCGTAATAGAGCCCTAGGCCGGATGTAACTCTATAGTTACAAGCCTAATCTCTTTTAGCTACGTTACAGTTGTCTCTCTTCATGCAGGAACTAAAATGATTAGTTTTACCAATGGAGATCTTTATAGACACTTAACATATAACACTTCAGCGCACAGCTGGAAACTGGAAAATTGAAACCTTTCATGACAAATGGGTAAAAATAACCGACCGGAAATTATGCTTGGGGTGTGGGCCTGAGTGAGGCTTTTGCCTAACACTGTCTGTGCTTCATGCTGGTATAATGGGACTTGGGACCAGCAAAATGTCTGGCCTCCCCTAATGCGACTCCCAGACACAGATTGGGAACTGCTGTGGAACGTGCCAGACCCCGCTGCTATGCTGTTTGGCCTGGCAGCCCCTCTCAGAAGGGACCACATGTTTGAAAATCCCAGCTGACAAGCATAGCGGGCCTCCAAATCCAACACCCTTTCATCCTGATTTGAGACAAGCAAGTGGGTCTGATCCTCACAGACTGTGCAGCAACACCACACACACAGGTGTTCAATCAGCAACTCTCTTCAGGTCTCATTAAGGCACTAGCAGCTGCACTTGCAACTTGGAATGTTGCTTTAAAGAGACTCTATGCAACATTTTCAAAGTCATAAAATCGCTTAAGAATCGTTGTTTTGCTTGACTGACCAGTTTTATCGAAAACAGTAATATTTCCTCGCGCCCCCAGTGTCCCTATCTGCTATTGCAGCCTTGCAGTTTGTCTAGGAGGCGATCGCTCCTTGTTTACATCTGGAAGTCTGAAACGCGTAAGGAACAACAAGAACCACGCTTGCAATTTATAAATATATATATAGCCTATATATGTCTAAATATACACGCTAAAGCTGTAGGGGAAGCTCTGCAGAGAAATATGCAAGCATAAAACGAGCGAAAACGAAAACCGAAACCGAAACCAAATGAAATCGCCAATCCTGCATAGTTTCTCTTTAAAGAAACTTGCTTTAAATCTTACAAGATCGGTATAAAAAAGAAAACATTCAAAAAGACCATGAAGGAAATAAATTGTAGAGGACTACACTAATTTCCTGTGTATTAGCCACATTGTGTAGATGTATAAGCCGTAGGAGAGTTTTACACAAGTTAAAAGAAACAAAACCATATTAATACCAAGTTAACTGCCCCTGTGTATTAACCTCATAGCTGAAGAAATTTTGCCACTGCTAATAGTCAGGAAATTGCGGAATGTGACAAACTGGAGTGGGAAATGATTTGAGAGAAACAGCCATATTTTTGTCAGGCAGATGGAGGTTTGCATTCTACACAAACCTCACCCTATATGCCAAAAACTGGATCTGTTTTCCTCCATCGTACTATCGACCCGCTGTTCCTCACCGTTTTCTTGAGATGATTGGTTTTGCTGAATTATCAGCCTAATGAATTGTGCGGCCACCCGTGACAAAGGTTCTGCATTCCGTAGAAAATGAAAAGGAGCCGAAGCTCATATTTGTTGGAGTTGCCCAACAGCACCAGTCTGCACAATATGTCCATGACCTGCTGAACTCTCACATTCAATGATCTTTGTCTCAGTTAACAAAAAACAGCAGCACCATTAACACCAAAACACAACAGAGGCAGCAGCTCTTGTATTACTCTTGTAATGTCATCTCTTATCATCTCTCATCAGTTCTGCATGAGTCACTGCAGACAATAGTAATGAGATGAGTTCTGATAGTTTGACATTATTGAAATGTCATTATGGCTTTAATACAGTAAGTGGGGGAAAGAAGTATTGAATGCATCAACTTTTTTCTTCAGTAAGAATATTTCTAATGAGGCTATTCTCATTACATTTCTGCCAGACATTAGTATTAACTCAGAAAACTCAGAAATGCATCCATTAAAGTCCATAAATGAAGAATGCATCCCCCTCTGACCATATGCCTATTGTGTTCAATGTTAAACTATTAACTCACTGTTTACTATACTCTCGTCATATTAACTCGCTGAATGTTTCTTGGGAAATGCTATCACTGCCTCTGTCACAGCCCATGACCTCTTACTGTAGGCCTGATGAGCTGATATCCTTCTTCAACACATCTTGCTCAGCTATCCTTGAAACTACTGTACAGCCCCTCTGAAACTCATATGTCCTAATTTTAAATCTCAACAGTGGCTTGACGATTCCAACCACCATCTCAGGCAGGTTTGTTTAAGGACTGAGCGTAAGTGGGAAAAACATCCTAGTCTCTCTAGAAATATTCAGAAATTCCCTGGCCAGTTTCCAAGCTGCAGCTAAAAGCCAGGGCTAAACATTTTTCAGATATAATAAGCAGACATTCCCATCCTTTTATTCTATGCCATAAACTCAATTGTTAACCAGCAAGTCTCTCCAGAGGTCGAGGCATCCACCAATAACTGTGAAGAGTTCTTGAAGTCTTTTTGACCATTATCAGAACACAGTTCACTCTGACAACCCATATATGATTCTATGATTCAATCCCTTCACATATTATCAGATGCTTTTGATGCTATTGACCCCTCCATTCAATGTTTTTTTAACTCCTGCCTTGCCACCGGCACTGTTCCTACATGTTTCAAGCATGCGATTGTCCAACCTATGCTAGAGAACATAATTGGAATGAAAAATGTCATAATCATTTCTGCCCTATCTCTAAACTGCCATTTATCTTAAACATTTTGGAGAAGGTGGTGTTAACACAGCTGCTTCCATACCTCTCAACTCAAAAGCAGATTGTTCAATCTGCTTTCAAATCCCATCACAGCACTGAGACAGCCCTGTTAAAGGTGACAAATGACCTGTTGCTCACTCTTGACTCAGGAGATAATACCATTCTGGTCATGTTGGATCTTAGTGCTGCATTTGACACTGTAGACCATGGTACACTACAAGAGCATCTTGAACAGTGGGTTGGCATTGACCCACATTAATTAGCATAAACTATAAGTGTATGAATGAAGAAAATAAATGCATTCCCATGCTAGACCATAGCCATAGAACACGGCTATAATTACAGTTCCGTAGCCATACTAGTCTCTATGGAATTTTCCGTAGTCTCACTGAATTTTCAGTCCTTCATCTTGACCCTTGATGGCATCATAAACCATTTTTCAACCTGGGTCACATGATCTCAAAGCACAGCAGATGATGTGATCTGTACTGTTTTAGTGTGCTATAGGTGTTTAAGAGTGTTCTTTTCTGGGCCTTGACCTCGCCAAGTTGCTGCTGTCTGGGCTCAGTGGAGCAGCAGCATTGGACGTGTGCATTCTCATCGGACACTGGCGTCCATACAGACAGCTCCTGAACCTTGAGATGCTCCTTGAACGATTTGTTATTTCACCAGCTCAACATGCTGGTCTGAGCTGGTCTAAGACAAAGATGTGCCTTTATACATTTCCTAGAGATAACCTCGATGGATGTAGGGACTGTACTTTGCCTTTTAGTGCAATGTCCAGTATCCATACGGCACTAGCCAATGTGCATGTCCTAAACTGCCAGAAACTAGAACAACAACATGGTATTTATATCCTATTTTCAATGGCAGAGTCTGGGCTCTTATACTTTTGTTGTGTATGACAACTGGAAAAAATGTCTAATTCTTCTGTTGTACACTGTACAGTATGTTGATACAAATGACAGTAGGACAAATATTTGCATTAACATGAACTCCCTTTTCTACTCTTTGAATTCAAACCCGCTGTGACTTCTTTCCTTTTTCATTTGTCTTCTCTGCTGCCAGAGATCCACAGTCAAACGCTTCAATGTCTTCATAAATTTACCCGTTTATAGTTATTACCTCTGCCTGAATGATCTGCTTTCAGAAAGCCCTAGTGACTGTAGTGGTGATGGATTGAGGCGATACAAAGTCTTACACGGACAGTCACAGCAGCTCAACACCACCTGCGTCTTCTCTAGGTCTGCCTCGCAGGTGCTGGCTGAATCACTACAGCGCCCGGTCAGAAAGGCGAGAGGGAACAATTTTGCAGACGTTCATCCGACTTGTTAGAAGCAAATCAATTTCCTGCTCACCAGAGGGAGAGTCTTCAGACGGTCTGAAAATGTGGGCATGCTATGACAGAACTGCGGCTGCACCTTGTTCAAGCAGTAGTGTTCAAGTGCAGGGGCGCTATGCAAGACACAGTTGTGGGTGTGGAGGCATGGAGGGGTGGGGGCCTGAGGAGCATAAATACTAACACTCCTGCAATTATCTTACATTTCACCTGTTCAAAGACTTCTAACGGAATATTTTTAAACTTCGCTAAACCAGCGCACAGTAATTTCTCTTTACTTTTGGGTAAATAGCCTACTGTACCTGTACATTTATACTTTACATGTTTTTGTTGGCAGCTGATATGACACTGTGTGTGTGTGTGTGTCATCCACTTACTTCAACTTTGGCTTCTACATTGTTGCCTGTTTTCTTGAGAATAGCCAAATCGGGCTAGCTAACAACACCTCTCTTCAGGTCTTCTATTGTGCAGTGTAAAAGACAGGAGCACAACAACTTCATGTACCACTAAGATTACACACACACACACACACACACACACACACACACACACACACATACATACTCACACTGACTAGGCTACTTGATCAGTCTTTTTTTTTGATTTGGTGAGAATGTTGGCATTCTGAACTCTTTTATACTGTAAACTTGTATTGTGTGTTTATGCTGTTCTGGAATCAGTAGAGGGGTAGTTGAAGCTGTCTGCTGTCCTCCCTCAGTGCTGTAGAAAGCCACGGCTGCTGCTGGTGTTAAGCAGCTTTTGCGGTCGCCTTGAGGCTGTGTCCAGCAGAAGGCTGCAGCCTCAATCACGCCGGAACAATCTGCTTCTCCAGAATTCTAACAGCCCCATTTTTATCACATTGGTTGGCTAACCAGGGCCATTTTAGGAGGAGGAATTTGTGTGTGTGTGTGTGTGTGTGTGTGTGTGTGTGTGTGTGTGTGTGTGTGTGTGTGTGTGTGTGTGTGTGTGTGTCTGTGTGTGTCTGTGTGTGTGTGTGTGTGTGTGTGTGTGTGTGTGTGTGTGTGTGTGTCTGTCTGTCTGTGTGTCTGTCTGTGTGTCTGTGTGTCTGTCTGTCTGTCTGTCTGTCTGTCTGTATGTATGTGTGTGTGTGTGTGTGTGTGTGTGTGTGTGGCCTAGTTTCAGCCTCCACCACTCCGAAGGAATGAATGGAATCAAGATTGCAATGTGCAGCACAGTGTGACATAATGTGCACAGCCCAGTCATATGCAGTCATGCTGGTGAAACTGTGAACAGTGAAGCTCAGAAGAGAAGAGCTGAGCACCACATCAGACCCCACACGATGTGTAGAGCTCACACACATCCATCAGTGTCATGAACTGTACATAATACATCCATCCACTGCAGTAACACACACTCACAACACACACACACACACACACACACACACACACACACATACACAAACATTCTCACAACACACACAAACACACAAACACACATACACTCATATGCCCTCCATCAGGGAGTTCCCCTTCGACAGAGGCCATCTGTCTAATGATTAGAATAATCTTCTTTCCATTTGAAAAGATGAATATAAAGAAGTAGAGAAAGCACAAGGCTATCTCATGCTGTCTTATCAAGGCTTATTTAAATGAGATGCCGAAGCACATCAAGCACAGTGGGTCCCTGCCTGATCATCCTCAAAAACCCCACATCCATCTATCCATCCATCCATCCATTCAAATGTCCATCACTCCATCTATATCCCATTTCTATCCACCATTCCTATCTATCCATCTATTTTTCTGGGACAGTCAGCCCCAGAGAGAGCATATAGAGGGAGAAGGAAAAGCCTGCAAATTAACTTTGGGGATCTCTGGAGAATTTCTCCAAAGCAATGTTGTGAGTAGACATAGAATATGCGCTCGTTTTCTGGATGCTTTCATGAATGTATGGAGTAAGGAGTGGGTTGGTTGGGGGGATGGGAGGATGGAGGGGTTATGGCATGGGTGATGAATTTTTTCCAGCTTTAAGATTTGTTTTTGCGTTCATAGTCATTATTAAGTGACTTCAGCTGTGTGTGTGCACTCATGCATGCAGACATAATGTGTGAGTGTGCTCTGCATATTTCAGTTTGTGTGTGTGTGTGTGTGTGTGTCCTTCTCTCTCTCCCTCTCTCTCTCTCTCTCTCTCTCTCTCTCAGGGAGCAAATAAATAACAGGCAGTGTATGGGCATGATGGGACTGTATTGTATTGTGATACTCCATATACTCTTGTGATACTTATGTGAACCAAATAGCAAACAAGTCGCTGTTTCACTGTAAAAACGTTGCTGTAGTTTTTACAGTAACTTACTGGCAGCTGGATGCCAGTAAGTTACTGTAATATTTTACAGTATGATTACTGTATATCACAACTCACGCTTTTACAGACCAATTATCACCTAACTCTTTGTCCAACTTCACTCTCGGACCCGCGCACAAGCACACACGCACACACCTAAACTCCGCCCACCAGTTCCTCTAGAAGGGACACAACAATTTCATGAACTCGTAACACATTACACACAGGTAACAGGGAACACATTATGTGTGTGTGTAGTCAGTAATAGGCTATCCCTGATAACGCTTCAGCACAGTTTTACTGTATGTAGAGTGACTCATAGACCCAGACTTCAACCATGACTGTGATATTAGATCAGTACACTGTACTGAGATGATCAGTTAACCAGGTCTGCTACTGAGTTAGTCAGGGCTGCCCCAGCTGCAGGGCAGGCACAGCAGTGTACTATGGGACAGCAGTGTACTAATTGCACAGCGCTCAGGTACAACGCGAACAACCCCTGCTGTGCCACACTTATCGTAGGTCTCTGAGAACATTTCACCAGCCACGCCATACATCCACAGAGGGCCGACAGAGTTGACTGAATGAGGATGACTGTCTGGGCCTCAGATGACGTTAGCAGCTAATCAAATGGAACCTGCACGTGTCCAGCTCACCTCTAATGGAGCGGAGGGTTTTAGTGTCCTGCTGTTAGAACATGTGCTACAAGCTTGTATTATGAGTGAACATCGCCTGGTGTCAAAAATCCCGCCAGGGAAAAAAATAGAGCTTAATTAAGACTAGAATGATGGAAGAGCAAGGTGTGGAGTCTTTCTCTCTCTCTCTCTCTCTCTCTCTCTCTCTCGCTCTTTCTGTGTGTGTGTGTGTGTTTGAGGGGTTTTTTTTGGGGGGGGGGGCTGAGTATAATTAGATGGGTGTTCTGGTGAATGGGGGGAAGGTGTCACAGCCGGCAGGTAGAATGGAGAGCTCAAAACGAGCGCAATTAAAACCTCGTAATATGAGAAGCGAGGGAGACCAGGAGAGAAAGAAATGGGGACAGAGACAGATTGCAACAAGAGCACCAAGAGAAGACAGAAAGAGTGAGTGAGAGAGAGAGAGAGAGAGAGGGGGGGGAGAGAGAGAGAGACTACAGAAGTATAAGAAGTGAGCAGCATAATTGGGATGAATGAGACCAAGTGAGTAGTGGATGTCAGTGGCTGATACCTGTGCGTCTGTGCTCAGGCACCTCTAATTGCCTGGTAGTCTTTGACCCACTGTTCTGTGAAGCTCAGTTAGCTGCTCAGCGCGCTCCACCTGACTGATGTCCCTGAAGTGAAACATTTTTTGAGTTTGAGTCACAGTTCTCTTCTGACTGCTGGAGTGTGAGAGTTATTCATATCAGACCTGTGGAGAAATGAGTCGTGTAATATTAGTCAAGTGGTCAAGTGACTTCTCTCAGATCTGGTTCAGTCTATCCGTTTTAGTTCAGCCCAAATCTGACACATACTGTACAAAAAGTATATTGTAGACTAAAAGCACTGAAACTTTGCCGATAGCTTTACACTTCTGTACTGTCAAAAATATCCACCAATCCAAAGGCATTTCTCTTTTAAAAAGCCTAACATCTATTTCTATTTTATGAATAAGATCCCTGTACCTCATCTTTATTGGCTGGAAAGGTCACAGCCAGAGCTGCATACTCTTTTGTCCTCCTTTTGAAGATAATCCTTCAGCATTGGGGTTCTTTTAAACGTAGAATCCCATTTTTAAAGGAGATCTGGTGGCCATTTCATAAGCCTGAGAGTATGAGTTTCGGTGCCCTCACCCCAAAGACAGCTTGAAATCCCACCACTGGAGTCAATCTCCCTGTGCAGGCACATTGGCCCCCTATTCAGCCAGACCCCTGGGGCCTTGCCACTTTCAGCTAAAGCTATTTCCCCATACATTTATTTTGAAGTGCTTCAGCATATCTTGCATCACCCCCTCAAAAGCAACTCAGGTGAACTTGGCCAAAACGGCATATCACAGTAGGGAGATGGGAGCTGCCTTTGAAGGGACAGATGCATATGCTCATATTTTCTTTTTTTTCTTTCCAATCTGTCTATTTTTTTCTCTCCCTCCCTCTCTCTCTTTAAGCACCAACTCAGGTGTTCCCCATACTCTCCCTTTTTACCTTTTCATCCCCCCTCTCTCCATCTCTTTCCTCACTGCATCTGTTGGTCCATTGCGCTCCTGAATATGTGTCTTGAATGCAGCGTGTGCGGTGTGAATACTGATGGGCCAATGTTTAATGAATTGCAGTCAAGTGTGAGAAGCGGAGAGGAGGTCTCCCGAGATCGCCCGACTCCTGGGAGTTGGCCCTCCGCTAATCCCTCTCTCCTCCTCCTCCTGCTTCATATCTCCCTCCTTTTCCACTCCTCCTCTACTCACACTCTTCTCACCTTCTTCAGTGTCTTTTCTCTCTCATGGTAATCCACATTCTCATGCGCACACAGCAAACACACACACACACACACACACACACACACACACACACACGTTTTGTTTGTGTGTTTTCGTGGCACACATACTGTATACATCAACAAATACACACACACACACACACACACACACACAAACATCCATGTTATGTTTGTGTCTATTTGTGGCAGGATTTGAGATTAATAGTGAATGAATTTTTATTTTTATCCCTTTATGCATAGTCATCATCGGTGAGGGTGGGGAGAATCGGTCAGTCTCCAGACTTTTTAATCTATCTCAGATCTCAGAGTCCTCAACCACTATACGCTCCACTGACTCAATCGACCCGCGAACCGAATAAAAGAATCTTGTCCTCTTCAGCGGGAAAAAAGAGAAAAAGATCAGAACCAGTGAAACATGCATGATGGGCAAATGGGTGCAAGTAAACAAAACATTTTGTATTTCCCCTCCGAATCACAGTAATCACCAGTGATTATCCACCAGTCCATTAGTTCTGCTTTCATCTCTGTCAGGCATTAACCCATATTTTGTTTCATTCAACACCCCCCCCCCCCTTCCTCCCATTGCCTCTCACTCTCCTCTCACTCTCTTTCTCTCTCTCTCTCTCTCTCTCTCTCTCTCTCTCTCATTCTACGGGTCTATCTTCCTGTATGAAAACATGCTGTATGTTCCACTAGGGTGATAATTGCCTCCATTATTTGAATTCTTCTGCCATCCTTTTCATGACGGGTTTTTTTTTTGCTATTTGCGTATGTCCTTCTCGCTAACATTTCTAGAAGCGCTTTATTCACAATACCATGTGTCTTTCGGATTGTTGTCATAGTTTCCTTGAAACTGGAATCTGTGGCTCGGTATTCAGGCTCACGGACAGATCTCTCTGAGGGGAGTGTGGAGACGTGTTAGACATGATGGTGGTGGTGGTGGTGTGTATGGCGGGGAATAAGGGGGTTCAGTGCCAAAAGCTGAGAGAGATTCAGTAAGAACAGATTGGCCATCTATCAGGCAGACGGACTGACTGTCACGGGAGTGGCTGGAGGAGGGCGAAGTGACAGAGAGGACTAACAGATGAGCGTAGCGGCTCGGAGAGGGACACAGCAGCTCAGGGGTGGACACACAGATTTATGCCTCATTCTCATCCAGGGTCATTCAGACGGACAGGCAGCCATCGCTCTGTAGGCCTGATAAAGAGTGTTCCGTCTCAAAAAAGGGAATGGCCCTATTTGTCTGTCTTTCTTCTCGCCTTTCAGTCTTTCGGCCCCGTCTTGTCTCGTTTCCTCTTCCTTTCTCTCTCACTTGTATACTTGTGCGTGTGTGTGCGTGTGTGTGTGTGCCTGTGTGTGTGAATGTGTGAAGATTCCAGTGCCTGTGTATGCGGGGATATGTGTATTGTTTTGATACAAACAATCATCACTTATGAAACATAGCCCTCTGTTTCCTCAAATCAAAGCACACATCATTAAATAAAAGATGATGTTATTTATATCTCCAGTTGTCTTTCAAAATGGCCAGCAATTTCCCCTGAGGTGCCAAGCAAATACGAATTAAGCCGGTCTTCAATAGTAAGCAAATGTAATTCCGTACACATACTCCACTGTCACTGACAGCACAGCTGAAGGAGACAGATGAGCTCTTGGCTGTAAATGCAGCACTTCCCCCTGCGCTGCCATTGACTGTGTTACTGTCACTCAGTTCCCACTCACTGGGCACGGTCGCCTCCGTGAGGGAGTCACTGGGGTCAAAATTACTCCAAGACGACTGGTGCGAGACTGCAGCTTTGTTCACGATAGCAAGAGCATGTAATGGTAAATGCACTGCATTTATATAGCGCTTTTATCAGCTTCTGCGAGCACCCAAAGCGATTTTTATATCATGCCTCACACTCACCCACTCATGCACCGATGGCGGAGGCTGCCATGCAAGGCGCCAACCTGCTCATCGGGAGCACTAGGGTTAGGTGTCTTGCTCAAGGACACTTCGACAGGGTCAGGAGGAGTTGAGCTCGAACCAGCAACCTTCCAGTTACTGGATGACTGCTAACTCCTGAGCCACCGCCGCCCCACATGAAGTGTCAAAGTAACAAGCCCACACATCTGACGGTACAATGCCCGTTAGGGCCGTTCGATTTTCCAAAAAAATAATCCCGATTTCTTTTCTCAAAATCCGTTTTTTCGATTAAGATTATGATTTTTTTTGTGAAATGAATAAAGGCAGGAAATTATTTAAAATATGCTGTTGAACATTGAGCATTTTGCCAATAATTTCCCCATTGGGATTTAAAGAGGAACTATGCAGGATTGGCGATTTCATCTCTGGTTTCAGTTTCGTTTTTCGTTTTCGCTCGTTTTATGCTTGCATATTTCTCTGCAGAGCTTCCCCGACAGCTTTAGCGTGTATATTTATACATATATAGGCTATATATAAATATATAAATTGCAAGCGAGGTTCTTCTTGTTCCTTACACGTCTCAGACTTCCAGATGTAAACAGGAGACAATCGTGCTCTTATTAAACAATATTAATTATTAATAAATAATTTAAAATGATTAATATTAAGAAAAATGATTGAGATTTTGCCTCAAAATTCAACACTTGCAAACGTAAGTACCGTAGTAATTACCTTAGTTAAAGTGAAAAATCGATTTTACGATTTCACATTTTTAACCTCGACACATTTAAACACATAATCGCGATTACGATTTAAAATCGATTAATTGCACAGCCCTGCCAGTGTGCCACTGTGAAGTGCCCTGAGTCCCTATACTACTCCAGAGAGCCAGAGTGGGTCACAGCAGGCATAATTGGTGTGCTGTATGTGTTTGCATTCTTTAAGAGGTGACTCTCTGTTCCTCACTCTCTGGTGCACAGATATCTGTGAGGGACTTCATCTTCCACCGTCCGTCACACAGTCTCCTTCCGTCACCCAAGCTGTTGACTTACAGATGTTCACACTGTCTCTGTTTCATCCCCTCATCACTCTCTCTTTATTTCTCTCTCTAGTGCCTCTAGTGCTCCCAATTCCTTACCGTCTCTTCATCACCCTCTTCTCTCTCTCCTACTCTCTCTTCTTCTATCTCCATATCTCTACCACAAATTTCCATCTACTTGTTTCAGCCCCTCAGCCCCTATGTCTCTCACTTTCTCTCTCTCTCTCTCTCTCTCTCTCTCTCTCTCTCTCTCTCTCTCTCTCTCCCTCGTGTCCTCTGCAGGTGTCGGCAGGGCTCCACCCTGAGTGTGAATACATCTACCAGCTGGAGCAGGAGGAGATACGCTGCCTCAGACAGATTGAAGAATATGAGAACACCTCATCTTCAGGTCTGTCTCTCTACTACTACACACACACACACACACACACACACACACACACACACACATTAAGATTCTATTTGCTTCTCACTGTGAGAAAATCTCAGACAAACTCTCTCTCTCTGTCTCTCTCTCTCTCTCACACACACACACGCGCACACACACACACACACACACACACACACACACACACACACATTCACACACTTTTGCACTCTCACAGGTTTTCTTATTGACTTGAATTTTTAACTCATAAAGTCAGGAGGTACCACCATAGCACCACTTCACATGAACAGACCCCCTCCCCCCCTTCCTCCCTTCCCTCCTACTCCCAAGTGCAGTCTCGAGGCGTGAGTGAGGGACCAAAAAAAACTCTCCACAGAGGAAGAGAGCGGGCGGCTCTGGGGGAGTCCAGCTGCTCAGGACAGGCCCCTAAAAAGGAGATTAAAAAGTAGCGCTGGAAGAGACAGTGGAGAGGGAGAAGTCTATGGAGAGTGGGAGCGAGAGAAGAGAGGGTTTTTGAAGGAGATGGAGAGAGACAAGCCAAAAATCCAATTTTCCATCCAGCTGACAGCTCGACTGGTGATGACACATGCCAGGTCTCAGGGGCAGCAAGTGTGACAGGCCACATCAAGTCTAAAGGCACTGTCCAGGGTTCAAGTGTCTGGGGGAGGCCAAGTTAAAAGGAAGAGATAGAGCTGGATTAACTTGAAGGGGACAAGGAGAGCCAAGGCTGTTACTCCAGTATCTTGCAATGTTATCGAAAGTGACATTAAAGTTTTGGATCCGCCCTATGATTCTGGTCCACTCCTAAATGAAATGGACTCTTCCTTGGCCTATGCTACACCCTCCTGCCAAGTTTTGAGAAAATCTGGCTGTTAGTTTTGACTGTACTGTAACTCTCCTGACAAACAAATGGGCAAACTTTACCATGGCTGAGGCAACATGATCTGAGAGCTTGGAAGAGGTGGTCTGTTGAGTGGAGATGTTCTGGCTGCCTACATTAAAAAAGAACCGTGCACAGGATAAGGTTAGCTTATTGTTGCATATACAGCCTATACATCAACACCAACTCATGCCATTGATTCATGCCAAACATGAGTACACTAACCAGTAAGGCATTACTAAACAACAGCTGAACAATGGCTCGGAAGGTAGAGAGGAGTCACTCAGAGTCAAGTCAACCAGAGGGTCCCGATCCTTACCCTTGAGCAAGAACTTCAAACGGTGTGCAGGTTGGCACCTTCCATGGCAGCCTCCAGTGCCAGCCTTCAGGTGAATGTGTGGCTGTACCTCGTAAAGGGCTCTGACAGTAGAATAGAAAAGCGCTTTATAAAAATGCAGTCCATTTACTATAAACTAAGGTTCCAATGTGGTTGTGCTGCTAAGACAGTCTATTGTAAAGGAGTTGGGTGTTGGATATCTCCACCCTTTTGCTCAACTTGAGCATTGGCCAGAGTGCTTTATGGGCCCAGGCCCAGTGATTAACAGGTAGGTACTCAGCTACTGAAGGCTTTACAGCAGCACGGGGGGGAAATTGGTTGTGTGGACTGCAGTGCATCAGCCCAGAGTCACTAACAGCACATTAACACATTTTGAATTATGGGGTGACATTTCAAGACAGGTGTGTTTCTGGCCGGCTTGTTTATGGCAACAGAACAAAATAGGTAAAAAAAGATGCCATAAAAGTAACCCTGCAATTCTTTTTTTTTTCTTAAATGAAAACTGTGTGATGATGAGCTCTGTTTTTCATTTCATACAGTGTCATTTATTCACCAAGCACAAACCTCACAGGAGCAGGAGAGGGCACGCCATTGCGACGGTGATGCAGCGCAAGATGCAACGTGTCGCTGTTTTTAAGCACCCTCCGGAACACTTAATTATGATTCCCGGCCAAGATGTCCCCTTCGACCCCCATTAAGTTATCACCGTGGCAAGCCGGGCAGTGACCATGACCAGGGACGAGGGCTTGGGGAGCCTCTGAAGAGTGCGTTAGGAAGCGTTGGCACTGCCCCCTTCAATTAGCTGGAAAAGTATTGATGTGAAAGTCATAAAAAGGAGCACATCAAGTCGTCGGAGAAACCCAAGTGCATTTCCCGTTTACAGTTTAGACTGGGACCTGGCGGTGCAACTAAGCTGATTTGTATTCCAGTCCCATTCTTGTTTGTCACAATTTGGGCAGAAGGAGTATGGATGAAATATTCATGTAATCCTACCAGATCTCTCCAGGAACTTGAGCATGATTGGTTTAACATTAGATTGTTTAACTTATGTATCATCTGCTACTGATGGGTGAAACTCCATTTGTGAGGCATGTTTATACGAGACATGGAGGAAGCGATGTGATGCATGTTTTAGAGAACAGGCAGACAAATGGGTCTTGTACTTCTTGGTTGAAAGAAACTTGGTTGGTCTCTGTGTAGATATATTAGCAGTGTTCAATTTAATTAAGACTTCATTCACTGATAGCTAACTGGGATAGCACAATAGTTTACACTTAAATTGGACATGTACCTCAGTTTATGCCCAACATTACACAAACAACACTGATATCACTGTTCAGTCTTGTAGTTTAACATCATGAGAAGACAAATGAGGATATGTGTTACACTACACACACACACATACACACACACCAGAGATGCATTGCTGCCAGAGGTGTACTGCTGTTGCCCAAGTCTCTCTCTCACTTTATATCTCACTTTCTCTCTCTCTCTCTCTCTCTCTCTCTCTGGCTCTTGTTCTTTTCAGCGTCTATCTTCTTGGCTGTCATTCCACATCTCCTGCTGCTCTCTCCACAGCTCTCCTCCGCTCGTTCATGCTCTGCTCTCTCACTCTTCTCTTTTGTCTTGTTCTCCCTCTTCATTTCTCTGCTTCTGAACGTGTGATTTCCCCACAATGGAAGTTTAGCAGCAGGAGTCTATAATGACAGCCCATTTGACAGACAGAAATAACCCGCCTCATCCATACCCAGACGAGTGATGCTTTGCTTTACCACGCAGCATAAAGATTGAGCTGCCATTCAGTCTACTCTCTTGTTTTATATCCAGTGGACTCTCTCCATTGACTGGATGTCCTTTTGTCCTTTTGTCTGTTTGTCCGTCACAACATTTCTCTCTTCTTTTCTCTCTTTCTCTCTTTCTCTCCTCTCCCCTGTGCCTGTTTATCCCCCCCCCCCCCCTCTGTCTGTCTGTCTGTGGTTGTAAAGGTTGTCTGCCAGAGTGGGACAGTGTGGTGTGTTGGCAGGCAGCGGTGGTCGGAGAGACGGTCCAGGTGCCCTGTCCAGCGGTCTTCTCTCTCTTCCAGAACAGCACAGGTGAGCTCCAACACACTCTGTGCTTACTGCCCCCAGAGTCTTTAGAGCACCTGCTTGGGACTCATTGTGGAATTATAATGGCACAGTTTTGACACATTGAATGCTAAAAATATTGTGTGTAATGTAATGCATATACTGTATCATTGACTGTGAGAATGGTATGCACTTCTGACTGTTTCAAAGTGAGGAATTATGCAGAGTTAAGAGATAGTGCCAGGCGATAAACAAGTGCTCAATATCTTAAGCCCTTGCGTCACAGATAACTTAAAGAGGACATAGAATGGATGAATTGAGTATTGCACTGTGTTCTCTGATGTTAAAATAGTATATATTCAACTTTGATTTAAAAAAATAAACTCAATTGCAATTTTACAAGACTAATTACAGTAAAACCATATATTTAGGCTGGGTATTGAAATGGTCTGTTTGACTAAATGGCGCCCTCTTTGGCAACCCCAATTGAACTTCAATGGCTTTGCGAGGTCTGAATCACAAGCAAGCAGTTTTGCTGAATCGCCAATTTTTTAGTGTCTATTTCTAAGTTCAAGATTTTCATATGAAGGAGGGCACAACGGTCCGTGCAACGCTTTGCAGTGCTTTGTTCTATTTGCAGAATTCACATGAAAAAATGAAAAATGGGTTCAAAACTTTCATTATCCATTTTTCAGACTACTCAGCAAATGGAAAATTGATGCTATTTTTAACTTTCGAGTGTGGTTTTTGAAACGGTAAATAATGAATTTGAAAGGAAACTAAAACTGAGTCCATTTTCCAATTTTCTATTTCGGCATCGTGGTTGGACTGAACGAAACGCGCCAAGGGATGTACGAGTGGTGCCTCTTGCCAGTTGTAGAGATGGGCTATAAATGATACAGTTAGAGTTATCAAGTGAAATTCATGCCGAAGGAGTTCGAGACGTATGCCTATATCTACCAGACCGACTGGAGGCGATTGAGGACCGCTCACATCCTCAATCCCTGCCCCCTCAATAGGGGTGGCACGGTTTTTGAAAAATGCTCCGAACCGTGCGGTTCGCATGTCACGGTTCGGAGTGTGTGTTCGTCGTACGGTCCTACGGTTCAGGCTAGTTATGGCATGCACAATTGATTCCCATACAGTATGTGACGACGTGTTTCCCTTACGTGCGAGAGTAGGAGTATGGAGTTTTGAGTGCTGCGCGCAAGGTTTTAGAAATGGCAAGTGCGACAGATCATCCCTAGCGTGGTCAAACTGATGCACCTGACCCTGCTCCGGTGGAAGCATGTTCTTCCGCAACTGTAGACTATGCGTGCAACTTTACCAAACAGTAGAAGTAAACTCATTCTCCTTGGCCCGCTCTCGTGCGCGCTCAATGGTCACCCGGCCTCGACATGCACATTAATCCAAATAGAACATTCACAATCGTGAACGCAATGACGCACAGAAGACGATTAGCTAAATTAGGCCTACTGTTAAAAACGGTTAGCATCAGACATTTGATAAAATCTCTTGCATTCAAGTTGACTGACCATCTCAATACTTTTCAACTCCAAGGCTTAAAAGGGCCTGTCCCAAGGAGGAAAAAGTATTAGCTTACCTTGAAACTAAAACACATGTGGGGAAACTGAACAGTCCAACCAGTAGAGTATGAGCTTAGCCTGCTACTTTGTTTACAATATTTTGAGGCTTCAGCTAGACAGCTGAATTTAAGAGGTGGAGTTATAATGAATAGTAGGCTATAATCTGCATAAAGTTTGCTGTTATGAATATCAGACATGTCAGTATATAGAATGAATAAATAATTACATAATGTGTGTGTGTTTCAAATAAAGACTAGCTTTACATCTTGTTAAAAAATCATTCACACTATATGAAAGGAGAGCGATAAAAAGGCGATGCAATGAAAAATATGGGTGGACGACCTACATTTTGTGCTGGTGCACCATCCCTGCCAAATAAATGAAAAGATTGTTGAAATCATCAATGTCTTCCCTCTTGCTTTATCAAAATCTCAACTGAAGCTTAAAGTTTCCTCAGACAATAATGTGCTTTATGTGAAGTCAAATTCAGTTTGTGCATTATTACATGATAACTATTCTCTAAATACTCTAGCCTAATTGTGGATGATTAAACTATATGCTGAAATATGTTTCTGGAGTGTTAAAGAGTAAAAGAAAAAATAACAAGAACCGCACCGAACCGAAAACCGTGACCCTAAACCGTGATACGAACCGAACCGTAGATTTTGTGAACCGTGCCACCCCTACCCCTCAATGGTTAGACTTCATGACCTTCAGATAGCCTAACTTGTCACTTGCACTTGTTGCAATCTCTGCTGATGGTGGTGGTGGTGGGGGTGGGGGGTCTATGGTGCAAGTTCGGTGATGCTTTGATGCCACCTATGTATAGCATTTGTTCACGGTTGTTGACGGTTTGGATAAATGTGAGCAACCCTACCCATGAACAAAAACCTCTCAACCAACATGCCTACAAGCTGTTAAACAACAAGTTGACAAGAGTAAGCTCGTTAATGGCATCCCATTCTTAACCCAAGCAGACATCGGGTGAGGTGAAACCTCTGGGCCACAACGCAACTCTCCTCGGTAACCCCCAGCGGTCATGGTTCAGTCCAACCCGAAGCGCAAAAATACAAAGTTAGAATATAGACCTCTGAAGTTCGCCTACAAAAAAGCCACCATCTTTGCCCAAATAAGGAGATCCGGTATCTTGAGATTTTTTCCATGGGAAAATAACATGGGGATTTTCAATAATCGCACCTGTTAAACTCTTGCGGGGATGATGACATTTGAAATGCAGACGTTTTTCACTACACAGTTTTGTCCACTGCCTTCTAGTGGATACTGTGATCTTCAGCAGGTGAAGACGGCACACTTTGATCTTTGCTACCCCAAAGCTAACTTACAATGCAACTTGCCATAGGCAGTTAGCTTCAATTAACTCGCGGATCTCCTTATATGGGCAAAGATGGCAGCTTTGGATCCTTTTTGTAGGCGAACTTCAGAGGTCTATTGAGTCATTGTTTGACTTTCGAACTTCTGAGGAGAAAATCCCAAGCGTATTCAATGCAAAAAATAAAACACGCAACAGTCATCAATGTACCTGTAGTCTGAAAAATGGATAATTGAAACTTTAAGCCAATTTTTCATTCCCCTCATGTGAAATCGGCAAATAGAACAAAGCACTGCAAAGCGTTACACGGACCGCACAACCATGCCTCATGTTCATGATAGCTCTTTGTTTATGCACAACCTCTCATAATTCATGAAAACCAAGAAAAAAATGATTTCCATTCTATGTCACCTTTAAATTAAAATGCATGAAATAGTTTTTTACATCTGTGATGAATATTAACAAGTCTTTCCAGTCTCTAATGTTTAATTGATGGGTGGTGATATTGTTTGAGTATTTTTAATTATAGATGGCGGCCACTGGCACATGAAGCTTTGAGAATAAGAACTGCTTCCAAGAATGAGTGGTTTAGTGACTCATGTTAATTATCGAGAAAAGAAAATAAAAACAAATGAATTTGACTCATATGTAAATCACACACAAATTAAGGTGGCTGCTGTACAACAAACGGTGACAAACAAAGAACAGCGACAGGGACATTTGTCTATGCTCTTGCCTGGGAATGTCTATTGAGCACTCGAGCCCAGGTTCAAAGGGCCGAGATCCCCCAGACCAGCTGCTCAAAAATCACCAGATCCATAGCAACCGGCGTGATGCAAATGGAGGCTGGTGAGGTCCATTTGCTGCCTTTGTGATGTGATGAAAAGGGCCGGAGCGTAAAGAGCAAGAGACACAAAGAGAATAAAAGGAGTGCACAAAATGCAGGCTTTCACCTTAGAACCTGAGGAGGCTCTGTGTCTCAGGTGACAGACTGAGGAGCCAGGCTTATTCATGTACGTGTGTGTGTGTGTGTGTGTGTGTGTGTGTGTGTGTGTGTGTGTGTGTGTGTGTGTGTCTGTCTGTCTGTGTGTGTGTGGGGGGGGGGGAGTGACTGACGTGTGAGTGCATGATGCAGGAGACTGGGAGAGCGGAGAGAGAGATCTGGACTGTGACTGACCGCTGCCTATCTGACCTCTCGCCCGCTCGTAGGCACGGTGAGCCGCAACTGCACCAGCAGCGGCTGGACGCTGCCTTTCCCTCCGTACCACGTGGCCTGCACTGTGGACGACGACATACACATACCTGAGGTGAGCCGACCTCCTGTTTGCCCTCGGAATGCCCTCTGCCTCAGTTTAGCCGCGGTTGATGTTTGGTACGCGCTCAGTTGACGCCCCATTCAGCATCGTATAATTCAATTTCACTTCAATTTAATTTCTTTATATAGCAGGGCTGTCTGTAGGCGTTTTTATAGAACCCAAAATCTGAATCACTTTTTACAAGTACATTGGCAGAAGACATGAAATGGGAGGGGGGGCTGGAAAGTGGGCTGGGAAATCACCATGTGGTACACATTTTACAGTTTCAGGGGCCAAGTGAACAGCCAGTTCTACAATATCATTTGGTTGAGGATGAGGTTGCAGGAAGAGAGAGAAAAGCGTAAGCTCCCTGCCTCATTAACCTTGACTGCGTACCCTTACATCAGACACTTAGCCCCCCACTGTGCCCCATTTGAGCTACTTGGTGGTTTTCAGCAAAGGACTGCCAATGCTCAGACACAAAGGAAGAGCTGTCATGATTCGGTTCAAATTACCCAAGTTTAACATAGCAATCACTGCTAATTATAGATAGCACCAACGCACATTGTAATAGGATGACAAGCGCATGCTAAAATTCTACAGGGACAAGTTAAAGCAACACTAGAGTTTTTCGTACCTTAAAATAATGTTTCCAAAATCATTTCAGCGGTTCATTAACTCGTAACAGGGTGAACGGCACTTCTGCATTCACTTTGCGGTCCTCTATCGGCTATAACCGCACTATGTACCTTTACCAGATCGGGTAGCGTACCTGTAGTTCGATGAAATGGGACATAAGAAACTACACATTTGACTTGTGTCGCAATAAATCATACTTTCACAAAATCATGCAACATACTGTAACTTGTCTGTGGACATTGTTATTTGCTAGATAAACAAATAGCGTGCGTGCGACAGAGGAAAAGTGCTTTAGGGTTGCTTTAACAGTTGTGGTCTGAAGTTCTATTAAAAAAAAATGCATTTTAAAGAGTCACTTCACCCCATAACTCCATCCACTTCACATTTCTGAAAACGGCTTTCAAAATGGGCGAGACGTTCTGAAATTTGGAGAGAGAGTGCAGCACTGCTGCAACCAATCAACCATGGTGATTTCGTGTCAATCTGGGAATGAGTGCTGCAGACATGGCTTATCACAGGTAGGCTAATCAGGGCAGCAGGTGTTGGGGCGTTTCAGTCCTAATTTGTAACGACCCGGTGACGTAGTGTCGGACTAGAAGTGCAGGACAACGTCAGCATTCCAATAGTATTTTGGACCAACATGCCATGGCATGTTTTCAAACGGTAGTATGCGCGAGAGAGCAATATTTCCAATACAAAATCAGACGAAATGTTACTTTTGTCGAGAAACACGATTTTTGTCAATATTTACCCTGGTAATAGTACAGTTCACCACTTATGAGTATTTTCAATCAATCAACAGCTCAAAAAACCTATTTTAGGGTGCAGTGACCCTTTAATGTTCTATCCAAAGAGCTTGCCCTGCATCATATCATACATCTCACAAATCAAACGTTCTACGATTAGTTTATTTGTTCCTACTAATTCTTAAGGAGCAGCTTCAAGGGCATTATGCTCCTCTACGATCCACTGCAGATAATTGCTACACTGAGGTATTTCTCTAACACAGAGATGGGGGCCGATCATTTTTCATTTCTCCACAACAGGAGCCCATTGGATTTAATCAATTAAACAGAGTGATAATTACTATGAAGACTGAGTGCAAGGAAACAAAATTGCACCTCTGTTTCATCCCCACTGGTCCTGTCTACCTAAACACTATAATAACCATAGACTATAATATATGCTTGTCTTTTTCTGTGTTTTGTTTTGGTTTGTTTTTTTTTGCATGCAATTTGGGTGTTTCAATATATATATACCATAACTTCCTTTGGTGATTAGGCAACATTTTTGTCCAGAAATGTGCAGTGCTTTTGTTGATGTACTGTAAAAATGGATGCTCCTGGGAGGTCGATGTTATGTCCCTCTTGGGAACTGAATCCATATGCTTTACGCTGAACCTTTTACATTGATCTGAGAATGCTGCCATGTTCAACACAAAGCTATGTTGTCATAAGAAGCATCTCCCAAGACATAAGCCTGTTATTTGGCAGGCAGGGCATATCAATTTGAATGTCCTCTAAATTGATTGTAATGTGATTTGATGTGTTATTTCAGGAGTCATACTTCGCCACAGTGAAACTGATCTACTCTATCGGTTACGGTGCATCGCTGGTTTCTCTCTCCATTGCCGTGGTGATCCTGCTACTCTTCAGGTAAACACACATCTCTCCTCCTCCTCCTCCTCCTCCTCTTCCTCCTCCTGCTCCTCCTGCTCCTCCTGCTCCTCCTGCTACTCTTCAGGTCAACACACATCTCTCCTCCTCTTCCTCCTCCTCCTGCTCCTCCTGCTACTCTTCAGGTCAACACACATCTCTCCTCCTCTTCCTCCTCCACCTGCTCCTCCTGCTCCTCCTGCTACTCTTCAGGTCAACACACATCTCTCCTCCTCTTCCTCCTCATCTTCCTGCTCCTCCTGCTACTCTTCAGGTCAACACACATCTCTCTTCCTCTTCTTCCTCATCTTCCTCCTCCTCCTGCTCCTCCTGCTCCTTCTGCTACTCTTCAGGTCAACACACATCTCTCCTCCTCTTCCTCCTCCCCCTGCTCCTCCTACTCCCCCTCCTCCTGCTACTCTTGGTTAATGAGCCACTAAACAGCTTCTATGACACCACTAATCACTCACTGCCTCTCAGTCCACTGCTGTAAGGAACTAATTAGGAGCACAAGTGCATGAACCCCCTAATCGAGCCAATTGCTGACACACTCGTGGTTCAAGACAGATGGCAATTTAGAGCTCTTGGGACTGAGCTAACCATAATGTATAGAGACCTCTATGGCATGCACCTCTTTGGAATGCATTGTGTGCAAGCTGAAGAGACTGTAGATAAAATTGACCGTAGATGTAGGATTGTTTCGAGTGTGTTCATTTAGACAGGACATTGTAGAGAACAAGAGAGATGAGTGGGAGAGATTGGGAATAGTACTGGGAAATGACCATGATATAGCTGACCCGTATTGATAAGCGATGCTACTGCTTGTACCACAGCTCTTCCTCTGTGGTCTTTATACTGTATGTCATGACTTTTGACTTTTGTCATCTGACATTTCCATGAGCATTGCTAGTGTGCATGTAAGTGAGACGTGTTTTATGAGTGGTTTTGTGATCTGTGGTGAGTGCATATCAAAGCAACCAGGTGTTGCATAAGGTGTTGCACTGCATGTACTCAATAGTTGTGTGCAGGAAACTGCAAATAACAAGAAAAGCCCTGGACTCCATTCATGCTTCTGTGGAACGCTTTTCAATTTATCGGATAACCTGACTTTTAGTGAATAATACACATGCGCGCGCACTCACAGACACACACACACACACACACACACACCATACCACACAACACCGGTGTACAGACGACGCTTTGTCCTCTATAATCGAATCACCTGAATGTCCCCCTAAATGGACAATCAATTGCCATGGACCGTCGACTGCTGGCAGCCCACCATCTGAAATTGACAAATTCATTAAAAGAGGGACAGGCTCTTAACTGACGGGAAGAGGATGAAGCCGAGTAAAGAGAGGGCGCTGGCCGCAAATAGGAGCTATAAGCGTATGTGTGCTAAAAACCATGACATTAAGGCGGTGAGCAGCGATGAGACTGAGGATTGTCATGGGGGGGGCGGGGGACTTCATGCCCTGTCACGCTTGAAACTTTTCATAAGCTAGCAAACCTCAAGAGCAAAGAACATCGATTGAGGGGGATCAGTGACATCTTACTTATCTGAAATATAAAAGTACAAAACTGAAGTCTGTCATGTCAACAAATACATGAAGTAGATAGTCATATAAGTACAGGGGTTTTGAAGTGATCGTGACCTTTGCGATGTGTGGTAGATGCATCGTAAGTCTAAATGTCACACAGGATTGTGGTATCATACAGTTAGACAACAACACTGGTAAAAATAGGAATTGATATTGATTGCTGGGGGCTCATGGCCAGGTCTTATAATGAAGGTCAGTTGGAGGTGCTGGGTCATTTTTTGATACAACTGGACAAACACAGCCCGATGATTTGCCCAGAGTCTGATGTGTCCAAGAACGCAGCCTAATGATTGGCTCAGAGTCTGATGCGTCCAAGAACGCAGCCCAATGATTGGCTCAGAGTCTGATGCATCCAAGAACGCAGCCCAATGATTGGCTCAGAGTCTGATGCATCCAAAAACATGTGGCTGAGTCTCAGAGAAGTTGGTACTCTCCCAGTCTGGAGACCCAGCACAACCAGAGCATACGTGTACATGTCATGGCATTTGTCCCCCTTGTGTCCAGCACATACACTCCCAATGGAAGCCTAGGTGGGCAGTAGCAGCCACGGCCATAGTTCTCAGTGTTAATTGGCTGCTGTCCGTGGTGCTGAAAGAGCCTGGGGCCAGATTCACAAAGCCTTCTTAAGACAAAAATACTTCTGAAGTGGTGCTCTTTTCTTATATTTTGTATCAAGGACACATTTAAGAAGATTTGATATTCATGAATAAAGTTCTTGTGTTTTTTCTTTAACTTTCTTCTTAAGATGTTGCCTAAGAAAACAAATGATGTTCTTGAAAACAAAGATTTTAAATGTATTCTTAATTTTAGTTTTAGACAGCTTGTTTGAAATATCAGCCTTTATATGCGTACTTACAATATACGACGTCAGAGTCGCTGCAGCCTATGCAAATACTGGACTGGACATGACATCCCACACTCCCACCTGTGACTCATTTCCGGAGTACACTCAGAGCTTGGGCTTGCAGAGTGGAGTGACGTCCAGACTGGAGAATGTGATGCTCTTTTCGGGGCGCTGATTAAAAAATGGGTGTGTTATTAATGAGCCATTTGACCGAGACAGCAGGGTCGGAAGGGTCAAGTGACATCAGTATTCTGACCACTCTTGTTGGATCTGCAGTCCCAGCCCAACCTGCAAACTGTGTCAAACACCTTGGGTCTGTCTAGTGCACTTTCACGGGAGGATCCCGCCTTTGAATGTAAGTTGCTTTGCTTTCTCTTTCTCGCTCTCTATTTTTCTTTTTTTTCTCTTTCTCTCTCCCTTTTCTGATTGCACCTATTCTCTTGTTTTTATTCCACTCATTATTCCATCTTATTATCTCCTGTATTTCATGTTCTATTCATTCTCCTCACCACCTTTTCCATACCCTTTACATTTTTAGATATATGTAAGATCAAAATGTGAAGAGATATGTTTCCCTTTCTCAACTAGCATAGTTCTGCAGCTCTCTCTCTCTTTCTCTCTCCTGCTGTGTGTGTGTGTGTGTGTGTGTGTGTGTGTGTGTGTGTGTGTGTGTGTGCGTGTGCGTGTGCGTGTGCGTGTGCGTGTGCGTGTGCGTGTGCGTGTGCGTGTGCGTGTGCGTGTGTGTGATAGAGAGACAGAGAGAATGAGAGATCAAGAATGAAAGCAAGAAAATGTGTTTGTGTGTGTGTGAGGGAGAGAGAGATAGTCTGGTAGAGAGGTGTAGGTGTAGACTCAGAATCTGCATCTGCATAAAGAGGCGTGTCATTGCGTGTCATTGATGTATTCATGGGTTTCATCAGGTCCCTTTCCACAGGTGTATAAAATCAAGCACTCGATTATCAATGCAATTGCTATCAGTTGCTTGATGATGTTCCAAAATAATCTTGCTGCTCTTTCAAGCCTTCTATATTAATTCTAATATGGAAAATAACGCACACAAAGCATGTACACTTAAAGAATTGAATAAAAACATCAATGGAATAATGGAAATATGTCACTGCTCTCATTAAGTTACCCCAGAGTCATCTGATCGTCGTTAGCACAAATCAGGATTTGGTTCAGCTGGCTGGCTAATGTGTTGTCAAGGTAGAGCGCACGTACGTAGCAACCGGCCAACATCAGCAGAATAAACAAGAGGGGCACACCTGATATAAAGTCGCTTTTTTCTCCAGACTGGACTGTCAAAATTGCTAAAAATGTACCTGAAGTGGTCAGAAGGGGTTGAGGGTCATGAAACCGTGCCCAAAATGCACATTCCTAACTCTAGAGAACCAAGATCTTAGCATTTACATGAAATTCTGATCTATGTCCTTAGACTTCAATGGAACAGTTGCTGCCTCTGCTCTGCATAAAGGGGGATTTTGCGATTCGGGTTCCAGGCAGTGGCTTCTCATGAAGTATCTTGCTCCACCTTTAATGATCTTTGCATGAACTACGACAAAGTATCTTGCTCTGCCTTAAGGATCTTTGGCACAGACAGGAGGAGGAGCCAGGCAAAGCCGTGATAGCACATTGTCGTTATACCTATGCACTAACAAGAATCCTTAAAAAACTGCTGGAATTCTGACACTACACATTTCAGTAAAGGGGAAACATGCCCAATGCATTTGAATGAATGGATGGCCAGAAGTTCATCGCCAGAAAGCTACCATTAAGTGAATCCAGCCATGTCTAAAAACAATTAACGTTAGCGTTACGCAATGTTATAATAACCAAAATCGCATCAGTGAAATGTCTACCAATAAATACAAAAACGTGCGCTTTTTGGATGTGAATGAGGAATATTAAATGGCAGATTATGTAATTTAAAAAAATGCTCAAGGGTGCCGGAGCGGCAGATTCTGAGTCTACACCCCCTAAACTATCAGAGTATGCAAAAAAATTGCATTCGTACCTTATGCCACACCTATCCTGGGGTTCTACCTGACTGAGAGAAAGAAAATGAAAAAGAGAAAATGTATGTGTGTGTGTTTGTGTGTGTGTGTGTGAGCGTTTCTTGAGGGGCGGGGGGTCTGTCAGACAGAGGCATTTCTGATGATTGAGTCACACAGTAATAGTCGGCCAATTGATGTGACTGAGGTACAGAATTGGCATCAGGCGTCGAGGGAGTGGCATTACGACGTCTGATATGGCATTTCATTTGTCTGCCCCAACTCAGACAGAGGATTACGCCAGTTTGCTTTTGTGCATGTCAAAATCCTTGTATTTTGCACAACCACCTACTCTATATGTATAACTACGCAGCACAACAATGCAGTTCTCAGCTCAAGGACAAGCAAAGACATTTTTCAGAGAAGTTTTCAAATCCACAAGGTCCTGCTGCAGCGTTTATGCACGTCGTGGGTGTACTGAATATATGAAATGTTCTGAATATATGAAATGTATAGCATTCCCTCTGTTTCCACAAGCTCTTATCAGAAAGTGCTGGCCTTGCAGCGCACCTCCCCTCACCCTGCCTCACCTCCTCTTCCCCCCTGTGTGTATCAGCCTCAGCCCTCCTCTGGAGCTTGCCAGCTGGCTGCTGGTAGCCTGTAGCATTAGAGCTCCGAGACGTGATAAGGCTGAGCCGTCTCACCGTAGATAAGACCCGGAGCTGGCCTGCTCTCTGACGGTGTCGGGCTCATTACACAGACAAGGAGGAGAGCCTGATCTCTTTTCCTATCACCTACCTGACTGGCTGCCATGCCTTGTGGCATGAGACTTTATTCACAATTCTGAATTCTGGCCATAAGCACCTATTTCAACACCTGCTGTTGATTCAGAAACTGCATGTGCATTCATATGGATAAAAAAAGAACCTGGAATCATGTGACACCACAGATAAGGGAGAGGAGTTTCATTTTTTGCTGATTC
>NC_085008.1:7586621-7684121 GCF_963854185.1 Sardina pilchardus
TGGAGTGCTGTGCTGTGCTGTGCTGTGCTGTGCTGTGTTGTGCTGTGCTGTGCTGTGCTGTGCTGTGCTGTGCTGTGCTGTGCTGTGCTGTGCTGTGTTGTGCTGTACTGTGCTGTGCTGTGCTGTGCTGTGTTGTGTTGTGTTCTGTTGTGTTCTGTTGTGTTATGTTGGGTGAAGAATTATGCATCTCTTTTTTGATTGCTGTGCACCCAGCCATAACCGACTGATCTTGTTCTGAGGGTGCCAGAGGCTTATCCTGTTGAATTCCCCCCCAAAAAAATGATTTGGAGGGAGATAAAAGGCGGGTGGGGGAGTGAGGGAAAAAGAGGGAAGCAGAGGGAGGGAGGGATGGAGACAAAAGAATGAAATAATGAGACTCATGCTGGCTTTGGTGTATTTAGCAACTAGGGTGACCTTTTACACAGCGGCTACGGTAGTGTTTGTGGGAGTGAGTGCATACTTTGCCTCTGTGTGTCTGTCTGTGTGTGTGTGTGGGTATGATAATGCATCTGAGTGTGTGAAGTGATGTATAATTATGTAAAAATCAAGTTAAATCAAGTTTAATTTGTTTGTGAAGCGTGTTTAAAAATCAACAAATGTCTTGCTCAGCAAAGTCAAATCAAATGAATTTTCATGAATAATAATTAATATGGCACAATAATGCTTTGCCATATATAAATGCATAATGAATGGGTAAATGGATACAAGCCAAACATAATAAAACGGCAAATAGAGCAGCCTCATATGGTAGTATTAAAATATTATTATTAAAAACCTCATACTTCATGCAGACCTACCAGGGGTTCAAAATTCATAACAACATCATATAGGAACAGAGGTTAATGTAAAGTTGTAAAAATATGTAAGTATATAAGTATATATACTTTTTTGATCCTGTGAGGGAAATTGGGTCGCAGCATTTATCCCAATTAGTGAACACACACAGCGCACAGTGAACACACAGTGAGGTGAATCACACACTAACCCAGAGCAGTGAGCTGCCTGCCCAGCAGCGGTGCTCGGGGAGCAGTGAGGGGTTAGGTGCCTTGATTAAGGGCACTTCAGTCATGACAAAAGCAAGGGAAGAACTACAGCTCAAAATCTGATAAGGCCATCTTTTTACTGTAACAGCAGATAATGCACACTTCAGTCCATATGCAAGTTTCAATAGGCAACCTACAGTAGCTTTCAGTCAAAACGACCATCCTCAGGGCATCCTCAGAAGTGTGCAGTTTATTTGGAAGATTCTCAGTTTTTGTTTGTCTGGCACCTTCGTCATTGTGTGTGCGGTGTAACTCCTTCAAAATTAACAGCAGATAATGAAACATTAGATTCACTCCTAGTTATTAGGGAATGTTGTATGTAAAAACTTTGCTGTGCAGCACATATTCTCAGACTTTTTTATACAAAAAAATATGCATGACCTGGACAACCCACTAAATTTAATTAAGCTATTCGCTAGTGACCATGAGTTTTAAATTGTCAAAATAGGGTCCAGTATTTGTCACTATGTAAGGTCATAAGGTCATTTTTGATCCCTTTGTAATGGTGTAAAGAAGGCATTTAGCAAGGGAATTTAAACTTTTTCCAATGATGAGTGCCCTTTTTGCTTTGTGGTTGCTTAATGTTTTCTGTTCAGTGGTTTATTTTGGCAAATTAATCAAATGTGTATAATTTATAATGTATTGACGTGGGAGAATGACAGTGGTACATTCATTGTGAGCAGAAGGCGTGATTTTCAATAATGCCCACCTGCCGCTTCCTGCACATGTGCTTCTGTTCCATTGTGTGTTTTCCGAACGCTAAGAAGAAGCCTTGCCTCGTCTTTGAAGGATTCGACTCATTTCTACCACCTCGACTTTGAGAAACAGCCCTCGACTCTCACCCTTGCTGTAGGAGCCCATCTATCCTAGTTTCAGGGAAAACATGGCTGACAGTGGCTGGAGGCCAGGCCCTCCAAGTCACAATAAACAACACGGGAAGAGATAAAAGTTAACTATAGTGTCACAACATCGCTGAGAATGTAATTTAACAATAGCTCTCTATCTTTGTTCTTACTGTGTATGCATCTCAATGTGTATAAGTGTATACTTGATGTCAGTGTGTGTGTGTGTGTGTGTGTGTGTGCAGGTGGTGTGTATGCATAGGTGGTGCCTATTTTTTTAAGTGTCTTCTGATCTTTTTGCTTTTGTAACTTGCTTTAAACTGTAGGCATCTGTGTGTCTCTGTTTGGGTATGTAAGTTAGTGTATGTAATGCTTTCCAACCACACCCACCTCTCCTCATTAGACTAGAATAAAATAGAATATGTATACACACACACACACACACACACACACACACACACATACAATATAGGGAGATCCCTCACTGATGTCCCTCCATTTGCAGTGTAGTTGTCACTATCAATCACATCTGAATACATTAAAGGAACCACACACACACACACACACACACACACACACACACACACACACACACACACACACACACACACACACACACACACACACACACAGAGAGAGACAAACAGAGAGACAAACAGAGAGAAGGTGTGTGTGAGAGCGATTGAGATAGAGAGACAGACTGACAGACAGACAGACAGAAAGATAGAGTGTGTTTGTCATTATATGTTTGTAAGAGCAACACATGAAAGTAATTTTCTGTTTGGGTGCATTTCAGGGCCTTGTTGTGGCAATCTTGTACTGCTTTCTCAACCAGGAGGTGAGTCTGATATAATAATAATAATACATTTTATTTTTATAGCGCCTTACAAGACACCTTAAGGTCGCTTGTGTGTGTGTGTGTGTGTGTGTGTGTGTGTGTGTGTGTGTGTGTGTGTGTGTGTGTGCGCGCGCATGTGACTTATATTTCTCTATACTATGTGCCATTGTGATTTTTGAGTAATCAATCAGTAATCAATGGGTTTGTGTGTGTGCATGTGTGCATGTGAGTGAGTGAGTTAGTGTTTGTGTGTGTGTGTGTGTGTGTTTGTGTGTGTGTGTGTGTGTGTGTGTGTGTATTTGTGCAAGGGCGTTGCAGTGTCTTCAATATTGGGGGAACAGGGTCTGAGGCTGCACTGAAAATTTCAGAACGTTAAAGGGGACACGTCCCCCCGTCCATCCCCTAATAACGCCCCTCTGTGTGTGTGTGTGTGTGTGTGTGTGTGTGTGTGTGTGTGTGTTTGTCGTGCAGGTCCAGTCTGAGCTGCAGGTCCGCTGGCTACGATGGCAGGAGAACAGCTACGGCACAGTCCCCGCTGGAGCCAAAGGCAGTCAAATGGACACGCCCTTTTAGTTCCCTAACAACCACCCTGACTCTCTCTGTCTCTCTCTGTCTCTCTCTCTCTCTCTCTCTCTCTCTCTCTCTCTCTCTCACTCTCTGCCTAATCTCCTTTATGTGGTACTCCTGTTTTATCACTAGGTTACCTTTTGGGTGGCTACCTTATAGTACCATTTTAACCTTCAACATTTCCCATTCTCTCCGATAACAATTTCTGGCTAGTTAGTGCCCTCTTATATATTGTCATTGCATTCATTGTGGTGTGAAAGTGCTCAGTCAATCTGGGTTTGGTATTAGGCACTGTCAGATACTAACTTTTGTACTGAAAGGGAAGGTATTGGGTTGAAGCACACGGCCTATGGACAGAAAAAAAACAGAAGTTCCTTTCTGTGGAATATATGACATTATAAGATCGTACATTTTTTCCTCAGATTTATTTGAGGAAATTCCTTCATTTTTCCTCAAGTTTTTCCTAAATTTAAATAGCCTCAGTTGTGGCACCCAGCCTCAGCTGTGACAAGGTACAGCTTTTATGGTGTCAAGATTTTCAAAAGCTCTCCCCATAAGGGTCTAGTCACAGATTAGTGCAGTTGAAAATCTCCTCAGGTGAACTGATTCTGAGGCAAATTGCTCATCACAGAAACGGAGCTGCTAAGCCCTAGGATAGCATTCCCAGAGTAGTTGGCTATGTTAATGTAGAGGTCTGAGAAACCTTTGAGCAAATCTGCTTGCATCAGATCAGGTGGATACTCTGATTTGCTGACCTGAATTTAGCAGCTTCCTCACTTCGTGTCTACCCCCTCCTCCTCCGCCTCCTCTCTCTCTCTCTCTCTCTCTCTCTCTCTCTCTGCTGCCTGTCCAGGTCCTTCCAGTTGGCTGTGTCAGATTTGGAGTGATACGCGAGAGATGCTTTTGGTTTAATGAGAGGACTTCATGAAACTGCTCTGTTAATCCAGATGGTAGATGGATCTGCTGTCTGATCTGCCGCACATCCCTTGAAAGATCAAGGCCAGATCTTCCCCACACCCAACAGGCCTTCACGGGTGCCTCATTCTGTTGATCAAATGTCCTTATATGACCATATGGAAATTGTGGGTTAAGGGTGAAGAGATGCTAGACATAAGTGGAAGAAAAGATGTTGCAGTATCACTTAAGATTGGACCTGTCTTTTTGTGTGTCAGACATCCTGTTTGCTGTCTTTTCTCCTGATTGAAGCGCTCCTTTTGAACTGTGACAAATGCTTTGTGGGTGTTCTTCTCATTACATTCGCTCTACCTCTCTGCCTCTCTCTCTCTCTCTCTCTTGTTGCCCTACATCTTTTCTCCTCAGCCTCCTTTCTGTTCTGCTCCCCTTCGTCACTTCTCTTTGTTTCCAGAGTTTGCCCTCATTTGATGTTTTTATATATCCCTGTCTTTTGCCTCTCTGGAATATTATATTTATTAAATGTCTGTATACTGTTGTTTCTAAAAAAAATTGTTTTGAAGATATGAATGTATATATTTATAATGTTGATTGTGTATAATTAGATGAGTCTGAATGTGTCAGTGAGAAATTGAATGAAATGGCCCTGCTGAAATATGTGTGTGTGTGTGTGTGTGTGTGTGTGTGTGTGTGCGCGCGTGCGTGCGTGCGTTTGCGTGTGTGTGTGTGTGTGTGTTAGTATGTTTGTGTGACTCCATCCTCAGCATAGATAAGTATCCCACTGGAACCATTAGGCCAAATGATGTTCATTTGAACACCCATCCTGTATTATGTACAGTAGGCCTATCATATAGTGGCCATAATCATGACAGAGATCCATGTGGACCTTTATCATTGCTGTCGGTGGACCCACTCCTTGCTGAGTGTTTGGGTTAAATGTGTTAACCACGCCTCAGTGTCACCACACGTTGGGGTCATGGTGGACCCAGTGGCCTGGAGTAGCCCTGTCAGCTGCAAGCCTGTGTATACCTGTGCGTGCCATTCTCTTTCCTACGGTGTAAGCTCGTCTGCATTCATATGTCAGTGCAGTCGGCGCTGATCCAAGATGCCTTACGCCACACACAGAATGGAAAACAAATAAACGTGTTTGTCTTTCTTCCTGTCTGAAGTGTCTTGTGATCTGTCCTGTGTTTTTTGTCAGTTTGTTTATCCAGCTGTGATGGCCACCTGCTGTGTGGCTGATGTATGTGTTTGTATTTTTAATGGATGTATTCTCACATGTGGGTTGGTTTGACTGATGGATGGATGGGTGGGTGAGTGGGTGGAAGAAGTTGAGGGATGCAAGCGCTCTACAGTATATTTGGACGCTAAGGGATGCTGGTTTATACTGACCTCTAAAGGTGATTTAAAGAACAGCAGCCATCTTGCTGCATGTGGATACGTCAGAGCCCACTGGATACACTTTTTTGAGATGTTTCAACTGCACTATAATGATACCACACAGCCTAATAGGCCTATGGCAAATGTATGAAGATGCTAAGCGTCTTATTTATTTGTGCTGTATCATGCAAAATGTCATATTTCAGAGCATTGTAAGGGAAAAAATATGCGCCACTTGCAGTTTTAGGCTACATGCCAAGAATAAATGTATTCTGACCAATGAAGTTAGATGAAACTGATGGTAGATGATGCAGAACGTATGCAATAAGCTACTCAAAAGACTAAGCACCAACTCCATAGCTCAAACACAAGGTCCCTACTGATATAAACATGGAATCTTTAATTTGATCTGAAGGCAATTATATAAAGAAAGAATATGCTTCTGTTTGCTGTGTGGAGCAAAAGAGGGAACTAGGCCTACACTGTAGCAGGCTGTCAGACTATACATCCCAGATATATCCCAAAACATCCATTCCATGCAATCTGGTTTTATAAAACAGTTCAGTAGGCCTTGCTCTGTTCCAAGTCTAACGCTTTTAGTCTTAGAAGGGTAACGCAAGGCGAGATTCAATGTCCGTAAAGGCTTTGAAGGAGGCATCCTGAACTTCATGAAATGATTGAGGGTATGTAGGCTACATACTGTAGGCCTATTGTGGTGTGAGTTTCTATTAGGCTACAGTAAGAAGCCCAAACTACAGTCATGTTTTTCGATTAGCGTTATAAGAAGCAAGTGTTAGCTTATTACTGATGTTTTAAAAGAACATAACATGTTCTTTTTTATGTAAAAGAACATAAAAAAGAGCTTGTTTTTCTCCTTTCTTAAATCAAGTTTTGCCAGGTTACATTTTTATAATGTTAGCAAAAACAAGAAAGGCAATGGCATGGACACTGTTTAAGAAAATTACCACATTTACCACCTATGTTTAATTGAATCTGAGATGATTTCCTTGGAAGAAATCATTGAAACATTTTTATTTGGACTGTTGGGGAATGTTACTTGGCTGGCTCTCAAGTTTCTGGACAGTAGAGGGCGTGGTGGAGTCTGGAGCTCTGACGTCATCTGTAAAGGGACGGAAGTGTCCGATCCCATGATTGTAGTGCAGTGTCAGAGGCAGGCAGAGCGAGGCAGAGACGTCAACAGACGGCAGAATTGCTTCATCCTGAATAACTGTCTCAATATTTCTTTGATTCTCAAACGGTTAAGTTTGCCCTTTTGCAGAGGATCAGCGCATCGAAACGACTTTGCCTGGCAAAATCATGTAAGTGTACATAACAAGACAGCGCATGTTTCATTGCCTTTTTTAATTCAAGACACCTAACACGATTGGAATGCTGTAAGATAATGATGGGCTTACTGTTTGGCTGATAGTCAGTTAAGACTCCAGTATGACTGGCTCACCTGTTAAACTGGAAGTAGCTTCGTGGTTATAATATGTTGACATAAAACAACACAAGAATTGGGCGTAGCATCAATGTAGACTATATTTCTAGAGTGTCATGGGTGAATAGGATCCAGTTGATTTTTGTCTTTTCTTTAGCAGAACACTTGAACAAATATCATTTGTGTGTATCTTTGCTTTTCAGATTGAACTGCTTCTTGGATAATCTGCCATTTCCCAGCAATGGTGAGTGCTGAATTTGCAACTGCACGTATGCTAACGTGAATGGCATCATTAAGTCCAGACTATATTGGCCATAGATAACTGTGTCTCCTTCCCTCTGTTGTCTTATGAATCATTAACTAGTGCTCAGTGCTCACACCCCTGTACTCCTCCTAACCCCATCTCTTCCTCTCCTCTGTGTGTAGCACGGCCGAGTGAAGCTGAAGTCTACAGCCCAGCAGGAGGAGGAGAAGAGGAAAGAGAGGGAGAAGAAGCTCAAGGTGTATGTGGCAACACGGGATGCCTGCTTCAACAAGGCAAGAACCTTAAGAGCTATTGTAGGGCGGTGGGAAATGAAATGAAAATGGTGGGAAAAGGGAGGGGTAACTCTTTTACGTTGTGTTGAGCGCAGCATTTTCTGTACTTGACTGTGTGTGTGTGTGTGTGTGTGTGTGTGTGTGTTTGTGTGTGTGTGTAGAGAAAAGATGGGGCAATGGACGATGATGCACTGCAGCTGACCCAGCAGCTCTTGTCAGCTAACCCAGATTTTGCTACGCTGTGGAACTACAGGAGGGAGATTCTCATGCACCTGGAGACAGTGAAGTAAGAAAACTACAACCCGCTGCATGTCATGTCATCTGTAGGTCGACATACAGATCCTACCTCTTCAAATTGCAAATGTGTTATAAACCTTTTCCACCTGCCATTTTTTATTTTCTTTGACTTTCTCTAATGCTTCCCTCTGTTCCTTTCCATCTATACCCATCTCCCCTCCGCACCTCTCTTTCTCTTTGTCTTCTACTCTCCTTCTCTCTCTCCCTCTCTCTCTGCTTCTCTCTCTGTCTCCCCCCTTCAGAGAGGAGGATGATGTGCAGAAGCAGTACGATGCCGAGCTGGTCTTCCTGGAGGGGTGCCTGCGTGTCAACCCCAAGTCGTATGGCTGCTGGTACCACCGGGACTGGGTGTGTGGCCGGCAGCCACGGCCCAACTGGGCCCGGGAGCTCAGTCTCTGTGACGAGTGCCTGGCCCTTGACGACCGCAACTGTGAGTGTACACAGTACCGGGAGGAAAACTCCCACAGTAGTGATGGCAGATCTGCGTATCAGGCTGTTGAATCACTTGATCTTTTCATGTCTACACACACACACACACACACACACACACAAGTAGGTTTACTGTCACTGGAGGAAACGGTGGGGTAAATAGCATAAGTACAGATGGAGGAAATTGCTAGAGAGGAAATGAGCAGGTGAAAAATAGAAGAAATGCCACCACAGGAAATGTGTAGCAAGGCGTTGACATCAGTTTCAGCACAGCTGCCACTGGGTTTTTTAAAAAAATTATTATTCTTTGAGCTTTAATCAGGTGAGTCCCATTGAGATTTAAATCTCTTTTCCAAGGGAATCCTGGAACAACAAGAATAAAACACTACTTAAGGCAAAAGACAGATATAGAGCAGGAGATCACAGCAAAACAAATGAAGGTGTCTTTTGCATTCTAAATACTTCTAAATACTGTCCATCTCTCGTTTTCAGTCCACTGCTGGGATTACCGCCGTATAGTGGTGAAGGCATCAGGCGTGCCGGTGGAGCAGGAGCTGCAGTTCACTGATCGTTTGATCGGGTCTAACTTCTCCAACTACTCCAGCTGGCACTATCGCAGCACCCTGCTGCCCTTGCTGCACCCTCAATCCCCCGAACCGCCTGCCAACTGCCCCCACCCCCCCAACAACTCACCGCCCAACTCCCCCCACACCCACTCCCATCGCGTCTGTGAGGAACAGCTGCTCAAAGGTACAGACACAAACACACACACACACACACAAACACACACATGCACACACATGAATGGAGTTGTACATCTTTTAGCCTATGCCGTTTCATAATGGGTACATTACGTTCTCAATTGCATATCCTGTCTATCTTGATTCCTATTCTGAATCAGAGGGCATAATATGCATAATATGTGAGTTAAACGTTGGGTGGAGTCTTGCCTTGTGGTCTCGTTTGTATGTGCTGTGTAGTGGTCTGCATTCACTCAATGATCTCTCTCTGTTTTTCCCCGTCTTTCTTTTAGAGTACGAGCTGGTACAGAATGCTTTCTTCACTGACCCCAATGATCAGAGTGCCTGGTTCTACTACCGCTGGCTTTTGGGAAGAGGTGTGTGTGTGTGTGTGTGTGTGTGTGTGTGTGTGTGTGTATGGAAAACGGTGTGCGTTTTTCCGGTGTGTGCAAGGTTGTTTGTTTCTATTCTGTGGATCTGTTCATATCAACACCTTCATTTATCTCACTCGACTCTCCCCCCATGTGTTTCACCCAGCGGAGCGTGAGGAGATGATCAGCTGTGTGTACATGAGTCGTGAAGGAGAGCGAGTTGTGGTGGCATTCTCCAGACCGGTTAATGTAAGAACTACACACAAACACAACATAACAGAATCTTATGAAAAGGCATCGTTATGACCGTGTCATGACCACATACTGAAATACTGAGCTTGCTTGGCAAATGTATTAAGGGCAGGTTTGTCTGTGGTTCTGGCCTGCATTTAAGTACTAGAATTTCCCTCAAACATGGTGATTTGAAATTGAAACTCATACTTTTTGTCATATCCAGCAAGTTGCTCCTCATGTTCCTTTAGCTGTCCCTTTTGTGCTTACGCTGAAATAACATCTGGTGTTTATACACAGTGCGGGCTCTGGAAATGGGACACAAACATAAACATGCCTAACCAACAACACAGTGCTTCTGGAGCAGGGAAGGGTGGTGCATTTGTTATTTAGCGGTTGAGGGCAAAACTGAAACTGAACTGCGGAGAGCATATTTGAAATGCTTTGCCATGTTTCCCTCGGTACGAGTTTTCCACCTTGTTGTCTGTAGGCCTACAGTAGTAGTTCTTGTGTGTGCAGGAACATTTTTGAAAGGAACTTTAGTGATGGGAGTTGACCTTTTTGGTTAATGTTTTATTGGTAGGCTGTCCTCTTTGGGGATGTGAGAAACTCTCACTGATGGTGGAATGATGCATCTCAGGGAGTTGCATCACTTAACTTGTGGATGTCTGCATTTGGCTTCACACATACTGTACGAGCAGATTTAAGGTCTATGCACGTAGAGGGAGGACCCATGTGACAAACTCCCCATGGGTCCTTAAAATCCCTTAAACTTAGTGTGTGAAGTACTGTATTTTGTGTTAGAAAAGGCAAGAACCACATAGCCTGTTATCATTGTAACATGGTGCAATTGAGAGATGCTGAGAAATTGTAATTGTTGTTGGTGAGCTTCTGTGAAGCCTGATAGTGTAACAATGAATTGACCTTACCACCCACTATGGTCTTCTGATGAGCGTTTGTTGTGTCGACCAGCTATAAACGCTACAGTAGGTCGAATTCAAGACTCTTTTCATCAGTGGTTCCATGTTGGTGAAATTAGTTGCCCAGTACTCTCCGTTCCAGCAATAGTTTTGGATCTTTCGTAAGGCATATCTGTTTCACCTCCCTTAGTCTCCCTTACAGAAATGTCAAGTTTCTGGCAAACAGTTTCCGCAAATTTGTGGCAAGGTCATATTTTCACATGCAAATTCGGTTTCTGGTAAACAGTTGCGGTTAACTTTTGACAATGTTGCAGCAAATTTGCAATTTTGTCATATGCAAATTAGGTTAATTGCCAGACGTTCCCTGGAAGTTTGTTATTTTTGTTATTAAGTGTGGTGGCAAATCACTGGCGAACACATTTGCCACTAGTGACAAACCAGTGGCAAAGTTCTGGCAAAACTCATTGTTGGCAGAACTTTGCTGGAAGTTTTCCTCTAGTGGCCAACGTTGGCAAACTTCTGGCGAATTTTCTAGTGAACTCAGATGTTTCCCCATAAATCACCCACAAGTTTGCTGCAAATCTGCTGCAAACATATAGCGTTTGTAAGGGCTGCTATGTGCTTCTTATGGGTTATATGTTTTGTATAATATAGAATTGTTTTTGTTATTAGGCCATTGATTGAATTGACAATTGCCATGCCATAGTTATTGCTATTACAGTATGATTGATTGAATGACTATTATTTATTTGCTTTTCTCCTTTATATTCATTGTTTATTTTCAATAGGCTATTTCTTGTGTATTGCTTTTCTTCTAGTTGTAGTCTGATCAACTTAACTATAACTTAACCATAACCATAGCCATAACCTTGATCCATGTCTCAAACTACTGTATGGCTACAGTATGTTGAGTCCTTGAATTTGAGGACATTTTGCCTGGAAAGTCTTTGAAAAGCCTTGGAATGTTGATGTGTTGAAGAAGTCCATAAACTACAGAGCACATCCCAGTTATAAATTCCTCTGTGGTTTGACTTGGCCAGATTCCCACATGATCTCAGTTATTGGCAAAACCATTGACGGTATTTAACAACCCATGAGTCATTTTTAATCAGTTAACAATGTCAGATGGTGGATGTCTAACTATGCCTCCACCTAAGAAAACAACCTACTGACATCTCATAAAATGTCTTGAGTGGTTTTTAATAGTTTATGTTTCTATTATACACATGCTAAGAACACTCCATCTACAGTACCTTTAACAGAGAAGCCAGAGTAAGAGAAGGCAAGCTTGTGTTATTGATGGCATGGAAGCGCATGCAAAGACTGACGCCTGTTCGTTAGACAAACACTCTCATAAACATGCCCTGGTTTGCTGAAGAGAGTCTTCTTACGGTCATTCATTTGCAGTACATTGTGTTCTGCTGAAAACTTTCAGTACTCAAATTCATTTGACCTGTTTGCAGGAGGACATAAATACTTCCTGGCTGATCAGGTAGTCTATCGACTGTTGCTAATTAACCTACCACACCCACACATGGAGACAGACAGACAGACAGACAGACAGACACACACACACACACACACACACACACACACACACACACACACACACACAGAGGGAGAGAGAGAAAGAGACACACAGACACAGCCACTCATCCTTGTTGAGAATGTAGACCCTGCAATCAGTGTAGGAAGTTAATTTTGAGAGTAATTATGTTCACTGGTAATTTAGCTCGTCAGGGTGTTCCACTCATTAGCTTAGCTCATTATGAGCAAAGATATTGACACTTTCCCCGATGCCTTCATCATTTGGAAAAAATAAGGCAAGCTGTGGCTGGTTTTCCCTGAGGGTTGTTGACAGCCTTCTCTCGCTTCCATACCTGTTCTAATCGGTCTCTTCCTTCCACTTTTCTCACTCTCTCTCCCTGCCTCCCACTTTCTCTCTCTCTTTCTCTCCCTCCCCCTTCTCCCTCAGGCTCAGACGGGGGGCCTGATGTTGGTGCTGGACGGGCAGATGCAGCGAGTCGAGTGGAGGAGTGCTCCGCCCTCAATGAGACACACCCCGGTGTGGGTATCCTTTCTGACTGGGTCAAAGGTCATCAGTTGTCCTTGAGCCGCAGATAGGCCTGGGTTATTTGGAAAGGTTATCCTGGAAAGGTTATAGTGAAGTAAAAAAAAAAAAACGGTGGCTGTGAATAAGAAAAAGTTCTGCGTTAGCGTATTCATCTCACCACAAATGCAGACTGCTGTTTCACTCCTACACACACACACACACACACACACACACACACACACACACACACACAAAAACTGTTTGCGTGTGTCCTTGATTCTGTGGTCAGATTTGTGAGCTTCCCCCGGGCACCATCAGTGACATCAACAACGAACACAACCTCACCGTGCATTGGACCGAGAAGCACACACACAGAGAGTGTGCCCTCTACACTGGTAAGCTGTGTGTGTGTGTGTGTGTGTGTGTGTGTGTGTGTGTGTATCTCTGTCTGTCTGCCTGCGTAGGTCTGTCGTCCCCCTCCACACAATGTTCTGTGAGTTAGTGCACATGTGGTTTTCCTTAGTTGTGCCTGCCTACCACTTCAGACAAGAGTGTGTGTGTGCGTTGTGTTTTTGGTGACTGTCTTTGCTCTACATGTATCTTATTCTGGCTCTACATGGCTTGTGTTTAGGTCGAGCTGAGAGTTGGTGCAGGGACTCTGCCACGGACCAGGAGCTTTTCAGGTAGTGTGTGTGTGTGTGTGTGTGTGTGGTCACTCCCTATCAGTTGCAAACAAGCAGTACCTGCTGGTTGAGATGGTATGAGCTGATCTCCATCTTCAGTGACGTAACATGTATTGTAGTACCGGGCGTGCCTGTCTACAGTGTTGTCCATCTACTCCACTGTGTGTTCCTCTCTGTCCCCTCCTGTCCACTGCCTCAGGAGCGAGCTGTCTGTGGGGAAGACCTCAGTGCTGCAGTCTGAGCTTACGTCCTGCAACCAGCTCATGGAGCTGGAGCCAGAAAACAAATGTGAGTGTGTGTGCGCGTGTGTGTGAGTTAGAGAGTTAGCGTATGTGTGTATTTCTACTGCACGAGAGGCGTGCTCTCTCGGAGGAGGGGCAGGACTGTCAAGCTCTATTGGTTATCGTTCAAATCATGACTCTGTACGCTTGGATAATCCTTCAACCAATCAGACCAACGATCCGGTGCATCTTTTGGATAAGCTAGTTTGAGATTGGAGCCAAAGGTTCTGGCAGGGAACCGAGGAGATAGATGTGCAGGTTTCCAGCTTGAGCTGACGGGCGAAATCCAAATTCGCCGGCAGGTCAGGCAGGGTTCACCCAGTCCAGGTTTATGTCGCTTTTGTGGAGATAACACTGACTGACATTATTATTTCCCCTCTTGCCCCCTCCTTTCTGAAGGGTGCCTGTTGACCATCATCCTCCTGATGAGAGCCCTGGACCCTCTGGGCCATGAGAGGGAGACACAGGTCCACTTCCAGAAATTAAAGGTAATGAAGGGACAGACAGAAAGACCAACACACATACGCACTAACAGGAGCTACAGTTGGGCTCATTAAGTCACGATTGGCATGGGGTACTTTCCATAAGATCATCTGTCATGCACATCAAACCAGCTATTAGGCTAACTGAAATAGAACCAATAGAACCATGCCAATCTAGGTATGGTGAAGGATATGTGATGATGTGGAGCTCTTTTCATTCCAAAAGCCGAGGGAACTTTATTAGAATGTCTGCCTCTATGGGATTTTAACATGGGGCTAAGTATACTTATGGCCAGAGTATTTTAAGGAAGAGCATTTATGTATTTATTTGTTTATTTATTTATTTATTTACTTGCAATACATTATTCATTCACAAAGAAAATTGGTCTGCTTAGGTTGGCTATTTCCTCATTTCTTTTAAATTAAGGCTTTAAGATCAATTACCAAACCATTTTTAGTCTTGAACATGTTTACAGATATGTAAACTTATGAGCACATAATACTGTATATATGTGCATATAAAAGACACATCTCACTGCCTCCTTTATGATATTTAATGTCTCCTTGCATTTCTACCACCTCCACCCCATCTTTCTTCGGCACTGTCAGGAGGTGGACTCCATGCGCACCAGCTACTACAGTGACTTGTGCAGTAAGTTCATGATCGAGAACACCATCCTCAAAATGGAGTACGCCGAGGTCCGAGTCTTCAGCATTTCTGAGAAGGTGTGTGTTTGCATATCTGTACATTTTCCTCATTTGAAGATGCCACATGCCTTACATTTTCTTCAACCATCTGATATAGCTTAAGATGAAGATATTGTGTCGTTACCTGTAGTGATAAGAAGCTACGATTACATTTGAAGCGGGCTCACACGTTCCTATTATCTCAAGTCTCTGTTTGCATTCCATTCTTCTTATTTCCTGCCTCTCTATTGGTTGTTAACTTTAACTCCTCTCTATGCTTATGGCAGAACCTCACCACCCTGTGTCACCTGGACCAATTGCTATTGGTCACTCACATGAACCTCTGCTCCAATCAGCTCTCCCGGATTCCACCACAGTTCTCAATGCTGCAGTGCTTAGAGGTGAGAGAGACCTGTCTACTAAACTATAGCCTACACATGATTGAAGATAAAAAAACAAACATGTGTATTCATTATTTAACGTGATATTTCACCACAGTGCACCATTGTTATTTCTGACGAAGCAGGCTAACTGGTAGCACAAAATGTGTGATTGTAACTAGGCAACCTTAACTTCTTCTTGAGCTGCTGAGATATTATCATGTAACGACAGAAACATATCTGATATAATTGTTTAGCATGTATGAATAGTAAAATGTTACATACTGTAGGATAGCAAGTTTATGGAAACATTTCACCTTTGTCAGCAAATCTCTTCTATTTGTTTGCCACTTTTCAACTCATGCCATTTTTACAAAAACAATCAAAATGGCGCCAATACTGTACTGCTAGTAATGCAAAAGCGTGTATTGCATCTACACTTTACATTTTGCACAGTTCTTCTTACAAATGTGATCTCCTCTGGTGCCAAAATGTAGCACCGTTTGATTTAATGTGAATCAATATTCAATAATACCATTGTAATTCAGTCGGTACCATTAAAAGTACCAATTTCAGTACCCAACCGTATTGAACACGGGCCAGCGAAGTGAAAAAGGAGAGCATTGCCTTGCTTCAACATGGTACAAGGCAACCATGCCAAGTGTGAGTGTGCCCTTAATCAAAAACACCTTCCCTTTGTATCTCTCTCTCTTTCTCATTCTCTCTCTCTGTCCCTCTCAGGTCCTTGAGGTTGAGGATAATCTCATCGAGAGTTTGGAGGGCCTCTCCAATCTGCCCAAGCTTGAGGAGTTGTCCCTGAAGAACAACAGTATCCTTTAGCCTGCAGAGCGAGGCACCCTTTTCTTTCTTTGTTTACAGCGACAGACTCCAGAGGTGCGTTCAAATTTGGCAAACCGTGGCGAACGTTCGCAGTGAACATGTTTTCTTTGAACAGTTAAATTTGAACTATTTGGTGTTAACATTCCATTCTAACAGTAGTTGCATTGTTGCGTTCATCAAACTCATATCTAGTTCCACTGTATGTTTGTGGAGCACTACCTCCTCAGACTGTTTGCGATTTTTAGCAAACGTTTGCCAAAAACTGAAGGCTGACTGAATACTGTTTGCGAGCCTTCGCATGCGTTGGCCTGTGTTCATGAACTTGAATGCACTTCAGAACTAGTAGACTGATGGGTGTGACTGCACAGGCTCAGAAGCCAACCCAGTCGAGTCTGTCCACAGATTTAGGGGTTCACTGGTTCTGTTCCTGTCAGGTCCCCATTCCAAAGTGTGGCCGTTTCTGTCAATTATCATCGTCGTGACGACCAACTGTTAAGCTGCTGTTAAACGAGGTAGCTTTTTAAGCAATGTTGCTGGGCAATGTTCCTGAGCATTTTTGGCGACTTTATTGGGCCCTGTGGGAACAGTGCAGAAATCTGGAGACAATTCGGAGCCTTGTATGAGCCGTTGTTGCTCAGGAAACATACACACACGCACAGATGTATAAACACACATGTATATACTCTTGCATGCACACATTTTCCCTAAGATTTGAGGTTAGCGGTCACAAGGTCATTGTACTGACATATAGATATGCCATTATTCTTAACCCCCATTGTCCTTGAACCACACACACACACACACACACACACACACACACACTTGCAGACACTCACCTACACAGACACTATCTCTCTCACACACCCACACACAGTTTCTCTGAGCTTTGAGGTTTCCAGAAATATATTTTTGAAAGAAATATCTAGATACTGTTATCCTTGACCCCCTACCCCCTTCCAGAAATCTCTAAAATCTCTCAGCTGAAGCCGCTGGCCTCCTGCTCCAAACTGAGCCGCCTTGACCTCCGCGGCAACCCCGTCACCAAGATGGACAATCTCCAGGCCGAGCTCGCAGAGCTGTTGCCATCGGTTGCTGACCTCATGATCTAATCAAATCTTCACCTAACCAGACACTTCATCTGTGTGTGTGTGTGTGTGCGTGTGTGTGTGGGAGTATGTGTTCCTATGTATGTATGTGTTTGTATGTGTGTTTGTATATGTGTGTTTCGGGCGATGAGCATGCCAGCCTGTTTCTGACAGCAACAATTTTGTTACAGGTGTCTGTTCAACCACTATTTATTCAACTTCCTCGTCTGAAGGCACTGTAACTGTTCTCACAAACATTGGATGTGTGTTTGCCCTGTCTGTCTCTGTATGAGACGTCTCTTTGTGTGTGTGTGTGTGTGTGCGCGTGTGCGCGTGTGCGTGTGTGTTTGATGGATGTTGGTATGTTGCTGCTATATATACAGTATGTTTTTGTTTACTATATTTTGGAGTCCAGCAAACCTAACTGCATGTTCAGACATAATATTAAAGTTAAAACTGCATTCCTGCGTGTTTGCGTAGGTGCCAGTATGTGCGCGTGCGTGCGTGCGCGTGTGTGTGTGTGTGTGTGTGTGTGTGTGTGTGTGTTTGTGCATAGGGGTGCATTCTCTCCTGCTGCAGTACTAACATCCTCTGCTTCCTGTGTAATTGTAATGGATACTAAGGCAGTAAAAGGACAAGGGTGAGATGCTCTCACCTGCTGGTTTACGGTATATGTCATATTTAAGCACAGATTGCTCAGTATTGACCTAGAAGAGCCCACATTGTCAATAGTTGTATTAGCCAAACAGTCTCTATCTGAGTCAAAAACTTAACTTAAACAGCCTTAAGTTTCCCAATTGATGTTATTGGGTTCTCCTCCGTTATGCCATGGTAGACATTACCGTGTACGCCACCATGGTTAGCTGTAAGACTCTTTGTAAAGGTGCTGTCAACTACCAAGTTTTCTGTCTCCTTGAGAAAAGAGAGAAAGAACTGTTAGTCTTTTCGTTTGCTTTTTAATATTTAATGGTTATGCTTTATTGATAGATCATATGAAGTTCATGTTGAATAAAAAAACAGCACATGTGCTGTCACTGCCTCTATTTCATGTCTGGCATTCTCCTTTTCATTTTCTCTTTCTCCCCATATACGGTCACAACACATAGAAGAAGCTTCCTCTGAACCTGCTAGTTCAGGTGTGGAGAGAACTGTATCGCCTCCTGGTGGGGAGTGGGGTGAACAGCCTGTGATAGGGGTGAGGGAGTAAAGGCAGAGACACTTATGAGAAGGTGAGGGCTCAGCACACAGCCCAGGGTGAGGGTTGAGGAGGTTAGGTTGTCTAAGCTAACAGTCAGGTATTGATGTCCAGTTCACCGAGTTTGGTAACCGTTTGGAGGGGATTACATTACATTTGACGCTTTTTAACCATAGCGACTTAAAAAAAAAAAAAATCATTCCCCTTTTCAGCTTAGCCCTAGAAAAGCCACAGCCCTGGTGGATTACCTAATCTGAACGCAATGCCTCGGGCCTTCAGCAGGAATCTGACCTCACTGTTCATCCATGGCCTCTGCTTAGGGAAAGTGGTAATCTGTTTGAGGGTGGTGACACTGTTGATGTTGGAGTTTATACACTCCAGAACGGAGCAGACATATCTATGTAGGAGGTTAGGGTGGCCTAGCAAACAACTCTCTCTTTTAAAAAAAGAAACACTGGCAATGTGCCGAGTCACCTCGGCGTATTAAAGGCACTGGAGGCCTAGTCCAGTGGTTTTCAAAGTGGGGGCCGCCAGGGGGCGCTAGGGGGGCCGCAGCAAGTTGAATGAAATGCTACTGTAAAACCAAAAGCAAAAAAAAAAAAAATTCAGAAAATATTTCTATTACTTCTATGTATTGATATGAAATACCATTATAATAATTTGTTGTATACCTTTTAGGGATGTAACGATTACCGGTGTAACGGTAAACCATGATAACAATGTTGGCGTTAACAATTACCTTGTTCATTTCAAATATCATTATTGTTGCGGTTGATAACCACGGTCTGGAAACCGTGTGTTAAATTCCTTCCCGCTTCATCCGAGCCTGCTTTTGACATAGGCCTGGTAGACAGGCTGTTGATGTTATCACATACAATATTTCATATTAGCCATATGGAGCCAGTGTCACCTAATGTTGGCCTTGGCCCAACCGCCAGGCCTATAGTAGTATGGGCCTGTGGCAGAAATATTCCCAAAACACAATTACAACAAAACCACCAAAAGCGATGTTATGCATTTACAACATTTGAACATCAATTTTGGTGCTGTTAGTTTAGTATAGACATTAATGTGATATATTTATGTGATAGGCCTATTTATGTTCTCCGGCCCCTCAGTTGTGATACTGTCAGTGTGTGTAATTGCGTTTTATTTTGTAATTTATTGTAGGCCTACATTCTCAAAATTTAGTCTAATTGAAGCTCAGAACGGCGCAGTGAGTCATATGGTAAATTAAGGTTTATTGAAGGGTTTATTGTTGGCCTTAGGTGTTCAGCCGCTGATGCTGTCGCCGGAAGTTGGTGGAGCTGCTGAGATGGCTATATTTCTGAATGAAGGCAATCAAGGCCCTTCTCTTAATCTCCAAATCAGCCAGCATGAGAGACCGATCAAGGCCAGGGCCATGTAGGGTCCTGTCATGGCGTAGGGTAGTGGGTCTGCGGGATGTTGCGCTGACCATTTCATCACTCAGCTTAGACCCATCTTCAGCTTTACAGCTTTCCGCGTCAGGCACGGGGGATATTTCAGTAGCGATGGTCACTGCGCGCTGGTTCAGCTGGGCCAGGAGGTGCCCGCGCCCCCTCTGGAAGTGAGGATTGGCAAACACCTGTACGATGGGAGAAGGGGGGTGGTTATGTCAATACACGCAAAATCCTTTTAGCCTACATCGTAACCAAGCAGTTCAGACACATCTGGCTCCAGTGGTATTAAATGAGCTCCTGAACAGCCATCCGTGCATAGCATTCTGTTTAACTCAATGTTGTGCTAAAGTTTTGATACATACCTTGACCTCTTTGGCAGTGACGTCCATGCTGGGATTTCCATGGTGTTCTAGGTTAAATCCAGGTCTGGTAAATCCATACAGGTTAAGCTGGCGAAAGAACTTCTTGATGCCCTTTTTGCCGAATTTCCGATCAAACACATCCCTTTCAAGGATTTCAGCCACGAACATCTTCTCGTGGATAACCACGGCAGTTCCATCAGCACTCCACCAGACGGACTGATAGGTGTCATTTTTAACAACATTCCAAAATATATAGGGGAATAAGTCTGCGTGACCTGCTGGTCTGCACTTCTCAGCGTCCGGTTTTGGTACTGATTCAGTTCGCCTCAGTTCGAGACCGATTTTCTTCCTCTTGTCAGAGGGTATCAGTGACAAGAGCACCAGTGCTCTCTCCTTCCTCAAGATGTCCAGGACAGCAGTCGACGGGCGACTATACGGCCGAGGTTTGTACTTCTTTTGACCGGTCATCCTCAGATGAATGGGTGACTGGTCATTGTGAAGATCCATCATTTCGTCCATTAGGCTACAATATCAGAACACGTCTTACTCCTTCGCACTGCTGGCAGTGAATGAGACATAGAGCCAGTGATGAGAGAGCTAGAATCTTACTAGTGTTCTAAATTCTAGTTACCATGGCGAAAGACAACACAAAGAATTCTCTCATTTGGTTGTTGTGATTTAAAATCTGACTGATAGCCAAAGATTGTCTACCTAGCCTACTGCTTTATAAACAGTCTCTGGCCTACAAAATACATCTCACTGAATTTATTCAATTTAGTGCACGTCACAAATTCAGAATTACACACATTTACAAAAAAATTACACAATTTTACATAAACTCCATAGAGCGGGTCCTTGAGCGGCACTTCAAAGCCTCTGGCCTCACTGTCCACAAACAAATTTACCGGGAGCAACAACTCATATGCATAGTCCCTCAAAGATGTATGATCACAGTTTTACTCGGATGGCATCAGAAACAGTCCACACACACACACACACACACACACACACACACACACACACACACACATACACACTTACTGTCACTACAGAAGAGCAGTAAAATAAATTCATGTATTTTTTTCACATCAATAATTGCACATATTCACTCTGCCCGTTCTGGGTCCTCCCACCCTAACTGTTCCTCCTACATCTCCCAACCCCTAAACTGCTTTCCTGAGGTTTCATCTGAAGAGGTGCAGAACATTAGCCTGGTTGTACCATACCCTCGTACTAATATCGTACTGTGCCAGTGAATGACACAACTCCGCCCACTGCTCCACGCCCCACCCCCAGCCGTTACTAGATTTGTTTCTCAATAATAACTAGAAATGCAATTCCAAGGAATTACCAGTGCATGAAAATGCAAAAATAGATAGATAATGTAGATATGGTTACTAAGGTGTAGCTAGGGTAAACATGCTAACTATGCTAACAATGCTAAATTTGCTAACAATGCTAACCAGGTTGATTAGCTAACTTGGTTGATGATTTTTTGCAGTTATGCTAAAAATGCTAACAATGCTAACTATGCTAACCATGCTAACTAGCTAACTTGCTAGTGAGGACTTTTATTTTGAAACATTTGTTGCTAGGGCGTATCCATGGTGGCCACTATCAGGAAACAAGAAGTTACTGCAGTATAATCATGTTGGTTGCTATGGAAACGGTCACAAACACTTAATTTTAATGGTTGCTATGTTGGTTGCTAGGTACATGGAGGTTTCATGTAGTTGACTGGAGGCATAGTGGATGATAACTGACAGTTGGAATGGTTGAACAGTTCAATAGTTGAGTAGTTTCAATGGTTAAATGATTTAATAGTGTATTATTGCAGTGAGGACCTTTATTTTGAAACAGTTGTGGACAGAGGACGTAGTGAAACAGGATCTGTAGTCTTAATGAGATTGTATGCTTAAAGCCTGAGACAGAAGGTGCCTCTCATATAGCGTTTACGCGTCCTCTCTCGCTCCTCACTGATCTACATAAAGAATGATGGAGCGGCAACAATGGGATAGTCTAGCCCTTCTTCTATCTTTCTTTATGTAGATCATTGAGGATCGAGGAGCGAGGGAGGACATATAAACGCTGCTTGAGAGGGACCCACAGTAAATACTTTAAAAGTTGTATGTAGATAGTCTAATTAATGTTGATAGACAGAATGTTTAATGGATGTTGATAGGCAGATTGTTTAATAGATATTGATTGACAGTTTAATGGGTGGATGAGTGAATGGTCTGAAGAAGATGAATGGATAGAAGGTTGGATGGAATGTGCCTTATATATTTGTTAAGAGAGACACTGATACAGCTCTCTGAGAGTAGTTGACACAGGTGTAATCAATTTAACTGGCTAGTCTTAAGAGAGCCAGAGTACTCTTAAAGCCTGAGACAGAGTAAATAATTTTAAAGTTGAATGTAGATAGTCTAATTAATGTTGATAGACAGAGAGTTTAATGTAGCCTGGTTGTACCATACCCTCGTACTAATATCGTACAGAGGGTCTGGACCTATTCCATTCAAAATCGATTTCAGGCAGGAGGCATGCGCTCTGTTGACGTTTGAAACGATTGGTCCTGATTTACCCAATCGCTAACGTTTGGTCGTGACGTATGTTATGCGCCGGTCGTTACCAGCAGAGCCTGTGGTTACCAGGTTACCATGGTTGTTACAGGAAGTTGCGTGCGCTCAGCTGTAAATGTAAACAACTCGAGAGGAAGATGGCTGTGAATGACAGTTGCAGGTTTTGTAAAACAACTTTAAGAGTTGGTGGCATTCTTGGAAACAGCAAGCTGTTATTCGACAAAAAGGAGCAGGAAAACATTGCATCCCAATTGTTAAAGGTCGGGTTGACAATCGTGAACACACCGCTTCGCTCATACCGTATCTGCCGCAAATGCTGCAATACTATTACGAGGATACTGCGAGACAACGAAGTGTTGCTGGAATGGAAAGAGAAGGAGACAGCAGTGGCTGTGGAGACCTGTCTGGAGCAAGATGTCACTCCTTCTGGCTCCACCGACAAAAGAGACCGGGAGCCCACCCCATCCAAAACCCCGAGAGCAGTGAAGAAGTCCAGAACATCAGCCGACTTGCCAGTGCCAACAAGAAGCAGTGTGACCGAGGTAGGGAAAGTAACGTTAACTTACACAATAAATCGTTTATTTGTAAGTCGATGTCATGCTGTTTTTTATGTATTTAAACATATCAGTCATGCATCCATGTATTTACACAATAGACTTTAAATTGTTACTTAATTACATTGTCGATATAAATACTCGAGAGTCTCCAACTTTTCCCACCCCGCTCGTGATAAAATGAATTATGTGATAGCTCGTCTGCCTCCAGTAAGCTAAGGTAGTAACTTAAGTTAACGTTAGCAACAGTGCTGGCTACTTACTGATAAAGTAAACAAAGATGATCCATACACCTGAGAGCTCCCATTTACTTATTTTTCATATCAGTGACATTGAGCTCTTCAGTGTGCGGATCATCTCTTTTTATATAATTCTACATGTTTTTTGATCCTACCGACTTCTATACTTGGATGTGCGGGATTATACTTGACCTTATTGTAGTTGCACTGATGAGGCATCCAGACACTTGCTGTAAAATAATGTCTTATTTGGGTCTACGTCACATTGGAAGCTAATGGGTTTTCGTTTGGTGATTACATCCATGTCAATAAGGCAGAAGGAGAGTCAGAACTTAAACTAATTTATGGAGACCCTCCCCTGCATTCATTCGATTATAGACCTACTACCTCTGGCAGTTGTACCATGTCCGTGATAAACATAATTATCATCCTGTACTACCTTTTTTTTTTCAGATTGTGATCACCTATGGCCCTCAATCTAAGAGGACGTTGTTATGTGATCCTGACATAGCGGGGATTGTGGAGAATCTGGCAAAGCGGAGGTTTGTCACAGCTGCCAATCTCATTACACGCAATCGTCAGGTAATGGACCATATACAAGCCAGTGTATTGGAGGTAGTGGAGGCTGACTGTGTGGCCCTCTGTAACCAGAAGAACCATTTCATGCTGTGGAGGGCAAGTGCTCTTGACCTCCAATCATTTACCTTCCAAGAGTTGCATGATGACCTGAAGCGGCTTTCACCTTTCTTGTTCAGCCTACTGTCAAAAATGGCTGGAGATTCCATTCCACACATTTGTGCTGCAGCCTCCGTTGCCTTACGGGGAAGAGAACCCCGTTTATCAGCTCTGGCCTATTATGTGAACTCTGTGTTATTGTATGGAGGGGCAAAAAAGGCAGCGTTCCAGCGACTGGCCAAATTGGGCATCTGTACAGCGCACAGCAATGCAGTTGGCAAGCAAAAAGAAATCGCACAGTACTGCATGCGCCCAGTAAAGTCATTGAAGCAGGGCTTGGAGTCGTTTTTGAATAATCCCAGGATTCAAAATAGCCTTGAAGACCTGTCCTTTTCCTTATCAAGTAAGTTGGTATGATTGTCTTTATGTAAACTTTGTATGTATGTGTTTATTATGTATTTAAAACAGCAATTTCAACTTGAGTCTTTTTATTTTCCTAAAGACACAACAACAGAGACCGCCCCAACAACAAGCACCGCCACTAGCAAGGAGGCGGATGCCCTGGACGTATTCACTTTTAGTAGACTGTCAGATGAAGACTTGGCTGATTTGGGTGCTGCTCCATTGTCTGCTCCAGTCCACTCAACCTCTCCTACACCTCCAACATACTCTATAATATTTGATAATCTGGACTTTTACATGCAGACACATCATCAGTCCATCAGTCACACCAACAAGTCCATACACTGGATCCACCACATGTGTGTCATCGACAGAGTCAACTCACTCCACTTGGACCAAGAACAACCAGTAAATACTTTGACCAGTTACGATCTCGGGCAGTCGCTTCCTGGACCTGACACTCAAGCCAGTATGCGACGGGAATTTGTTGTGTTGGGAAGCCGTATCCTAACAAATTATTTGGAGGCATTCAAGATCTTTTCGAGTGAAGTTGTTCACCACATCCCCCACCAGTTCTCTGAAGAGATGACCCAGCCCTCAACACATGTACGTTTCTGGTTCTTAAACTATCAAATGAAACACATTTTTGTGTGCAAATAGTAGATGAAATGCATGTTAGAGTACTTCAAGATTTCATTTTGCATGCTAAGATTTTCTTTAACATTATATTTTCTGACTGTAGTACCCACTTGGACTTCTACTCAAGGATGAGACACGAACTGCTGACTTGGTGGATGTGCTCCAGCATCTTCAGAAGGAGTAAATATCAATGTCATTCAATAATCACATTTCTCCAGCAGTTCTCCAAACATGAATTAGATTTACTTATTGATTTAAGGTCCAGGATTTGTAAAAGTTTAGCTTTTCCTCTGAGAGTACTGTAAATGCTTGTAAGAGAAACTAATTGTGTTTAAATTGATAATCAAACTTTTCTGTATGCTAATCTAAGTCTTTTCCTCTTTAGATATGTCCCAAGATGCCCTGATGGACTGCACAAGATTTTGGTTGGGGGCGACAGACTTACTGAGGGGAATTCCCGGAATGTCCAGTTGGCCTTTTCAGAAGGAGAGACAGAGGAGGAACGTCTGGAGGGCCTCGTTTTTAAATTTGAGGACTGGCATGCTATCCGTAACCTCTTTGAGGTTTGTGTACTATTCATGAACTACAAGCACACTCTTTCCTTACAATCATCCACTATAACTTCACTTAATATTGCTGTTATAAGAGTATTAATGTCTGTTCTGTTTTCTGACAGTTTTTTCTATTTCTATATCTGTTTTAGATATATCATCAGATCTTCTTTAATGAAGCATCTGCAAAAGACCATAGTACAGTCCTCGCCAACATGAATCTGTTGAGGTACTTGTTCTTTGTTGAGGTCAACAAAGTGTAGTAGAAATATTTTACACTTTATACACTTTAAACATGAACATAAGCTTCTGACCAAACCAAAACTTGTCAACCAACTATACCCATGTGACCTTTTGAACATTTGTTGATGATGCAACTGCCTTAAGACCGTGTGACTGATCATTGTTGATGAGGCCTTTCCTCTTGATTCAATCAAGAAGAGGCAAGGCCTTTAAGTTCTATTTATGTTCATTCCTGTTTGTTAAGCTAAACCATATATCTCTCTACATGTTTCTCAAGGTGTCTAGCCTTAAAGATGATCCTCGCCAACTGGCGTGGATGTATGAACCGTGTGCGTCTGTCCAAAAAAGCATAGCCACCATGAAATAGGCTGCTCTCCGTCGGGGCAGTAAGGGGAATGGGGTTAGTACCAGTAACTACTGGTACTACTAGCAATCGAACGCCGTCATGAATTAATGGAAATTACATTGCTGCAAAAAGGTGAGGGGTCAGCATGAATTTGCGTCAAACACACGTCACAACGTGAGACTCAATGAAAAAGTGTTTTTTACATGCATGTATTGATTCCAAATGAACTGGGGGTGGGGGGTTCAGAATTTATTTTTCATTTCAATAACTTGGTTTTGATCTACAGGTGCAGCAATGCCAAGAAAGGTCCACACAACGCATACAACGCGTACAAGCAATTTGTGCAGATTGACACAACTGCACTTTTCCTGGCGGCAGCTATGGAACATTTCCATTTGGAAGATGTCACAGGTTTGTCGCATCCGTTGCAACGTGTTTGAAGCATCAGATCATTGTTTTTGTGATACTGGTATAGGGCTCTAAAATATCTTTTCTATACTTAACATTTTGTCACAGCCACTTCAGACAAAGTTGTGCCAGACCATGTTCAGCAGGGCACTGAAGATCAGAAAAGGGCCTGGCTCCATGACTCTGTGGCGGAGCATCTACAATTCAGTAAACATTTTGTATGGCTTTTCTTATTTTGTTTGCCTATCATAGCAGATAGTTTTGTAGCTTGTTTTACTCTTGAATTAAGGTCCCACAAATGTGTTTTTTTTTAAAAAGAATAACCATCATATTTATTAAAGACAGTTTTGTGTAGTAGAAATGTACAAATTACAAACTTTAAAAACAGTATGTACAACAACGAGTAACCAACCATGTCTCAGTAAGAGCACACAGAAGTAAATTAAATTAACAATCATTTAATGACTACTCTGAGTCTGACTCAGAGCTACTAACACGGCTCATCAGTGAATCATCAGCATCGTCATCAACATTGTCAAAATAGTCACTGAAATACAGATCTGGCTCAGTGTAATCTCCCCCTGAAGCAGACTGCTGATCTGCATCCACATCACCAAAACACATCACTTATGATAATTAAAATTTCCTTGGCATGGTCCAATCTAAAGACAGGAAGGTTGGCAATGATGTATGACACATCAAATATATATTGACAATGGTTCAATACAGAGTTCACCAGTTGTTGACTGAACCCAGTGCACGCTTCAGGTGAGGTGAACAGCGGAGTGGAAGGGCTGATAAGGCTGGCTCTGTACCCATTCAGCAGATCTGAGATCAAAGCCTTGTCCTCTGCAGTCACGTGCCTTGTTCTCAGGTTAGCTGTTTTGTCCTGAATCTGTTCATAACCTGGGGTGGGTTCTGTGCATGTGCCAGATGAACAAGAGCAGACAGTCTGACAATATGTGCAACATTGATGGCCTGGTTCTACAAGGTCAGGTTCAGCTTCAAAATGTGAGTAAAGCATTTTCCTGAAACACTTGTTTTTCCCAAGCAGTTCTTTGACCTCTTCCTCGGTCTTATAATGCTGTCCATTGTTGTAAATGATGCCATATGATGGCTGACCATTTCTTCCAGCCCTCCCCACCTGTTGGATGATGGACTCTAGGTCCCCTGGAACCCCATACATGATGACGTGTGACACATTGGGGAAATTCAGGCCCATCCCTAAAGCAGTAGTTGAAACAACAACACGGCAATTCCCTTCCCCCCCCAGTGAAGCCAACACTCTGTTCTTGTTTTGAGGGAGGGTCTTGCTGTGGAACATCCCTATCAGGAGGTTCTCACCTTTGTGTTCAGGGTCACAGTCCACCCAGGCGTGGTCTTCCAGTTCAGCCTTTAAGTATGAAAACACTCTCCCCACAGTTTTCAGTGTTTGGCAGTACAGAAGCACAGGCTGCATGGTTAACCCCTTGTCTTTTATGAGTTGCACAAGCCAGTCTAAGCAGTATAGTTCGTGGCTCGGCACCTTGCACAACCCAAGGCGGATGTTGGTCTTGTTGGGGCTGGCGATGATTTGGGTAGCATTGTCCATATGCAGTAGTCTGATGACTCTGGTTCTGGACTTTGTGTCAGCAGAGGCAGTCAACGCCAAGAGTGGTGTACCTGTCAGTCAGACAAATTAAAAAATTAAAAACGCATAAAAAAAAACTAAACAAACAAGGTGTGTCGTGTAATATGCCACAAATTGTCCTTAAATTTAGCCATACCATGCTTTAGTTATTGTTATTATATAATTAACTGAGTGACTTTGATTGCTATTCTCATTTCATTGTTTTATTTCTCATTAGGTTAGTGCTTAAAATGATTGTTTTATTGATATTATTGCTATTCTCCCTATTTTGTAATTGTTCACTGTTAATTTAATTTGTATTGTTATTTATTTGTATGTCGCTTTGGACAAAGGCGTCTGCTAAATAACCATAGGGTAGAGTGGGGGAAAACGCCCCCCTTAAGGGAAAATGTGGCATTACTGTGAAACAAAAGCTAAATGTGTTCTGAATTATTATCATGGTTATAAGTGGCAATTACCTTAATTATAAACCAACTATGAAAACTGGCTAGACTTTATATTTCATTAGATATTTAACAAAAATAAAATGTATACAAAAGGGGTGTTTTACCCCAGCAGTAGGGCAAAATGCCCCCCATGGGTGGGGTAAAATGCCTCCTCCTAAAATAACTATTTGCTTCATACATTAATAGCCAAATCAACAGACATGCTGTTAAGCAATATATTAATAGTAAGATACTATATTTAATTCATATATTAGGCTTAGCAGCAGCCAGGTTACAGGGGCGTTTCACCTCAGGGGGGCGTTTTCCCCCACTCTACCCTAACCATACCATAACCATATAACCATAACCATAACCATTAATATGAACAATAATGCACTGAATCCAGGGTAATCAATCAAAGGATGAATCTGTTAAACGTTAGCATTTCAAACACACAGAAGACATTCAACCCACCCTCCTTTGTGATGGATCTCAGCTCACCTAGCTTGGCAAAACTCTCCCGGAATGGTGACTCGCCTTTGGACGCTTCACCCCTGAGAGAAACGAGGCGGAGTGCAAAATTGTCATGAAGCAAAGTTAGTTTAACCTGTTGGGTATGCAACAACAGCATCCCTTATGTTATTTAAAAGTTCGCTTACCATTTATATGTAACATGGACCTCATCCACTACGATCCCAATGATGTTCTCTTGGTAAACAGACGAGGTTAGCATCTGTCGCCATTTAGAGTTGAGTAGCCAAGACTCGGGGCTCCCGAACACCAGGCTGAAGCGTCCTTCACAAATGGCACGATCTTCGTGCACACCGAGTTGTCCAGCAGTAACTCCCAACTTCCCAGCCTCCTTGATTTGATCCTCCATTAAGGCCACAAGAGGTGAAACGACAAGGACGATAGGATTTGCTTCGGTAGCACTATCCTTTAGCCTAGCCAACTCCTTCGCCACTAACGGCGCTAACTGAAAAATAAGACTTTTCCCAAAACCCGTAGGGAGTAAAGCCACCACATCTTTGCCCGCAATAAAATTGGTTAAACATTCCTCTTGCTCCGGCTTCAATTTTTGGATGTTTGGCAGCCTAGCCAAAACAGTTTGAATGGCTTCGTACACCGTCTCGGCCGCCATTGCCAAACGGTCTATGTTGCCAAACAACCAACCAGCTGGTGGTTGTTTGACAATCAGCTGCTAGAGACGCGCGTATGATCGACGTAATCGTTAACGGCCCCCGCCCCCCCCCCCCCCCCCCCGTTCGCTGATTGGCCCGTTTGGAATGCATCCTGTGAAAATCGAGTTCAATGGAATCAGACCCAGACGTAACGGTGAAGGGAAATGAAAATTGAGCGGAAGCTTACGTATGGCTATGCCAGGCTAGCAGAACATCATCAGGAAGATGAAATCCTTCACCCAAAGATTCTAGAACAGAGCAAGATGGATCAGTTGCGTCAAAAGAATGAAGTACACGACAGGGCGCCATTGTGGTAAGCTCAGCAACATTTCAGACACAGTTCCAATCATATAAACCCACCTCAACAGCTGTTTTTGCCGTTGCCAGCTGTTTTTTGTTTTGTTTTGTTACTCGGTAATGATCTGGCCGTGTGAAAGGCACGATTTATTACTTTTCGGCTTACCAAAATGGCGCCCATGGAGCGTTAGAATGTACTTCAACATATCCAACGTATTCTCCGGCCAGTGATCCATCTTGCTCTGTTCTAGAATCTTTGCCTTCACCTATCCCCTGGACCCTCTCCCAACCTCCCTGGTGAAAACCCATATCACTGTCCTGACCCCCCTGACTACCGCTGTTATAAATCATTCCCTCCAAACTGGTCACGTTCCCCCTGCCTTAAAAATATGCCATAATCAAACCATTGCTCGACAAACCCACTTTTGATCCAGAAGACCTATCCAAGTACTGGCCCATCTCCAATCTTCCCTTCATATCGAAAGTGCTTGAGAAAGCAGTTGCCACCCACCTTCGAGACCACCTCAAACAAAATAAACTCTTTGAATTCCAGGGCCTGTACACACGTAGCCGGGTATCTGCTTAACCGAAGGTATTTGACTACGTTTGGACCTGTCATCCACATGACAACGCATATAACCGAATGTTCAAAAAAACTCCGGGCAAAGTGGAGATCTGTGAATTCTCCGTTTATAAATTGATGTGTAGCCAGAGATAACCGGAGATCTGTGGTTTCGAACGTCATATGCGCCAAAACCACAACAAATCTGCTCTGACTTCAAACGTGCGACCTCTGTTCACTGCAGAAGCATGGATCTGAGTGCCTTGAAACCGTAGATGTTCGGTTATGTGTGGAAGGTTTTTCTTCCCCAAAACGAGGTAATGTGGATACAAATATTTTATAAACGGAGGGGGGGAAATATTCGGTTTTAAAAATACCCGGCTATGTGTGTAGCCTACATAGCCCCAGTCCGGTTTCCGCTCTGCCCACAGCACAGAGACAGCCCTCATCAGAATAAAAAATGACCTCCTCATCTCATCTGATGGTGGCTCTCCCTTTCTTCTCATCCTGCTGGACCTTTCTGTTGCATTTGATACTTTTGACCATGGCATCGTTTTAAACCGGCTCCACCGTACCACTGGACTCAATGACACTGCTCTCAGTTGGTTCAAATCATACCTTGCAAACCGGACAGAATACATCTCCCTGGGTCACTCCAGATCAAATCCACACATAGTCACCTGTGGCGTCCCCTAGGGTTCAGCCCTGAGGCTTGTTTACTTTAATGAACCTGAGAGCTATGCCGGCATGGATTTTATATCCCTGGCAAGTTTAACTAAGCCGGATATGTCAACGGAGAGGAGGCAGACAAAGCAGACATTATGACTATTTGACAGAAAATGGTTGACATCCTGATTTTTTGAGTGGCACATAGCCTACCTTTCCCCCCCAAAAGTGTTCCTTGATGATTATTTCTGCCTAATTGTATGCTTGCATCACCATATGAAAACTTGGAACTACAGGAACGGTGGCCATCTTTAAAAATGGCAGCCATCTTGAATTTGAGACAAGCATCTTTTTCCATCCATTATTATGTCCTTTAGAGAGTATTTACATCAAATGTTATGCTTGGATCACTGATGAATGATTTATAATAACCATTGAATAGCAATGGCGGATTTAAGAGAAATGGCGGCCATCTTGAAAAATGGTGGTGGCCATCTTGATTTTTTTTAGACAAGCACCGTTCTCCAAGAAACATTCTTAAGAGACTATTTTCACAAAATGTTATGACTTCATCAGTTTGAATGATCAACATAATGAGCATTTGACAGAAATAGCGGCCATCTTGAAAAATGGCCGCCATGTTGAATTTTTGAGTGGCCAGCGCCTTTTTCCAGAATAGTGGCCCTTAGAGAGTAGGCCTATCTGTGCCAAATTGCATGCTTCTATGATGAAGTGATCTCAAAAAGCCTGCACTGTGTGACTGCAGCGCTTCACTTTTCACTCCCAGCGGCCTCTCCCCGCAGCCCTAAAAATTACCACGATGACCTGATGCAAGCTAGCCAAAGCGCCCAAATTGCGTAAACATTCACAAATGTATCAAGGCCCTTTCTCCCTCTTGCGTTAAGTTGCGTTAAGTGGATGGGAAGAAGAAGCAGAACTATCAGGCTGTGTGAGCAGGCTACTCCTGCTCACCTCTATCCGCCTACGCAGCGGCTCTCTGCCGATATACAGCCCTGCTCCTGCTACTTGGTCAGATGGCGACTACTGTAGCCTATGTAGGCTACTGTAGCCTACACACATGCTCAAAAGCAAACACTCATCAAGCAGCACTGCAATAGCAGCCAGACAAGCCTGTTCTCATTCAGCCTATGCCAGCAATAGGCTCTCCAGCCTGGTCTCGTTAAGTTTCGTTATCATGAAATAACGTGATGATAATATAATGTAATAACGTGATAACTATCTTGTAAAAACGTGAAAATATCATATCTTGAAATAACATGATATTTTCACGTTATAACTTGAAAATATTATCACGAAATAACGTGATAATTTCATGTAATAACATGAACCATATCTTATTAAAACGTGAAAAAGATCTTGTTATAACAAGAAACTTTCACGTAATTACTTGAAACTTTCACGTAATTACCTGATACTGAGCCTTTTATTTATTTCTAGTGTGACAGCAATACACCACCGTAATAGCGTATACTGGTGCACGCTCTGCAAAAACACTGTCCCCACAACTTATCTGATGTGTTTTCATGAAGAAAAAGAGCCTGGGCTCAATTTTTGCCATAGTTACACTTTAACGGTTAACCTATCAGCCACTTTGGTGTGGGCAGTACCAGTGAGAACCACCAGGTGGCTTGTGTCTACATGTCTATCCCTGCACCATCAATTCAAACATCTGGGGCGGGATAGACAAAGACTCACTATCTCAAAATATGTAACTAAATATATCATGTTTTTTTGAGAACTGATCATAAAAAAGATGATGTGTGCCTCCATCAACCATTTTTTATGACATTCATTAGTTTGGACAGGAGAAGCAATAAAACACTCAAGAGAATTAGAGAATCCAATGTCATGAAATCAGCCTCAACATATTTGGCAAAATACTGTAGGCTAGTACAGATCACAGCAAAAAATATTGGGAATCCAGAACCAAGCCCTTTTTCTGAGTAAGCAGTCCTGCTTCTTCTCTAGTGCCCCAAGTAAAGGAGTGGTCCGTGGGTGTCGCCATTTGTTTTGTTAGTGACGGTGTATCTGCTGGTTGTGTTGTAAGGCTATCTGTCACTGTCACCTCAATTCAATGCGTTTCCGTTTTGTTGCAAGCATTTATAATGATCATCTATGGACCTTCACTGTAGTTCATGTGTCACAATGAGAAAAAGACAGGTGCACAACCACCAACTAAAGGCAATTAGTCATACAGATCGACATGTCCAGACAGATCAATCCTGGAAGTTCCTCTTTGATGCCAGCAACTATTCGCTGTCGATCATTTAAGAGTTTCAAGAAATTATTTTCTATAAAACATTGGCATTAATCAGAGGGCTCTTAAGGTTAAGTAGGTAAAATTGACTGAGCTTAAAATATAATTTGTGATTCCAAGCCTCCATCAACCCTTGTTAGCAGATATGTCCTATACTGTACAGTATGTCCGCAGCCTGCTTTCTTTGAATGGTTAATTCAATGATTGGCTCTTATAATTGTAGGCCCTATGTAGCCTAAGTCTCTATGAATAGAAGTGTCTTTGACGAATATGTAATGAATGGAAATTAATGTGTAAATTGGTCTGCTGGTGGGTCCCCAAGAATCCCTTGCAACCCTCAAATGATCCTAACTGACCTTATTTGGCCACTTTTCACGGCACGACGGCCTTTCCACAACCATCCTGTTGGGCGCTGTCGAGAGTACGTAGGCGTGGACGGCAGAGAAAGAACTGGATGGACAACGTAAAGGAATGTACTGTACAGGGTTGTCCATGCCTGGTCTTTTAACAGTGGCCGTGTCTATGGTATATGGGATAAAAAAAGGGTCTAGAAGTAATCTGTGACCCCGTTTACATTTGTTTTTGAAAATTCATCTTGGTGATCCGATTACAAGTGGTACAAGTGTTCTGAATACAAGTGTAAACAATCACAAAGACGCATTGTGTGCCGATCATTCAACCACTTGCCAAGGTAGTAGACATAGATATAATAAAGTAATAATAAGCTAAAAACAATATGTTTTATTATATGGTTTGAGATATAGTGTAAATGCTAATGTTCTGATGTGTGAGCTCTATTGTATGTGACGTTGGCATAAATGGATATGTGTCTTGGATCAAGACATATTCTAAAAACAGGCCTACTATTTCAGGATGACTGGTGCAGAATCTGGATCATGGTGTGTTGCATGCAAACCCAGAGTAAAACTTACAGGATGGTCAGACACCAAACCTGAAAATCACATGGCATCCTTTTCAATTGATCCCTACTGTTCTATCTCTTTACGCCTCTGACAACTCCTGGAACTTGAGATAGCATGGATATTTTCTGAGCACAGGTATTTAGTTGAAAAAAGCGCGCACATCCAAACAAAGGTGCAGGAGCCAAAAAGTAAAGATAAAAAAAATGAGTAAAAGGTCCGCACGCTTGCTCTCACTTGGTCTATTTTCTGAGCACAGACACTACGATTGTGAAAGACATCTCTGTTGAATAACTTTGTAAGTACAGAAAAGAAAGCTGCAAAGACATCTGAGCGGTGGTGTCTAAATAGCACACTGTGATGAAATGCGAGGATGCAATGCAGTAAGTCCCCTGCTGGTATAAAGGAATGTCTTGGGCTTCCAGTTCCAGATGAGTGTCCCTTGGGTATGATTGCACATCTGCCTCACCCCTTACATGGGCGTGATATTTGGTGACTTTGGTAGACAACACACACACACACACACACACACCCTTGACAGGCAACTTGATATGGAAACAAAGGAGTTTATGCTCGCATGCGCGCACACACACACACACACACACACACACACACACACACACACACACACACACACACACACACACACACACATACAGACACACACACACACACACACACACACACACACACACACGCACACACACACACACACACACGGCATGCACTAAATATTGATTCCAGGTGCTGTGTTTGGTGGGCCTGCAGAGATAACCCATGAAAAATATTTGATGAGAAAGAATAGACAAATTCCTGAAAGTTGCACGTGTGCAGTGCACATGGGGAAAGGTACACATTTACAACATACAGTATTTGCAATATATAAACAATATTTACAATTTCGCTACCAGTTACAATTCAATTTATTCATATCATATTAACATGGGGTTCAACTTGTTTCTGAACAAAATGGTTTAAAAAATATGTTTATTTAACTGTTTAATGTAGCCTATAATCCACAATACATTTTTATAGAAATGCACCAGCATTTCCAGATATGTGTGGAAAACTGTGGTAGCTCATTAGATGATGTTGACAGCCTGCTAGATTGGCTAAAAATGCATTCACAGTCAGTTCTGCCAGTCCTTCAAATGCTCCATCAAAGAAGAACTCACACACCACATGTTGTTGATGCAAAGACATACTGTAGATCTAGATGTTTTAGTGCATCAAAACAATGCCGCTCATTGCCGTGTTAGCAGAGGTAAAAAATTTAACTAGGCAGTTCAGAATGAATATTCTAAACCCTTTGTTGCTACCCCAGATTTAAAGGAATACATTTATCGCCATAACAATTTGAGGAATGTTTATTTTGCAAACCTTTGACATCTTAGAATCTAAACTCCAAGGATCCTCTCAGTCTAATTTGAGGACAGCTGCAGACAGTGAAAGAGGACATTAGAGTGAAAAATGAAGCTCGCAAAACTTTGGAGATGCCTCCCAGTGCCCAAAGAGGATTCTGAGGGTGAGTTGGAGAGGTCAGAACTCAAGGTGGAGAGCAAAAGGAAGAAAAGGCGGTATGAGAGGCTCCCAAGCCAGAAGAAGCTAAAGAAGGAGGCTAAATGCCTGAGAAAGGACAAGGAGAAACAGGCTCTGGACACAGAAAAGGCAAACGAGAGAACGATGAGTGATGTGCATACTCATCAGAACTTCTCATGTAAGTTTCCTTTGATCAAACAGTAGCTCCCCTCACCTCCATCCATTTTCTCCTTCATAATCCTTTATTAGGTATGCACCTGGTATCCTGCCCTTACTGATTTCTTTTTCTCACCCTTTAACAGATTTAGCAGATGATGTGGACGAGCTGGCATTGTCACAGCTGGAACTGTTCAAGGAGCTAGAGAGCTGCCGTAAGTTTGATGACTAGGCCTAAATGTCACGAAAAAAGCTGAACTAGTAGTGAATGTAGACCTACAGTAGTTACTAATATGAATCATTTCTCTCCACAGACCAAAACAAGGCATCTCCAGCCAATGAGAGACCTGAGTTGGCCAAGGGGGATGGGATGAGTCCCTCTCAGAAGCTCAGTGATGGGGACCAAGTGAAGTCTGTGTTTCGCACAGCTGCCACCCCAGAGCTGAGGGATCAGGAGGAGGAGATAAGGAGGAGGATCCTTCTCGGATGGTTTAACAGGAGGGGCCTAACCAATGAGTATGCAAACTCCCAGCTCATTAAATCAGATACATTCACCAAATATTTTTCTATTGATTAAAAATACTTATCTTTCATCTTATTCAGATGGCGTCATGTTTTCTTTTTCCTCCCTTTAATAATACTGTAATAATGATAATACATTTTATTTAAAGCACCTTTCATGACACCCAAGGTCACTTCACAAGGTTGTAAAATCATCTCATGAAAATCATCTCATAAAAAAATGATACACTGATAAATAAAATAACAGTCCTCTAAACTAGCTGGTTTATTGCAATGTGGTAGTATGGTGGCAGCATGGAGGGGGGTGTCTCCTCCAGGACGCTGGTTTCACTGTCAAGCCTTCATGAGGTGTCGTGGGCCTAACTTAACGAAACATCGGTGAATGAGGGTGCCTACTTGATAACTTCAATGACATGCTGTAAACTGTATACTGCTGTTAGATTGGCCATTTGTCTTGTGTTTGTGACCATTGGTTGACAGATTGGTGGTTAGCTTGCTTCTTTAAGTTAATTTTGGACAGGGGCTTCTTAATATGTTTTTACCTTGGATTTTGGCACAAGGCATTTTAAATCCTGTGTATTAATGTAATACAGTTTACTGGAGTGAGTGAGTATTTGCTTTTGTGTGCTATGTTATTGCAAGTACTCACACAACTGGAGGGCACTTGTGCCCAGTGGGTTCATGTGGAGCCTCCGTGAAAAACTGCCCACTTGTCATCTGTGTTGTTGGGTAAAACGGCCTGCTTCACACAACAGGGCTTTCAAGCAAGAAGTCTCAGATTTTGTGAGGCTTCTCTTTCACAATGTGTTAGCGATAGTTTGTGTAATAATACCATCGATATACATATCATTGGAAAGCTTAGTTTATGGCCGTTCATGTGAGCACAATAACTTGATTTTTTTTTAAATTTTACTGAAGCGACTGGTTTCGCTTTGCAGGATCACATGTTCGACTTGCATATCAATATTTATCATGACATTTAGTTGAACAACAACTAAAAAGAATCTTTTTTTTTAAAGAGTGCTATTGATCCTGACACACACAATGGTCTTTATAATTTCTTCACAAAGATCTTAACTATTTGAAAACTACTTTCAACAAACAGTAGTTCTAGACATGATGAAGTCACAGACTCAAGTGTCAAAGGGCTGAAGAACCATGCCCTTTTAAACCGGGCTGTTTTGAAATAAGTTCACAGTTTACTGTACCTGCACAGCCTAAGGCATATCCCACAAGGTCATAAAATTTCAGCATAGTCCCTGTCTCTGACGTCAGCCATGGTGATTGCTCAAGGTTCTGTGGTTGAGTGAAAGCAAGGGATGAATTCATCACTGAATGTAATGGCAAATTGTGCTAGCACTTCATATTAAGCTGTTAATGTCCTGCAGTAATGCTCTGAAGCCAAAATGGTCCTCACTGGTACAGCCTCCACTGTAGAGCATTAGACATACAGTACTGTACCACACAGGTAATACCCGTAATACCAGAGGCAGCCATACAAACACATTATCATTTTAAGAAGGCCTACTCTCAGAGCAGTAGTAAATCATTGAAATAAAAGTCAAATCCATTTTGTTATTTCCAAAATCAACTTACCAAAGAAGTGAAGAGAAGCCCCGGTTTATTCAATCAAAAAACAAACATGCCTTTTTGCTTTCTACGCTTAAACAAACTACTGTGACCTGTGAACTATTTCTGGAATCTTTTCCAGAAATTTCAACATCAACTTTTTCTTTTGGCCTGAAGCATTTGGGTTCTACATTATTACTACACTCTCTACATGTATGGGAAAGGTGAATTAAAAATCATCTTTTGGGATTTCATCTTAATTTCACAATGAAAGAAATTAACTTGACTTTAGATATACATATACCCAACTCCTGGTTCAGGCAATAGTCATCTCACGACTTGACTACTGTAATGCCCTCCTGACAGGTCTCTCAGCCTGCACAGTGAAACCCCTTCAGATGATCCAGAATGCAGTGGCACGCTTGGTCTACAACTAACCCAAAAGAGCACGTCACCCCATTGCTCATCCAGCTTCACTGGCTACCGTTGGCTGCCCGCATCAAATTCAAGACTAATGCTTGCCTACAAAGTACTCTCCGGCTCTGCTCCCACCAATTTGAATGCCCTGGTACAGGCATTGGGCTACCACACGACCGTTACGCTCCTCAGCCGAGCGACGTCTAGCCCTTCCACCAGCACGCTCAGGCCAATCTGAACTTCTCCCATCTGTTGTTCCTCGTTGATGGAACGCACTACCAGTTCCTACTGCAGGGACATCCCTCGCCATCTTCAAAAAACGTCAGAAAACCCAGCTCTTCAGAGAACATCTCCTCTCATAGCACTACGTACAACTAGTCTTGCTGATCCTTAACTGACCACCTACAGTAACTGTGCTTGCTGAGGTGGCCATGACCATGGCAACCTCGACAGGGACAAGAAGGAGGCGGTCATTCTCAGCCACATCTCCCCCTTGCTGATCCTCGACGTAGGCTACCACCTAATTGCGCCTGCTGATGTGTCCACAATCATGGCAACCTTGACAGGGACAAGTAGGAGGCCCTCACTCCCAGCTGCACTCCCCCTACGGACAATTGCACTCATTATGATGCACTTGTTAAACATTTTTTTTTTGTTTATTGTTGTAACATTGTTGTTAGAATTGCTCTTAAAAGCATAAAAATGTTTTTACCATGTTGTAAAGTCGCTTTGGTTAAAAAGCGTCAGCCAATTAATGTAATGTAATATAATGTAATGTAATGCAAAAATGTTTAAAGAATTAACATTTATGTCCGGCGGGTAAATCCTGGCTGGAACCATAAGTGTACCCATCATGTTGCCAATAGGAGGGCTATGCTGTTGCAGGTCAGTGTCTGTCTATTACTGTAGCATATGTGAGGATGTGGTAGGGGCAGCAGATTGGCCTCAGGTTAGCTGAATGTTACAAAACCAGTTTAAATCATCCGTCATTGACTGTCTGTGAGAGTTGAGTTGTGTTCCGTGTCTGACTCTGATACTTTCCCATTTTAAAATACCTTTACACATTATGTGTAAATGTGTAGTGTGTGTGTGTGTGTGTGTGTGTGTGTGTGTGTGTGTGTGTGTGTGTGTGTGTGTGTGTGTGTGTGTGTGTGTGTGTGTGTGTGTGTGTGTGTGTGTGTGTTTTCAGCTGTACTGTAGGCTATGTAAAGTATGAGCTTCTATGTGAAGGAGTTTTCCATTTAAACAGACCCACTCAACACTGTTTCATTTCCTTGTGCACGTCTGTTAAATGCTTTATGAGAACTGGTTTATGAGAAAGGTGTGAGAGCTGTCTGCCAACTCACCATGCAGCAATGGACACAACAGTGGGTGTAAACTAAGTCTTGATGAATCTAGAAATACCCGCCTCATTATGCAAGAGACAAGCAAAGTGAAATAGTGTAAACTGGACCTCTGCCTGTTAATAAATGTTAGTCAGTGTTTAATCTTCCATATTTATTTTAATGTTTAATATCCTAATGATAGCCTACTTTTAATTATGTTGCTTAATCAGTTGTCCAGAAAAGATTTTAACTGTCAAAGAGCTTTAACACTGAAATGGTTATTCAGTGCGTAAAGTGAGCAGGAGGTGATTTAATTTCATATCAAAATTCCCATCTTAAAACTATGCGGGGGAAAAGTGAAAACTCTCAGACAAATGCCATGCGCTTGTGTGTTTCTAACTCAGTAGTTGGGTGAGACTGGCAGATGTGCAAGAGGCTTTGCTTTTCAGTACAAACTGAATAAGGTCAAAAGTCACACGTCTTCTGAGAAGCCGAAGCGGCAAATCACAACGATGTGCGACCAGCAAGGAGCTGCTTTACTGGCAGAGAGGAGCATCATCATTCAACTCCATTGCCCAGCAATGATGAACACATACGGCTATTTGTTTAACTGTTAGTAACATTTTAGGAAAACAGCATATTAACATCAGCTAAATGAGACGTACAACCAAAAAGGCTTAAAGTAATGAAGGATCTGTGGTAGGCTACAACTGTTTCTAGGCAGGAAGCAGAAAGAACATGTGAATTTCAGCTACATTAGGCTATGTGAATGTCTACAAAGTAGGCTACTAAGCAAACTCCAAACTTCGTCTGTGTTGGTATCTACATTAAGTCATATAGTCTATAGGCCCATCACACGATTAAGTATTGTTTTAGAGTTTTTTCTTTTGGATAATGTATCTACCTTGATTCTCTCAAAGTTCCCTCAGTCGTTTAACATTCATAATTGTGACGGACCATCCCAATACGAAATAGGCTATGTTACGAATAGTTCCTTGTCGATTGCTTACACACCATTTATCTTCAATAATGTCTTGGTTAAATTAATAGCAGAAGCTCACTGAGCGCTCTCGCGGTCTGCTTAAGTCAAGATGCGTTTCAAAACACAGCTAGCCAGAGGTGTTACAAGACCCAACCAGGTTAATAATAATAATAATAATAATAGGCTAATAAAAAAGGTAGCTAAACTTGAGTCAGACTTTTCCTCTGTAAAAAAAACAATTGTTGCACGGCAGGTGGCTGTTCAGGAATGGGAGTGGGTGTGTAGCAGAGTGACGTAGCCTACATACAGGCCATGCGGACTTGGCAGCTGAGCTCTATAAAAGTCCTCTTCGAGTTGAACAGGGCAGATCCAAGACCGCGAATCCAACGGGAGAAGTTGAAGACGACGGAAAAGAGAAGAGAGACAAACACCTTGCCATAGCTGAACAAGTGCTGAACATTGCCTGTAGCGTGACAAACAACTTCAACAACTCATCACTACACTCAAGTAAGAAAAACATCTAGCCTATATCTAGCACTCATACCTATTGATACTCGTTTGACATAATGTGTTATGATTTCATATCGTTGACACTGTTCACGTCGTTTCACCATGACAATGCTTTCATTTCTAAACATATGTTTTAAATGTGATAGCTATTGGTGAATGTGTGACTGATAACAGCCTGATTGTAGAGGAATAGTTCAATATAGGAATGAACAGACCTGGAGATCATTATGTTTTTAGATTGATATCAATTATATATCCATTCTATTATCCAGTGCGTAATATGATCTAGGCTAATTATGATCCAGAGAATACTTAGGCTATATTGACTTGCATTTAATTAATTTGCATCTATTTATTCATAGTGCGTCAATGTAAGTTATGGTATTATTGTTGTTTGTTTTGTTACTGTTATTGTTGTTATTGTAAGGGTAGGCTATGTTGACCATGCATAAATGGAACAGCAGAGGAGACAACAGTTGCCAATGTATGTACTGTATTTAAATTGGGCGTTGATTTGAAATTACTTTAAAGTAGGTGGAAGAGCCATTTGAGTGGGATCTGTTGCCATAACTGTAACAGTTTTATAGGTAGGACCGCGGTTCTGAGTTGAACAAGGTGTGGTAATGTGTGGTTTAATTACACAGGATTGTGAAATGCATCTGGGTGTGCAATTATGGTGGATTAGTGAGAGTGCCCAGTCCCTCATGGCCGTTTGGGGTGGGGATCCTTTTGTTCAGAAAAGAAGTGATTCTGAGGACAAACTTTACATAGTCGGGCCCAAACCCAAGAGAACGGTGGGGAGGGGGCATGATCTAGATGGTAAATTACCAAACACACACACACACACACACACACACACACACACACACACACACACACACACACACACACACACACACACACACACACACACACACACACACGTGCACACTCACACAATCACACACAATCTCAGTCTTCCAAGCCAGAGGGTGTGGCACAGATGATTTGGCACATCATTCAAGCAGGACCCCTGTCGTCATGGGAACAACTAAACCTGGATAACACAACAAAGAGGAGACAGGAAGAGATATCTGAGGGTCACACCAACACCAATATTTGCACATTTTAGAAGCTAGGGCAAGGAATACTGTGTCGACCTTACATTTTCATATCAAATCAATACTGTCATCATAATAGAAATCAGGGTAGTGTGTGCACATGTGAGTGTACATTCACCTGCTTGACACAATACAGCCTGGATTTAGTTTGAGTCATGGAAGTGTGGCAGTATGGTGTTTCCAGTCTTTTAGAAGACTCAGATCTATTTCACAGCTGAGTCACCCCATTCCACTATCCTCTAAACTCTCAAATCCTGGGAAGGGCTTTCCGACCACTTTCCAGACACTTCAAATACTCCACCCTACTGTAAGGTTTTCATTACTGGAAATCAGCTTTCAGAGAGACTTGCAGTTTACAGACCAACGACTGACATTATGCATTTACAGTTTGGATTCTGTCCCGGGTTTGCACAGTTTTTTTCTGTATTTTGATCTCACCAGCCGGTAAGGATTGGGTGAATGTCAGATGTAGAAAAATAAAATAATGGCATCGCATCACATTGGAAGTTGATACCCTCTGCCATGTGGCAGGCTGTGTTATATAAGAGTTGCTCGCTTGGCAAGTGCGATGGATTCCAGGCATTGTAGCAGTTTCCTTATTTTGGTGCAGGGGTTATTGATAGTCTGTTTGAAGGCATGGTGTGTGGGCCAGGTCTGATACTGGTAGAGGAGTTGTAACCTAAAGAAACACATGGGCATACCACCCCCCCACCCCATGGACTATGTGTGTGTGTACAGCATGTGTGCGTGAACATGTTAATGTGTGTGCATGCATGCGTGCGTGCATGTGCTTAGATAATCGCCACACGCATAGTATGAAAATGCACACACACCTATTTTGATGTGACAGTCTGAGTGTCTCTGCATGGGGGTCTGACACGAGGTGCTGTAAGGTGATCCTGGGGTCACAGTGGTTGGAGTCACATTATTTACGCCTGCTGCCTACAGTCAGTCATCTCCAGAGGCCTTTCTATATAATGCTTCTGACGGTCATATATTTTTCATGACATGTCCCAAAAGAACTCCTCAAAGGCAAAGGACTCTGTAGGGTGACTGACTATGCTCTCTCAGTGATCCATGGCAGTCATCATCCGCAGTGATATGCGGAAAATGCGGTTCCTGAGATCTTGTTCTCCAGCTCGGTCCCAATTCCACTGAAGAGGAACGAATTAGTATTGTCTCTCAGATAAGGGTAGTTGAAAGAATGTTGTCCCCAATCCTTGTGCTAACACTGACCCATAATGTCCTCCTTCTGTTGCATTGTGGGTTCATTGTTTCTGCTTATGAATGCCTTGGACATTCCTCTCTTATCTTTCTCTGCATCTTCTCTGTCTTCATCACTGTCATCACTCTATGTTGTTGTTTTGTTATTTTACTAGGCTCGTTGCTTTCTCGCTTTCTCTGCTTGCCCTGTGTTTATCTGGTGTCTATTATGGGATGGCTTTATGGGTGGTGCCTCCATTGATGTGCATGTCTGAGACCTGAGGCCTCTGGGTCTTTGTGAGACGTGCACCCAGTGTGGCCTGTTGCCAAACAGAGACAGCGGAGGAGAGGCAAGAATGCAGGGCAAGTGTGGGAAAGATTTTTCTCCCTTCTTCCTCAAAGAGGATTAATACTGAGAGTGTCTGTTAATATGGAGATGGCCTCTCATTTATGTTTCAGAATTTACAGAGGAATGCTGTGGAAAGAATACGGAAACCCTCAGTGGTTGTTAGTGCTTCTTTCAAGCTCTGGTGATCAAGTCTGGTGACCCCTAGCAAATACTTGCTGTGTAAATCTAATGGCACGGTTAAAATACCTCAGAGCCATGAAGTCTGTGACACACTGCCAATGATGGACAGGGACAGGTGGCTGTCATAGACAGACTGGAAGTGACCGGCCATTTGTATCTCACTCATTCGCTTGTGCTGTTCTTCTTCTCCAGTGGAAAGGTTGTCCATAAGAAATCGCTCCGCTGTCGGCCGTTTCCCAGAGGTCACTCTCAGCTGGGAGGATGAGGAGCCGGACAAGATGGAGCTGGTGGAGGAGGAAAAGGAGAAGCAAGAGGGGGCGTGCCGAAGATGGTTCCGGAAAGCGTGCCCCTGCTGTTGCCGCAGAGCGAGTGATTCTGAGGATGAGCCGGACGTAGTGGTCCCCAAACCCACGGAGAACGGTGGAGGGGAGAAACCTCCAGTAGGAGAACTGGAACTAGATGGTAAATAACCAGGATCCCCCCCCTCCAACACACAAACACACACACACAAACACACACTGTTAGTTGAAATTGGGGATGGGAGCTACATATTTGTAACAGCCACTCTCGACAACATGAATACCTGATGATACAGAAGTGAAATGCAGAATTATCTTTGTAGTTGTTTAGTCACTATTTTATAATGAATGAGGTTGTCTGTGTTGTTTCTATGAGGTCTAAATTTCATTTTTCTTTTTTCTTTGTTCTCTGTGTGTGTGTCATAGTACTTTTACTTTCAGTACACTCTATAGACCTCCTCAAGGCAAAGACAGAGCAAAATCGCAAAGAACATCATACAGATAGTTTCCATGGCGATGACCTCATCATCCGTCGAGGACAGACTTTCTTGATGTGGGTTGAATTCTCACGACCCTACGACCCCAAGACAGACAAGCTGCACCTGGAGTTGAAGACAGGTAAGCATGTGTACATACATTTAGACAAAATACCTGATTTCATTCTCCTCTCCTCATTCCATAGCTATCAGATTCTTCTATTCTTTCCACCTTTTTTCTATGACCTTGTCTGACCCTTGGTGTTACACCCAACAGTCATGATCCTTCACATGATATTAGAACATCTTCTTAGCATATAAAACTTAATAGCTTCTGAGTAGTGCAACCTTTTTAACTTCTGTGTGTGTATGTGTGTCATACCACATGATGTTTTTTTCCCCTCCACTCCATGGCAACAGTAAGAGTGGTCACGAGTAATCTCCCGTGTCCCAAGACTGTCTGATCTCCAGACGGTTCTTAATGCTCTCCTTTTACTGCTTATTCATTCCCACATTCAACCACCACACCAGAACACTCCCCTCCATATATCTCTCCCTCGGTCTCCTCCCTCAAATCCACGCTCTCCCACTTCTGTCTTCACTCACCATTTACTGATGTTGAAGGCTTTAGAATGGTTCTCATAGGACATGAGGCAGAGTGAGGTGTGCCATGGAACTTTAAGGAACCCGATGCGTTTTTATATATAGGCTCATAAAATAGGCTTGGGGTTATTTTTAAATGCATCAGTGTCACAGCCTCTTAATTAAAACAGTTTTATTTAAGCTCAGTCAACATCATGCCAGCATATGCCTATTTCTGTGGTCTCAGCCCATGAACACTCTGTAGTGGAAAACTGTGTGTGTGGCATAAGATGAACACCCCTAGCCTGTAATAACGTGTGTGACTTCTCTTAATCAGTAGATTTGGTTTGATTCTGTGTGTGCCTAACGACTCACGGCCTGGTGGGTGCGTTAGTTCCAAGAGTATCACAGTCCTTCAGTCAAAAGGAAAACTCGCACACCAATGTTGCCGATTCAAAGTTTAATCCAACCAGTGAGGAGTGTAGTGTCTTAGCCCCCAAACGTTTGAGAACATCTGACGACATAACCCGAAGCACGATGTGAATACCACTGTTGACATGAATAACATATACATCATATACATTCATGTCATGTCCCGTTAGGCATCACATGGCGGCTGATAATGAGCACTACACTTACACGTACACAACATGTTTTTGTTCAAATCCATTCATTTGGATTTGATCTGAAATTTAGTGTACCCTGGATATCTTGATGTACTCCGTTGATGGTGAGACTCCATCCATGTGTACTTAGCCGTCCACAGCAATTCACAGAACTTTGAGGTTTTGGAATACAGCCAGTAGACATTCCTGAATAAGGCTGCCATGAAATCAGTCATTCACTGACACCACAGGAAATGACAAGCCAGGAGAAATGTGACAGAACAATAACCTCTGGGATTGGCATGATAATGCCGCGGTGACGCCATGACCCATTGAATCACAAATGATGTAATATTTTCGTATTTGCTATTTTGATAGTGAGCTAGTTTCTCATCTGCACCCGGTGAAATGGAAAGGAAGAATGGGGCGAGTTTTGAAACAAATATTCTGCTCTTTAAAATGCACCCGGGCATTAAATCTGGTTTTGGTTTTGAGCCAGTGCACATTAAAGGTGTAAAGGTATAACTACCCAAATGAGTACATGTTGCTCTTACAGGCAAGCTACATCAGGCATGTAACTGAGGCATTCCACTGGAGCGAATGCTGCAACAATAAGCTGCCACTATAATCAATGGAACTTGCTACACCAGACATGATGGAACCACAGACTGTACATTCAAAAGAAATTAGACCAGTCTGCAGAAGCTATTTTTTATTTATTTATTTAAGAGAGGGACAATGTACATTAATCAACATGTCCCAATGGAACATGTAAATGCACCAGATTTAGTCAGAGACTATTTTCCATCTGCAGTCCCTGGCAGGTTGATGTTTAAAAGAAGACAGATGAAGAAAAAGACATAAAATAGGTATACAGACATACAATCACAAGTAATACAAGCACTACATACTGACATAGCCAAAAAACAGACTAGGATGACAGATGTAGCAACATACCAGCATAAAAGAATGGGAAGGAAAAATAAAAGACATACAACATAAAATAGATTAAACACAGAGCTTACACAGCAGTCAGACAGCTCACAATTGCAGACAAAAAGATGGTGAAACCACATTACTTGTGGGTGCATATTTGTTTGTCCAGTAGCCATTGTTTTATGGATTTAGTGAATTGGTTTATGCTTGTGCAGCTCCTAAACTGTATTGGTATGGTATTCCAAATGTGTGCAGCTCGGTAAGAGAAGGCTGACTGGGCAAAAGTTGTTTTTCTGTATGGTATTTTGCAGTCCCCTCTAGTAAAGGATCTTGTGCTTGTGTTTAGATTTTGCTTGATGAACTCATTGAGTGGAGGTGGGGCTAAGCCATGAAAGATCTTATAGACTAGCACTATATCAGCAAGCTTAATCATGTTTTCCCAGTTGAGGAAATCATATTTTGCTAAAACATTACAATGATGATAAGCATTTGGTTTCTTATCCAGTGTTTTCAAAGCCTGCTTATAACGCTTTTCTACTGATTTTAGAGTTGTTCTTGATGCCTGTGTCCAGCTGGTAAGACAGTAGTTTATATGTGACAGTATCATAGAATGCATATACAATTTAGATGCTTGTATTTGCATTCTATTATACTGTCACATATGCTTTGTGAATGGAATGCTTCAGTTGATCACCCGGTGTAGCCTGGCTGTTACAGTTATATTTACAGATTCTTTTGCGGAACTGTTGTGTAATGCTCTCCAATCTTATGTAAAATATCCTTGTGCTGTTCGCTCAATCAAATGTGTTTGCCTAGTATGTGTTCACAAGTGTGTGTAAGGTTTATCTAAGGAACGGCACATTGTTCAGTCATGTAGAGGGCTTTCTGCTGTAGTAATGGCTCATGGCCTGGGGATGCAAGCTTTCGGCTGTGCTGTGGGAATCAAACTGCACATACCAAGAGTGTGTAGTTTGAGCCAACATTGAACATTCTTTGCGCATTGATTTGTTTTTGCCAAAATCAACAATGGAAAAAGCCTTTCCGAGAGCTGAGCATGTAAGAGAGGGGGAGAGAGAAAGATGCGTTGGGCAGGCATGAACATGCCCACTTCGATTTGTGAAGAAAAGGGTTTTGGATCTGGCATCTTACCAGATCATCAGCGACAGTTTATCATAGCAATCATGTTGTGGTTTTCAGAGGTGCGGTTTGGCATTAATTCTGGAAAAGAACATCTGTGGGCATGCATTTACGTCTGCTGGAAGCTATGATGTCAGTGGGGTGTGTGTAACTAGGCTGTATGTGGGTTGTGATCTTAAGGACATATAAAACACAAATCTTTTGTGTCGACATGTCTTCAAATTCTAATGTCAGTGGGTGTTCATCATGAATATGAATTCTTTAATTTGACCATATAAAACTATCCTTTATAAATATAAAATGTCCTCATTAAATATATAATTATCTCTCTCACTTTCTGTGTGTGTATGTGTGTGTGTGTGTGTGTGTGTGTGTGTGTGTGTGTAGGTAATCTGCCCACGGTGTCCAAGGGCACTCACGTTATCATCCCTCTGGTGGAGGAGCTGGAGGATGACCGCTGGGAGTGCAAAGTTATCGAGAAGGACGGCAACCGCGTCAAACTGTCCGTCAACTCTTTAGGGTCCGCCGCCATTGGCCGATATGAGCTCACTGTGATGACCCACAGCCCCAAAGGCGAGGCCATGTCGACGCACGACTCTGCCAATGACATCTACATGCTGTTCAACCCCTGGAATGAAGGTGTGTGAAAGACAAGACAGACAAACAGACAGAAGCGACAGACATGATGTCTGCTAAGAAAAGCAAAGATTTGCTGATTCACTTGAACCCAGTCAAGTCCAGAATTCCAAATTCTTACATATAAACACACATTCACATACCAACTCAACTGAGTCAAAGGAACAAGATGACTTGACTATATTAAGCTGAGTCAGCAAATATGAGCTGGCTATTAAGTGTAGTAGATGCAATTGAATCCTGACTCAGTCAGAATAGACACGTAATGAGTGTAGTAGATGCAATTGATTCCTGACTCATTCAGAGAAGACATGTAATGGTGGTGGTGAATTAGCGCCCTGTAGCTAATTATAGAGAGAGAATAGAGATGACCTCTCCTGTGCTCCGGCCAAGTTGCTTCCTGAAATGTTCAGAAGGGGTCAATTAACTGAGCTAACCAAATCTACATCTGGCCTTTCAGATGATGCCGTGTACATGGACAATGAGGAAGAGAGGAAGGAGTACGTGCTGAATGACGTGGGGAGGATCTACTACGGCACGGAGACCCAGATCGGGGCCAGGACATGGAACTTTGGGCAGGTGAGAGAACCTGAAGATGAGAATCTGAGAATTCATCTCAACGGATTCAGGCCAAATGTTAACAGTATAATCACGTACAGTATTGCATAATCTTACTGTTTACTGATATTCTCTCTTTCTCTCAGTTTGATGAAGGAATGCTGGCGGCCTGCCTGTATATTCTGGAGAAGAGTGGAGTCCCTGCTTCTGGATTGGGAGACCCTGTGAATGTCGTCCGAGTGGTTTCTGCTATGGTAAGACTCCGCTTCAGTTAAACCACAAATCTAGACCGACTAAATACCATAACTGTTTTCAAAAACAGACCCAGCTGAATCACTGACACTATACTATGTACATCATTTTCGGAGCAATACAAACAAATGCATTGAAGTGAAGGAATTACATAAATAATTGTGCAAATGAGAAATTCTCTAAACTTTGCTCTTTTCCACTTTGTGTGGGTACAGATAAACTCACCGAATGACCGTGGTGTTCTGGAAGGGAACTGGTCAGGGAACTACGCAGGTGGGACATCTCCGACAGGGTGGAGTGGCAGTGTGGACATCCTGAAGCAGTACCACAGCTCCAATGGAACTCCTGTCCGCTATGGCCAGTGCTGGGTCTTCTCCGGAGTCACCACCACAGGTGTGTGTGTGTGTGTGTGTGTGTGTGTGTGTGTGTGTGTGTGTGTGTGTGTGTGTGTGTGTGTGTGTGTGTTTGTTCTTTTTCAGATTTCATTGTCCCAGTTTTATGTGCACTCACTATGACACAGTAACATTTTGCTTTGGACAAAGGCGTCTGCCAAATAGTCATAACCATAACATGGTTGATGATGAGGTACTGTGAATGTGCTGTGCGCTTGTTTATTTTGCTTGTTTATTTATTTGTTTCTTTCCTTTGTTCAGTGTTGAGATGTTTTGGAGTCCCCACCCGCAGTGTCACCAACTACAACTCGGCCCATGACACAGACATCTCCTTGACAACAGATATCTACTTTGACGAGAACTTTGAGGCAATAGACAGCCTCAACGCTGACTCAGTGTGGTGAGTTTTTACACTCAAACCTCTGACGTCACTGCATCTCTAAACCCATTCATGTCATACTGTGTGGTCTCACACAAGCCCAAATGAGGGCGATGATTCAGGTCTTCTTGGGCACATCATCCACCGCCTCCACTCTGACATTCTCTAGTTGACTTTTATTGACATGACGAGAGTTCTTGTTCTGTCAGAACACGTAAAGATATGAATATAGAAAGATGCATACAGTACAGATAGGTAGATTCACCATAAATATCATAATAAATCACAGTAATAACACATTATTGAAAATCATAACATTACTAAAACCGCAATCATCGAAAAAGTCAATTAAAAGAAATAAAGAATAACGGTTGTTTCTTGCCTTTCTGTCTTTAGGAACTTCCACGTGTGGAACGACTGCTGGATGGCTCGTATGGACCTGCCCTCTGGGATGGGCGGGTGGCAGGTGGTGGACTCCACCCCTCAAGAGACCAGCCAAGGGGTTTTCCGCTGTGGTCCAGCCTCGGTCAACGCCGTACGGGATGGGCAGGTCTTCCTCAAGCACGACGCACCCTTCGTCTTTGCAGAGGTCAGTCAGCCCTCCATCCTCTTCTTGCTTCCACCTCATCACTACCTTTCTCAGATCAGCCCAGAGATTTCTCTCTCCTCCCCAGACCACTTATTGTCTCATCTGGTTTCTAACCAGACTCTCATCTCTTGTTCTCTCTCTCTCTCTCTCTCTCTCTCTCTCTCTCTCTCTTCTCTACTCTATCCACAGTTAAAAGTGAAGGTTTAAGTTGGAGAGAAAATAAATGGCTGAAAGGTTAATTGTGGCTAATAGGAAATTATATTTTTCGGCCTGACATAATTTCTGATCGATTAATCAGAAATCAGAATTTTATGGCTGACATATTGACTGACTTATTATCATCAAGAATTATATTTTTTTTACTTTACTTTTTAAACTTAAAATATAGCCTACTCGGGTCCACATTGTGATGACTGGGTGTGATAATGTGTTGTAGGTGAACAGTGATAAGATCTACTGGCAGAGAAATGCGGACGGCACCTTTACTCAGATCCACTCAGAGAAGAACGCCATCGGCCACTTCATCAGCACCAAGGCAGTGGGCTCAGACGAGCGGAATGACATCACACACCTCTACAAACACCCTGAAGGTGAGACTCCTCTAACACACACACAGACACAGAGACACACACACACACACACACACACACACACACACACACACAGATACTAATAGCCTGCACACCCTTTTAGGGCCCATTTCTTGTCTTTAAAGTGCCACTTAATTCATGCTATTAGACCTCCTTCTACTCCTACTGCGGGTGCGGTGGAGTAGCGGTAGCATCCTAGCCTGACAATTGGTCGCCCTGGGTTCGGTGTCCTAGTACACCGTTGCGAGTCCATTTGGCTTTAGATCAGGGATCTCCAACCTTTTTTCCTCCAAGAGCTACTTTAACGTTTTGACAAAATGGACTTGGCCGAGAAATTTCATGTTAGCAGTAGCATGTTGTGTATTCACATAGCTGATCTCTGCCCAAAACCGCTGAATAAGATCACTTTAACTGTTCATAGTGATAGAACATGTGCTCTCCAACAAACATACTCTCTGTGTCATGAATATTTTCCTGGGGCCATGGTATGCATGAATGACCATTCAGTGGTGCAACCAATGATCACATGCTTTGGTGAATGAGCAGGCGAAAAGCATCACATGCTCACTGGCTCATCTGTATATCTATTGATCAGATCACGGCTCTGGGTATTGAGTCCAGAGCATCCATCTGTTGATTGAGCAATGAATAATCACCTCATACAACTTGAGACTTTCTCAGACTCGGTTTAACTTTTTCCGATGGTACGGGAACATCCAGTATTTGGTGTAGCGCTGTAGCAGTCTTGATAAATCATAGTTCTTTAGTTCCTCTTAATAGTCCTTCTTTCTCCATTGAGGCCTTGTCTGCTGAGCCTTGTCTTGATTCTGTCCTGTGTGATTTCTGGACTCATGACATCCGGTTCTCCCGTGGTCTTCTTCACCCAACAGGCACAGTGGAGGAGCGCAGCGCAGTGGAGACGGCCTCTCGCTACGGCTCCAAGCCCGAGGTCTACTCCTCCACCTCCATCGAGGACGTGGACATCCAGGTCACCATGGACGGAGAAGGCCCTCGGATGGGCGCCGACGCCGAGCTGTCGATCGTCCTGCGCAACTCCAGCAGCCAGGCGCGAACTTTGACCCTGCACAGCCAGGTGTACGTCATGTACTACACCGGCGTGGTCCGTGCCAGCGTGAAGAAGGACCAGTCACCTGTCGAACTGGCACCAGCGGAAGGTTAGCGTGACCTCTAGTGCTGTTCACACGTAGCCATTTTAAGACAGATGACTGATTTACATGTTAAAGGTGATACGGTAAAAGGATGATTTGTGTTGGAGTTGTTGTTTTTCCATATCGCTGATATGATATTAAAGTCTTTTTTGTCTCCTCTGGTTTGCAGTCCAGACTCTGGAGTGGGTCCTTCCGTACCAGGTGTACCAGGACCAGCTAGTGGACCAGGCTGCCCTGATGCTGATGCTGTCAGGGAAGGTCCAAGAGACCGGCCAGGTTCTGGCCACACAGTTCAACTTCCGCCTGCGCACCCCAGACCTCACCATCACAGTAAGCTTACCTCTCTCTACCTACACAAACTAGGAGTTAGGGATTTCACCTGTTCTTCTGGTTATGTCACCTCAGACCCTGTACCTCTCTCATAAAAAGAAGAGTTAACATAATATCTTGTCTTTGCACTTCCTCCCTCCAGCCTGTAGGGGATGCTGTTGTGGGAAAGCAGATGACAGCCAAGATCACTTTCACCAACCCGCTGCCCAGGACACTGAAGAATGTCATCATTAGAGTGGAGGGTCTGGGCCTACAAAGCATACACAAGATCACTGTTGGGTAAGAACCACACACACACACACACACACACACACACTTTGTATATTATCTTGTGCATCATATTGAACATATTTGACAAATGAGTCATAATTAAGTGTCTCTCTCTGCCTCTCTCTCTCTCAGTGATGTGGTAGGCCGAGGCGTGATGACCCTAACGGAGCGGTTCATCCCCACGCTTGTGGGCCCCCGGAAACTGGTGGCATCTCTGGACTGCAGGCAGCTCACGCAGGTGCACGGTGTTGCAGACATTGTGGTGAAGGAGAAGTAAGGCTCAACCCCAAAAGGACAACCGCAGGTCTGTGAGCCTCCACTGACCAGGGTGCCAACGGTCCAAAGGGTTGTGTAGACCAATCGGGAACTCCCCTCCAGAAGGACAGCAAGTATTCCCCTGAAGACTAAGAGAAATGGACATCTCTTGAATGCTTGAAGTTGAAGTTGAAGTTGAAAGCATGTCTCTCACTACATGCTATTTTCAGTTTTGTATGTTAATGTTTATTTATTTCATTCATTCATGATATTCTATTTGTGTTATTTGTTTATTTATAATTAAAGTTGCACTGTGTCAATGTAGCCTACTTATGAGATTTAACAGTGGAACAGATAAATGTTCTCAGATTTCAGTGAATTGGTTTAGAAGATTTTGTTATTTGTTAAACTAGGGTAAGATGAAGCACTCAGTATTATGAAGTCTGAAAAGTGAGACTTGAATCTCTCTTTCACTTAAGTCATTATCTTTATTTCTTTTTAATATATTTCACCAACTATCCAGAATACATGAACTTATACATCACAATTGTACAATTGTGCTATACTGCTACTTGTATGTAATATTGCATTTGTGTAACATATTTATTGGTTTTTTTACTGTTTTTACAATTTTATACTTAATATTGAGCACTTTGAAATGAATCAAATGTTATGAATAAAATTGCCTTGCCTTCATAAACATATGTTGCATTGTAATGTAATGTAATGTAATACTGCTATGTTACAATATTAAAATGAAATTGCTCTCAATATATTTTAATGTATATTGTTTCTTGGTATAAAGGAATTATGTTTTTCTCTCTTGTGAGGAGATCACTTGAGGCAAGGTGTTACGGCACTGTAGATAAGGTTTGACAAGGTAACGGAACCTACATGTAGGTAAGGTTTGGTAAGGTTACCAAACCTCCACACTGTTTTCACTAATCCTTGTTCTTATATGCTGTGTGCTAAGCCTGTCTGGCAAGGACAATGACAACAATGAAAGTGGGCCCTTGACAGTCTTCTTGCCATGGAAGACAGACAGGACTGACAAGTTCCCAATTGTTTAGTGAGCTGTGACAAGTGACGTGATTAGTCTGATTACACTGTTGGTTACCTTGGAAAATGCTTCTCTGTAACAAACAACACACGTGCACACACCTACACACACACACACACACACACACACACACACACACACATGCAAACACACTTTAAGTGTTTTACTGACCTCTAGAGGTTATAAGGTGATACTGCAACTCAACATGTGGCATGTTACAGTTTCAAAATGACACACAATTATCTAAACTGACACACATAGAGCGAAACCTCTTCTCAAGTCTCCAAAAGTGAGACACTGAACACGGTTCGCTGCATAATATACAACAATCTGACATAAAATAACAATTACATTTAAAATGACTCTACATGAGCTAATTTACCAATATACTGTATGTGCCACCTGATCAAACACTTCAATCAGAAAGTAAGCACTATGAAAAAAAAACACAGGTAAGGCAAGGCAAGGCAACTTCATTTACAGTATATAGCGCATTTTGTCCCGCATGGCAACCCAATGTGCTTTATAAAGATAAAAACAATACAGTAAAGCCATAGAACAGGTGAGCACCTTTTTTTAACAACAAAAATGGCATTGCATTGAGAGGAAGACATTGGCAAGACATTGCAGAAAGAGGAAGAGGGAGGGTGAGAATGAGAGAGGGAGGGAGAGTCCAATGTAAATATATCTGCTATGAATATATTGCACTGACTTTTTAGGTGAAAAAAAAGTTTCAATAGCATCCATGTGTATCTACAAATATGTATGTACACATGAAGAACTTTCTACAATTTAAACTATTGTAGTATAATGGCAAAGCATACTAAAGATGAGAGTGCTTTTCATTATGCCCAGCAATGTAGTTGGTTAGACACAAAACTGGTGAAAGAATGAGATGTGTGCTATGGTTCAAAAGTTTGATTTTGACAACGCTATGTAGTTTTGGTTGCAGTGCTTCACTTTGCAGGATATAAGAGGCATTTTGCAGTTTGGGTGTGTGGTTTTGTATGTGTGGAGGTGAATTGTGAAATTTGAGAAAACCAGTATAGTTGTCAAAATTGTGTTTTAGCAATTGGACAAAAACTGTAAGCTATTTTATTGACAACAAATGTTGACCTTGTCCTGTCTAGAATGAAGTACTCAAAAAAGGAAACATATGGAACATAACTACAAAGAAGCAATCCATATTTAAATCCAAATCCATATGTATGCCTACAGTATGCATTACTTACTGTAACACACAGACCTTTGTGTTGTTTTCAGTATAGAGGTGCTCAAAGTTCACATGTACAAGACCAGAATGATCCCTTTATTTACTTAGGAAAAGATGCCTGCGTACATATATGGATATTAGTAGGAAGACAAAGAGACAAAGAGACAGAGAGAGCTCAATTCATTGCTGTGTGTGTGTGTGTGTGTGTGTGTGTGTGTGTGTGTGTGTGTGTGTGTGTGTGTGTGTGTGTGTGTGTGGCAAAGATATTTCTTAGACCTTATTGTTTTCATTGATGTGCAGTTTGTTTCACCTGAGAGGATAGCACATCATTGCAGAATGTAAGATGTTAAATTAATTTGACAAGTGATCCATGGCAATTAAATTGTAAATCAAATAATTGTTCAGTATAAGAACCCATATTGTTTATTACATATTTCCTGATTAAAATATTATTTCCTCTCCCTGTTTTGGTTCATTAACTGTTGAGATTAGGTGTAAGGCAGGACATAAGGTGAAGGTACTTGGGCAGAGCTCTCACTGCACTGCTGATTGATCTTTTCTAAGAGGGAGCAAACTATTAGTAAGTACAGTAATACCTTGTTTGTATGTCAGTGTTTACGGTAGGTGACCCCTAGCAGTACTACTATGTGGCACGTAAGGCCCTTTTATTGGGTCCCTAACTCCCTATAAGTCTGTTAAGGCCTATTTTACTGTAAGAAGGGCTCACTAAATAACAAACATGTTCAAGGAAACATGAAGAACATCAATGTTTGACCTGAAAGGTGCTTATGAATAAAATGTATAAATATTATTGTTACTGAAGAGACTCCAAATGTAATCATCCATTGCTTAACTTTCAGGCAATTTCTATTGTATTTATTCTCAGACGTTACTGTATACAGACATTCAAAAAAATACATACACATCAGCTGTGACACTCAAACGCAGCAGAATTATGCAATAATAAGACATGATTCTAGCAACTAAACAACATCTCACCACCTCCCTAAATTGTATTCATATGTGGGAGCAAAAAATATGCAATATCTTAACTACAAAACCAGACTACTTTATATCCAGAATTTAAATCACCCTGAGGAAAATATCTGTATCTGCATCACGTGTTGCATGTTGCTGATGACCAGAGGCATTTTTATTTCAAGCTTTTCCGTGTGGAGACCATGATCTTCACCAGGCTTTGTGACTGAGAGCAGGCGAAAGCTTACAGCTCTTTATGTCCTCTCTTCTTCTTCACCTTTCTCTCCTCCTTCGTAAAAACCTTGCCATCTTTATCCTCCCGTCATCGAACACGTGCACCATCTGAAAGTCCTTGTTCCTTCAATTTTGCAGTTATCTAAAGTGACAGACGCAAGGAAAAAAAATATTTGTTTGAGAAGCATTTCTGTAGCACAGGAAAATGAGCTCATTCTAATAGGAGGTGAAACTAACCTGTTCCAATATCACCCCTCTCACTTTAGGATCGTTCATATCCACACCTTCTTTATCCGACAGTACCAATCTTACGAGCTGCCCTTTTTCATCTGTCATGACACACATACACACACACACACACACACACACACACACACACACACACACACGTACACACAAATTAATACGTATGTATATTACATACACACAAATACATACTGTATATACCTGTTATCACATCTATCATGATCTATATGGTTAATATTATTACATTTCTGGCAGACAAAGCGTTTCTTCACACTGCACAGGTGTCTATACCACCGTCCACCTTCGGTAGTCCGCACAGCTGCACAGTCTGCACCGTTACTGGCCATCTCTGCCTCCGATGCCCAGTAACGGAATGATGATATCCTCTGGTCCACCCACTCCCAGGAGTCCTTGAAGAGGCCAATCCAAACAGGGTGTCCCTCAGCAATTTTCCAGACCAGCTCCTCATCTTCTTGACTTTCAATGCTCGCCAGATCCATGTAGCGTTCCCTACAGTGACTTTGAGCAGCAATCCATCTCTTTGTTTCCCTGATCATCACATACTTGGGAGAACTATTCTCTGTGTGAAGGGTAAGAATGACAAGTTTGTTCAGGCTGAGTGTTCTGCTTGAGAGACTAACAACACTGTAATTAGAGTAACAGAAAGTCAATTGAAAGACAAAAATGTCTTTCACTTCAACAAAGACTTTACCAGTCAATAAAGTTAAAAGATTGATTTCATGAGCAATACATACAAGTACGAGTGTGAGTGTGTGTTTGTATGTGTGGATGAATGGTTGCTGATAATGGGCAAAGTAGATATTGCATTAAAGATCAGCCATCTCTTTCAACAACAGTCGACAACCCTTTCGCCATTATGTAAGCATAATGTAATCTGCTGCCCTGATTAAAAAAAACAATGCAACTCAACTGATTATCAGCTATTCTGTCAGTAATGGAGTGGAATCAAACTTTTGACCGGTAGTGTATGTATTGAGCATTTATGTGTGCCTACCAACAGAGCACAGGAACCACCAACTACTACTTGGACCGAGAACAAACCATCCTCTGTAGTCCTGAGCCTGAACACAGAGATCGTGACCAGATGGCTGACCAGAGCGCCAGTTTGTGTACTGAAGAGTGGAGTTCCCTGACCAGAGCCAGCGCTGTTGGGCCGTCCCTTTCAGGCCGATCCAGACGTCGCCATGGTACTTGGGCTCCACGCTCTGTTGAAGTCTGCTCATCTCCTCCATGTTCTCGGGAGTGGCCAGATCAGAGTACCACTTCCTGCAGTAACTCCTAGCATCTTCCCAGCTCCTGGGTTCATTCACAAAGACGAATGAATTTGAGGGAGAACGTTGCCCACACACAGCTGGCAACAGCCAAAGACCTGAACACAAACAAATAATCGCAACACACAACTACAGTATATAAACACCTCATGGTACAGAGTGTACAAAGAGTATGGGAGTATGAAATGTAATCACCACACACACACACACACACACACACACACACACACACACTCACACTCACACTCACACTCACACTCACACTCACACACACACACACACACACACACACACACACACACACACACACACACACACACACACACACACACACACACACACACACACACACCTGAGATAAGTAAGAGACACCTGCTCACAGCCATGTCTGTTCTCTGTGTGAGACTTGTGTATATGGACATTTTTATACACTGTAGCCTAGACTTTATTTGGATATGCAAATATTTGTTTCCAGTATGTGATATGCTTTCAACTCCCAAGAACCACATGGAGATGTACATACAGTAGGTTTTATTTGTTTCATTTGTTTCAGAATAAGATAATTGAAGTTAACTGTTTACTGATTAGTGACAGGGACAAGTCAAGAGGAACAGAAAAGGGGACATCAAGTGCATACAATGAATATGCTAGAGGAATCCTTGGCAAGGAAGAATTTAAATTATGCAGAATTAGCAGAAACAAGGGATCAAGACTGTCAAGCACACTCAAGACTATGGAGATAGATGCTAAGGGCTGCGTAGCAATAGCCTGGCACGCCCTCCCAGTGACGCAACGCCTTCAGGCTTTTGCTGCTGGTCTGGTCAACTGCTCATTGAGAAGGATTTCTGAGTTCCCGAAATCTGCGGAACTGCCCCCTTTGGTCGAGAACCAATCAACTTTGAGCAGCTCCAACGGCTCTGGGTAGAGGCGTGTTCAAGGCAGAGGAAAGAGTGTTGTTATTGGTTTAAACTCGGCAATCCGCTTTCTGACATCTACCAGTAGCAAATCGAGGCACTTAAAGGAGGCGGGTCAACCAGCGCTGGCAAGAAACCGTGTTAGCACAGGCTGTTGGTCAGACTAAAGTCTCGCAGAGCCTTTGAAAGTCGATGGTAATCAGGCTAGCGTAGCAAAGTCAGCCACAACACCTCAGCTCGATTTTTGCTTTCACTGACAATCAGTAGAAGGAGCAGTAAAGTTATCTGCTGAAATGCAAAAACATCTCTGTTAAGCCTTCTGGAGGTGTCGTGTGGTCAGAGGTGGACATTCCTGATTCCAGAAAGTATAGAAGTCCTGCCATATATTCTTTCTACCTGTGCACTTAACACAGGTGATAGTAATCAGAGATGTGGTACCTCAAAGCATTGTAAAAGCAGAGCACAAGAACTCTCTTAGTGACAGAATAAGGTCATTACCATGGCATGGCCTGTCATTTTACCAATTACACAAGCATGAAAAGAAATGACTCCCCCAAAACAACAAGTCGATTGATGTAATGGGATCAGCGGCATTGCTGTATTTGTTGTGTTTGGCTTTGAATGTGTAATAAAAGTCGAGAATGCTCCATTTAATTTACTTATAGGGAAATAAGCCTGTGTCTGACACAGCATACACAAATGGGATTAGCCTAAACAAATGTTGCTAATGTTGGCTGGTCAGGCTAGGGGAGACAGACAAAAAAAAGGGAAAAAAAGAGACAAAAAAATCTGGGCAAAACCAGCTGAAGGTATGTTTTCTCAAGAGATTTGCTGGGGCCTGTACTACGAAGCGGGGTTACTGGCTTAGCTGGGTAACTTCGAGAGTAAGTTGATCACGTGTGGCGTAACTTCCCGGTTAACCCGTACTACGAAAGGTGGATAGGTTTTAACCAAGGTATGCTGCCATGGCAATTTACGCTGCATCTCAAACCTGCTCCGAGCAGGTTATGATCTTGGTTAACCCGAGGTTTGTGGTTAACCACACCCCACAATGTCGACGTAGGCTACTTGGAAGATACATTATTGGAGCGCAAATTGTACGCGCCTCTCTTCGCAAGGCGAGGGTTTTTAAAGACCGACAGAATCTTTCTCCATATAATAGTCTCTATGAAAGATAGCCTATACATTCTCAGCCGAGGGAATTCGTTGCATTTGTCAGCTGATCGAGGCAAAGTGGAGGCTATAAGCATTGGCAATATAACATTTTCATAATTACAGTGCATGCAAATGCACTGTTCTGTTCTTCCTAGGCATCTTCTTCTTCTTATTATAGTGCATGAAAATGCACTATACTGTTCTTCCAAAGTATTCTTATTATTCCACTACTTCTAACGCACGCAATTCAGCTTCAACCGTTTAACGTAGAAACTTCATTCAAACGTTGTTGCGTAGGTCTTGCTTATGCCATGTGTGCTTTGTATTTTTCAACTTTGTAACTTTTATACTTTTGAAACTATTAGTTAAAAACTATTACAATTTCCCCCATAGACTTAACATTGCTCATTATGACATCACGGCAGCAATTAGAATGTTACGCCAGGTGGCCAGTCCAGGTGCAGCAGCTCTCTCTCTCTCTCAGGCTCTTGAGACTACATTTTCTGTTCCCCTGTATCAACTGTATCAACATAAGTCTTCCTAATTCCATCCAACTTTCTATCCATTCATCTTCTTCAAACCATTCACTCATCCACCCATTCTAAACAGTCTGCCTATCAACATCAATTAAACGATCTACATTCAACTTTTAAACAATCTACTCTGTCTCAGGCTTACACTCTGGCTCTCTTAAGACTAGCCAGTTAAATTGATTACACCTGTATCTGTATCCACTACTCTCAGTAGAGAGCTGTGTCTCTCCACTCTACAAGAATATAAGGCACATTCCATCCAACTTTCTATCCATTCATCTTCTTCAGACCATTCACTCATCCACCCATTAAACTGTCTATCAACATCTATTAAACAATCTGCCTATCAACATCCATTAAACTCTCTGTCTATCAACATTAATTAGACTATCTACATTCAACTTTTGCTTTTTTTACTCTGTCTCAGGCTTTAAGCACACTCTGGTTATCTTAAGACTAGCCAGTTAAATTGATTACACCTGTATGAACTACTCTCAGAGAGCTGTATCAGTGTCTCTCTTAACAAGAATATAAGGCACATTCCATCCAACCTTCTATCCATTCATCTTCTTCAGACCATTCACTCATCCACCCATTAAACTGTCAATCAATATCTATTAAACAATCTGCCTATCAACATCCATGAAACATTCTGTCTATCAACATTAATTAGACTATCTACATACAACTTTTAAAGTATTTACTGTGGGTGCCTCTCAAGCAGCGTTTATATGTCCTCCCTCGCTCCACGATCCTCAATGATCTACATAAAGAAAGATAGAAGAAGGGCTAGACTATCCCATTGTTGCCGCTCCATAATTCTTTATGTAGATCAGTGAGGATCGAGGAGCGAGAGAGGACGCGTAAACGCTATATGAGAGGCACCTTCTGTCTCAGGCTTTAAGCATACAATCTCATTAAGACTACAGATCCTGTTTCACTACTTCCTCTGTCAACAACTGTTTCAAAATAAAGGTCCTCACTGCAATAATACACTATTAAATCATTTAACCATTGTAACTACTCAACTATTTAACTGTTCAACCATTCCAACTGTCAGTTATCAACTATGCTTCCAGTCAACTACACAAAAACTCCATGTACCTAGCAACCAACATAGCAACCATTAAAATTAAGCGTTTATGACCGTTTCCATAGCAACCAACATGATTATACTGCAGTAACTTCTTGTTTCCTGATAGTGGCCACTATGGATACCCTAGCAACAAATGTTTCAAAATAAAAGTCCTCACTAGCAAGTTACCTAGTTAGCATGGTTAGCATAGTTAGCATTGTTAGCATTTTTAGCATAACTGCAAAAAAAAACATCAACTAAGTTAGCTAATCAACCTGGTTAGCATTGTTAGCAATTTTAGCATTGTTAGCATTTTTAGCATTATTTCTAGAAATCATCAGTTAAGTTAGCTAATCAACCTGGTTAGCATTGTTAGTTTAAGTTAGCATTGCTACCATAATTAACATTTTTAACATAACTGCTAGAAATCATTAGCTAAGTTAGCTAATCAACCTGGTTAGCACTGTGAGCATAGTTAGCATAGTTAACATTTTTACCATTAGGCTACTGCATGAAATCAGTAGCTAAGTTAACCAATCAACCTGGTTATCATTGTTACCATAGTTAACATTTTAACATGAATAGTAATCATTAGTTAAGGTAGAACTGGGAATGTTTCAGCTTTAAACTGTCTACCTTCACACTATCAACTCTCTGTAAACTATGCAACCACCATGTTTACCCTAGCTACACCTTAGTAACCATATCTACATTATCTATCTATTTTTGCATTTCATGCACTGGTAATTCCTTGGAATTGCATTTCTAGTTATTATTATTCTCCTAACCAGGTACTATTCAGCTTCAACCGTTTAACATAGAAACTTGGTTCAAACTTTGTTACGTAGGTCTTGAAAATAAGACTAAGTCTATCTATATTTCAGTTCTGTAAACTTGATACTTTTTGAAATATTAGCAAAATATTTTTCCCCATTGACTTTTCATAGACCTCTGAAGCTGCCCTGTTGGCCATATAAGGAGATCCGGGAGTTAATTGAAGCCAACTGCCCATATATGGCAAGCTTTTTTGTAGGCGAACTTCAGAGGTCTATCGCACTGCACTGCTGATTAAGCTGATTTGCACCTGTGTCAAGAGCCAGCTGCTATCAAGTTTAATTGACAGCCAGTTAAATTGAACCTGCATTATCAGCTCTCTCTGTCGGAGAGTTGACGGTGAACAGCGATAACAAACGCGGAAGGTTTGAATTTAACTACTGTACAGTGAATGTAAAGTGGACAATGGCAGAAGATTCAGCAGGTACTAGTGATATAAGAGATAATCAGGAGGAGGACATGTTTTGGGAAGAGGTGAGACAAAAGCAAGCGAGACGAAGATCAGTATCTAGCAGTAGCAATGAATCTATAGACACAGTTAAAAGAAGTAAACCTGAAATACGATCTAGAGATAAGGAGCCAGATAAGCAAGTTTGGAAAGTGATTATAGTATTTGATCAAAAAGGAGGGCCAGATTTACACCCTATTCATGTCACCAAAGCTATTGATAAAGAAATTGGTCAAATTAACCATGCTCGCTTTATGGGAAACGGTAGATTAGGCCTACTGATTTTTGCAGCGTCTGAAGCTCAGCGAGATCAGATCTTAAAGAGAAATTCCCTAATACTCAGGGGGCAAAGGGGGTTTTACAGACATGGGCTGCTGTAAAAGGTTGTCATGCAAAAATAAAATCTAGGATGTCCCAGGATCACAACCTGGGTGGCCAACCCGGTCAATAAGCTGCTGTTTGTGTGTTATCGCCCTTTTTATGCCCCATTATAAGTCTATGGACGAATATATTATGAGGTGAATAGGGTAAAATTTTTAACAAATAGATATCCCCACAAAAATTCCTTAGATGATTACTCACTGTAAGATAATACTTTTTTGTATTGCAAGTTTTTTGAAATACTTTATACATTTATGTAGATGAACCATTATCAAATGAAATATGCACGAATTTGCATACATTTACAGCCTTGGGCTTGGGGGGCTTAAAGTGCACCTCTATCAACCAAACAAACTTTTGGTGAAAGGTCCGGCTATGCTGAATATAAAAATGAATGTTAACATGGGACAATTTTGGGTTACACTAACCTAAAGCTACATGGGTGTACATTGAGAATCTATGCATTACAATACAATGCAAATACTATGGAGAGATTCATTGTCAAATGTTGTGGAAGAAGGTGAGACTTGTCTCAGCACATATTAAATCATATCTACAGGGTGTAAGATCCTAGAAAATATATAGGTTAAGCTCAGCCTAGGCTGTTTCTTACTGAATTTACCCATAAGGTACAGGCCAAACTTTTGATAATTATGCTATTGCGTACATTTAAGTGTATGATGCCTCATTTACATATTTGCACATGATATTTAAAAAAAACTTACAATACAAAAAAGTATTGCCTTAATGTAAATAATCATCTCAGGATTTTTTGTGGGGATATCTATTTGTTAAAATTTTTACCCTATCCACCCCATAATATATTCGTCCATAGACTTATAATGGGGCATAAAAAGGGCGATAACACACAAACAGCAGCTTATTGACCGGGTTGGCCACCCAGGTTGTGATCCTGGGACACCCTAGATTTTATTTTTGCATGACAACCTTTTACAGCAGCCCATGTCTGATTTCCCTAAAAAGGGGGTTTTGCCCCCTGGGTATAAATGGTTCTAAAATAACTTCACACATTCCAGGTGTAGCGGCAAAGAAAAGAGGAGTCATTACTGGGATCCCAGTGTCAGTATCCATTGAGGAGGTCAAGAGCAATTTGAAAGGAGGAGAGATAGTTGATGCAAAACGCCTGACGAAAGGTAAAGAAAAAACAGAGTTTATCAGTTTTACTCTTTTTCAAGAATGATATACCTGCAAAAGTACAAATGGGCTTTATGAGCTATCCAGTACGAGAATTCATCCCCCCTGTAATACGTTGTTTCAAATGTCAACGTTTTGGTCATGTAGCAACACAATGTAAAGGAAAAATTAGGTGTGCAAAATGTGGAGGGGAACACGAGTATGGGAAATGTGGGGAGAATGTACAGTTAAAATGTTGTAACTGTGGAGGTCAGCATAGTGCAGCCTATGGGGGGTGTGAAAGACAGAAGGAGGTGAAAGAAGTTCAGAAGTACAAACTGACTCACCAGGTTTCATATGCTAATGCTGTAAAAGAAATAAATAAAGCTAAAAAGGACATTAATGTTAACGGATTTGTATCTCCAACAGAACAGAACTCTTGGATTCCAAGACAAAATAGTGGGAATCATACTGATGAGCACATAAAGGTAGGCCTGCCTAGGTCTAATCCAGTGACAGAACGGTGTGAATGCAGAACAAGAATCTCAAAAGAGACTTTGCTCATAGAAAAAAAAGAATTCATAGCATTTATATGTTCTATAGTTAATGTAACAATGCAGCACTCTAGGAAGAGTGATAGAATCAAATCAGTTGTGGAAGCTGCAAATGATTTTCTGGGTACCACAACTAAAGCTGATGATATTCATGAACTGTTAAATAATAAATATGGAGAATCTCAAACTGGTTAAATATCTTATGGTGTTAATCATTCTCCAGTGGAATGCAAGAAGTTTGATAGCAAATGGACAAGAGTTTAAAAGGTATATACATGAATTAAATGATAAACCAGATGTCATATGCATACAGGAAACATGGTTAAAACCGCAGTTAGATTTTGTTTTAAAAGGATATACCAGTATTAGACATGACAGGGATAAAGAGAGAGGAGGAGGGTGTATAACTTTTATTAGAGAAGGAGTATCATATAGACAGTTGGGTACAGCTAAAGAACATGAATGTATAGTGACTGAAATCTTTAATGGGGAGAGTGGTAAATACACAATTATTAATTACTATAATCCATGTAAAGCTCTAACAAATGAGTTGCTGAGGAGCATTGTTAAAAGGTCTCACAGGGAAATTTGGTGTGGAGATTTTAATGCACACAATAGCTTATGGGGAAGTTAACATACAGATTTAAATGGGGAGGCTGTTGAGGAAATGATGAATGACAGAATGTTAGTATGTTTAAATAATGGTAGTGGAACCAGGATAAATGTATACAAAAATGAAACCTCATGTATTGATCTAACTTTAGTTGATAGGAGGATAGCAAGTATATGTGAATGGGAGATTGAACAGAACACAAGTGTTGGTAGTGATCATTTTCCTATTTTTTGTAAAATAGAAGTTGAATTGAAGATTGAAGAAAGTTATATTCATCATAAATGGCATTTTATGAAAGCTGACTGGGAGAAATATTTAACAACTTGCAGTGAAGAAGTTAAGAATATTCCAAATGTAGAACAAACTATAGATCAGCGGAACGATAAATTAAGTATCCTCATTCTGATTGCAGCTAGTCAGGCCATCCCTATAAGTCAAAGCCAGAAGACAAGAGTCAATGTCCCATGGTGGAATGAACAATGTAAAGAAGTTATTAAAGAACGAAATAAAGCTATGAAAAAACTGCGTCAAACTTTAACTACAGATAATCTTATAGAATACCAAAGAAAAAAAGCTCTTGCAAGGAAAGTAATTAAAGAGGTTAAAAGGGAATCTTGGAGGCAGTTTTGCTCCACTATTGGAAGGGAAACTAGATTAGATAAAATGTGGATGATGGTTAAAAAGATGTCAGGTAGATATAAACCAGCAAATATTCCTGTGTTAATTGATGAAACAAATATTAAAGCTTTATCAGATAAGGAAAAGGCTAATATGTTGGGAAAATGTTTTGCTGATATACATAAAGGAGATCATTTAGATGAATGTTTTAAAAAAAGGAAAGAGGAAATTTTAAAGATAAATGAAGATATATTAAATGCTAAACCTGAAACTGAGTCTATACTTGATGATTACTTTAATATGTCAGAATTAAAAATGGCAGTAAATAATACAGGTTATTCCTCACCAGGATGTGATAACTTGTGTTATGCTATGTTCAGGAAACTTCCTGAGGAAGTACTAGAAAAGATTCTTGAGTTATTTAATGAAATTTGGAAGGAAGGAAAATTACCTAAAAAGGCTACAATTCTCCCATTTCCTAAACCAGGGAAAGATGCTGGTAATCCAGGTAATTACAGACCCATAGCATTAACGTCGCATCTAGGAAAGCTTATGGAAAAATTGGTTGTGAGCCGTTTAAATTATTTTTTGGAAAAGAAATGCCTGCTTAATGGCTATCAAACAGGATTTAGAAGAAGTAAGTCAATAACAGATGCTCTTGTTAAATTATGTAATGAAGTTGAAAAGTCTCTAGCCATGAAGGAGGTGATGGTAGCCGTTTTTCTGGACATAGAAAAAGCTTATGACACCATGTGGAGAGAGGGTCTATTAATTAAGCTGGAAAATATTGGAATAAGTGGGAGGATGTTTAATTTCATTTTGGATTTCCTATCTCATCGTACTTTGAGGGTCAGAGTAGGTAATGAATTATCAAAAGAATATATGGTGGAGAGCGGAATTCCTCAGGGAAGCGTTATCAGTCCTATCTTATTTAATATTATGATTAATGATTTATTTGAAAAAGGAGGCGAAGGTTTGTTGTATGCAGATGATGCTGTAGTATGGAAAAGAGGGCGAAATATTCCATACATTATTGGAAGTTTACAAAAAGAAATAGGAATATTAGAACAATGGGGAATAGACTGGGGACTTAAATTCTCTTTACCAAAGTCAAAGATAATGTTTTTTACTAAGAGGAAGGTTCCTGAGAATTTTAAAGTTATGTTATACAATCAGCAACTGGAAAGGGTAAAGAAGTTTAAATATCTTGGAATGTACATGGATGAAAGATTGACATGGAAACATCATATAGTGCATATAGAATCTAAATGTAAAAAAGTGTTAAATCTTATGAGGATGATTTCTGGGCAACAATGGGGAGCAGATAAACAATCATTATCTCCCTCAACAATGGAATTCTCTTCTCTGATTGGCTAATGGGGTGGCCATTAACTTCGTATAACCTGCTACCTTCGAAGTAGTTCCCGTATCACACTTGAATATTAATTCGCCAAACTCGTTGCGAAGTTTAAATGAACTGTCACGTTGCATCCAAGCTGAAATACAGACGTGCAGAACCATAGTAACATTGTAGCATATGACGGAGGTGGATTGTAGCTAGTTGGATGCCATGTAGGCTATAAAAGTAGCGATCTTTCAAAGTTAAAGTTAATCAGAATCCTGGGAAATGCCCGCTTGACAACGGCAGAGATAGAACTAATATAACGACTGGCTTTTGGCCGTAGCAACCAGCCATTTAGAACTAACGACTGGCTTTTGGCCATAGCAACCATCCATTTAGAACTCGTAACGGCAGTTTTGTCCTGCAAGTAGAAAGTTGATATGTGGCGGAAAGTAGTCCCACAGTCAAGACAGTTTTAGCGATGTTAACGGACGCAACGGTGGAATAAAACTATGTTCTAAATATACAGGTTATGAATACAAACGTGAGATAAGCGGGATAACGGCCTTCGAGGTCGACCGGTTCGATGGAAATAATGGCACGGCGGAGGTAACTCCGTCTCCGTGCTTCGCACGTCGCCGGAGTTCTAGACCTCCACCTAGCCATTATTTCCATCGAACCGGTCACCTCGTCGGCCGTTATCCCTTACTTAATGAACATCTACAGAGCATTAATCAGATCTACTTTAGACTATGGATGCATAGTTTATAGTTCTGCATGTATAACATCTCTTAGGAAACTTGACAGAATTCAATTTAAAGGTTTAAGAATTGCGTTAGGAGCATTTAAAACAACTCCTACTTGTGCTTTACTAGTTGAAGCTGAAGAAACCCCACTTAAGTTCAGATTTGATAAACTGTCCTTATCATATTGGGTGAGACTGAAAGGAAGTGTTAATAATCCTGCTTCAACAGTCCTTAAGGACTGTTGGGAATACCAATCAAAAAGATCAGGCTTTGGGTGGCACATTACAAATACAGCAGGAGAGTATGGAGTTATGGATTTCAAGTTTAGCCCTGCTCTTGTGTTGAGCTCAGTTCCCCCATGGATGCTGCCTGTTCCATCCATAGATGTAGAAATGTTAAGTGAAAAAGAAAAGCAACCTAATGAAACAAGTCTTGCAGAATGCAGCCAAAGACATCTTCTAACTAAATATTATGGTTTTATTCAAATATTTACAGATGGGTCAAAAAATCCTCAAAATGGACATTGTGGAGTTGGGATTTATATTCCTGCATTTAATAAGACATATGGTTACAGACTGAGTAATTTCCTATCCATATATTCTATAGAATTAACTGGAATTATAACTGCACTGAGGTGGATAGAAGAGATCGAGCCACTTCGCTCTATCATATGTACTGACTCTTTGGCAGTATTAATCAGTTTTGACACGGGTAAATCAGTTAGAGAGGACTTGGTTACTGAAGCTAGACATATGTTATTGAACTTAAAAAACCTTGGACTAGTGGTTCAGTTTTGTTGGGTCCCAGCACATGTTGGGATTAAAGGGAACGAAAAGGCTGACAAAATAGCTAAAGATATGCTGGAAAAAGAGCAAATAGATATCAATATTTCAATGGGGAAGGGAGAAGCTAAATCTATAATTAAATCAGAAATTATACTAAAATGGCAAAATGAATGGAGGTTAGAGTATAATGCAAGGCATTACCACTCAATTCAAGAAAATGTAGGAGGGAGGAAAATAATAACAGTATGTAACAACAGAAGGGAAGAGGTGGTATATAGTAGGCTAAGATTGGGTCACACAGGTCTTAATGGTACGCTTAGATTAATAGGAAAGAGTAATGGTTTATGCTCTGAATGTCATATTTTAGAGGATGTTGATCATGTTTTATTTAATTGCAATAAATATACAGAACACAGACAGCAATGGAAAGTAAGAGAGGCTGAAAATGGGATTGGGAACATTCTTAAGGAAGAAGGAATGCAGAGAGACATGATCAAATCCTTATTTATTTTTCTAAATGACACAGGCTTAATCAAAAGGATCTAGGATCCTTTTTTTTTTTTTTTTTTTTTTGTTTTGTTTTGTTTTGTTTTGTTTTGTTTTGTTTTGTTTTGTTTTGTTTTGTTTTGTTTTCTTTATCTATAACATGAACATTTCCTATTGAACAGACCAAGATAGAATGCCAAGTCCCTTTGCACACTCCTGTACAGTTGGTGGCGGTATGCAACAAAGAGCTGTAATCTGCCAATAAGCTAAAGAAGAAGAAGAAGAAGCTCTCTCTGTCTACCCATTCACTCATACACACACACACACACACACACACCCCTGACTGCAGCACTTCATATATACCACACTTCTCCATGCACTCCACAACATTCACCTTAACCTAACTCTCCTGCACTGAAACACAGGTGATCTCACCAATTAGCTGCTCTGCCTGGCTGAAGAGTTACTACTGAGAATCAGCTGGTTGGTTGGACTTTTCCACCTCTGCCCCTAAGCCACATACATACAACACACTGCCCCCCCCCCCCCTTCCCTCACCTTCCTCTGTCCACAACTGTTTGTAAATTTAAGTTTGTTTCACATTTTATCTTATGTCTTGCTTTTGCATGCACTGGTAATTTCCTCGAAATTACGTTTTCTAGTTAAGACATATTAATGCAAGCTATAACTAGGCCTATAAACCTTCTGAATGTTTTTGAGTTTCATTTTCACCTGCTGCCAGCGGCACTGCCGTTGCATCTAAAATGTTCACAGGATAGGCATACACTAAATCAGTCAATGGGGCTAAACATTCAATTATCCTTTATTAATATTTATTCATATACATGGCATGAATTGTGTTGCATCTGTAGGACTCTTATGAACTCAAAATGTATTTATTTCAACACATTTCAGACATTCCGCAAGCTATTAATCCTGCGTAACACATAGGCTATTTAAGGAACATGAAATAAAACTTTACTTTCATATATCCGATCTGCAATAGCCTACGTTGCCAACAGCCTTGTCTTGCTTTGTTTGCTGCCGACGTAGGCTATTTGATGTATAGTAAAGTGGGTTTTAATTCCTCGCACTTTTTATAATCATTGCGCATTGCTTATCCGTAAAATAACGTGATCGCGTCATCATTAGCTGCGTTTCCATTGACCATTAAATTGCGCAAATTAAGATTTGCGAAAAGAAATGTGGTGAATGGAAACACACACATTTCGAAAAAACTCACATTTTTCGATAAAAAGTTTTTGCGCTAGGGTGAGGTGGTATTTCGAGCGTATCGACATTTGTATATTTCGCAAAACTGCAATGGAAACACCTTTTTCGCATCTAACGAGTCACGTGATCCAACAACCGGATGTTAGGAGGAACGAAACCGACGAAGAAGACTGTCGACAGGAAGTGGCACCGGGAGAATAATGTAAAAAATATATATTTTTATTCATTAAAAGTGTCTCGTGTCATTCTAAAATGTTGAATCCACACTCTGTGAACTCGCCAACACTTTCTCAAAAACGCTGCATACGCAACCGCTCAACTAGTTTTGTTTACCCATAGCAACAACGTTGCTATGCTTTGCTGGTTTAACGTGATGAGAACGGTGCTGAAAGAAATCTAGATTTTACATTCTAGTTCTAGAAACTAATCAACTGGGCTGATCTACGAAATATTCCACTGACATGGCTGTGACATGATTTAAGCATAGGCCTATAACAAACTCCTGTGATTGATATGTCATTTTTAATTTTATGTTTCTGCCCCACCAAAACGTAGGCCTCCTCCGCTGATGGCTTATAGCCTAATGACTGATAATCAGCGTTAGTGCCGTGGTGGCAATTTGAATGCATTTAGTGTAAATCTGGGTTAAATGTTGATAACCGCCATGTCTCCTAATGACTTACAGCACGCGAGAATACACGAGATTTTAATTAAGTTAGCCGAATGTAATGGAAACACCGCAATTGCGAAAATTGTGATTTTCGACATTAAGACAATATCGACAAAGTTTTTGCGCATATTTGTAATGGAAACGCAGCTATTAAAAGTGATGATTTGCGCTGCAACCCGCCCATTTTATGTGAACGCGCACCAACTCCGATGAGGTTAACCCCAGTTCAACAAATCAACTTCTTACTCAGCGTCGTAGTACCGATTAACACCAATGAAGATAACCAGGTTTTGTCAACCCCGGTTTAGCAAAGTACTGGGTTACATCTGGGTAGGTTGAGCTCCCTTCGTAGTACAGGCCCCTGGTCTGGTCTAGTCAACCATTGTAGGGTGGTCAAACAAGCTAGTCGACAAACTGGTCAACAAGCAAACCACCTTAACCTGGTCAAACTAGCTGCGTTTCCATTGACCATTAAATTGCGCAAATTAAGATTTGCGAAAAGAAATGTGGTGAATGGAAACACACACATTTCGAAAAAAATCACATTTTTCGATAAAAAGTTTTTGCGCTCGGGGGAGGTGGTATTTCGAGCGTATCGAAATTTGTATATTTCGCAAAACTGCAATGGAAACACTTTTTTCGCATCTAACGAGTCACGTGATCCAACAACCGGATGTTAGGAGGAACGAAACCGACGAAGAAGACTGTCGACAGGAAGTGGCACCGGGAGAATAATGTAAAAAAAAAACATTTTTATTCATTAAAAGTGGCTCATGTCATTCTAAAATGTTGAATCCAAAGCTCCTCTGTGAACTCGCCGACAACACTTTCTCAAAAACGCTGCATACGCAACCGCTCAACTAGTTTTGTTTACCCATAGCAACAACGTTGCTATGCTTTGCTGGTTTAACGTAATGAGAACGGTGCTCAAAGAAATCTAGATTCTAGATTCTAGTTCTAGAAACTAATCAACTGGGCTGATCTACGAAATATTCCACTGACATGGCTGTGACATGATTTAAGCATAGGCCTATAACAAACTCCTGTGATTGATATGTCATTTTTAATTTTATGTTTCTGCCCCACCAAAACGTAGGCCTCCTCCTCTGATGGCTTATAGCCTAATGACTGATAATCAGCGTTGGTGCCGTGGTGGCAATTTGAATGCATTTAGTGTAAATCTGGGTTATGTTGATAACCGCCATGTCTCCTAATGACTTACAGCACGCGAGAATACACGAGATTTTAATTAAGTTAGCCGAATGTAATGGAAACACTGCAATTGCGAAAATTGTGATTTTCGACATTAAGACAATATCGACAAAGTTTTTGCGCATATTTGTAATGGAAACGCAGCTACTGTTTTTTTCAAGCAGGGTAGAGGAAGAGAGTTATATGTTGTTTGTGTGTGTTGTGTGGGCGAGAAAAAGAAAGATCAACTTGCAAAAACATGGAAGTCTACAATAGTTTTTTTCGGAGGCAAAATGGCTTCAAGATGACCTATAGAAAATATTAACTCTAACCATGACAAAGATATCGCTTACAACCGAGGACAGACCTACGGTAAGGGTACATGAATCATCATGAATTTATACATGAATTAGTTCATAATTTGTGCATTACTTCATGCCTTAATATATCATGAATCATCAGGAATTGACATGAGTTCACCATATATCATTCATGACTTCATGCATGAACAACACATCAACTAAAGCATTAAGTATGGTGGCTACATCATTATGAACTATGGTTTATTAAGCATGATCATGATGATTTTTTTTCTGTATATAATTTATCATGCTTCATGCATGTAAGCTTTCTTAGAATATCAGGGGATTAACTATGTATTAGTTACTCATGAGTTCATCATGTTTGTGGCCCCTCAACTAAAGTGGTGAATAATGACGTGTGTTTAGAGAAAGAGTTTAAGAAAGTGTGTTTAGAGAGTTTTTACAAATTAAGCCCAACAGTCATAGTAACATAGCTTACATGCATGAATTCATTATGATTCATGTACAGAAAAATAAATCATCATGATCATGCTTAATAAACCATAGTTCATAATGATGTAGCCACCATACTTAATGCTTTAGTTGATGCGTTGTTCATGCTTGAGGTCATGAATGACATATGGTGAACTCCTAATGATTCATGAGATATTAAGCCATTAAGTAATGCATAAATCATGAATGAATTCATGTATGAATTCATGATTATTCATGTACCCTTACCGCAAAGTGTTACCGACAATTTCTTTATCTATGGCTCTATTTGTGCATTTCTACTGACCTCTCAAGACTGAAAGGTGGATCTGCAATACCACCACATGGCAGTACCCACAAGTCTTCAATACAAACATTAGAACTAAACCACAATGCAACAACCAGAGAATCCAACAGATGTTTACTTGCCATCAAGCATTTGCATCATGAAAATGTGAGTACCATGTATAAAGAGTCTGTATAATCTTCACAGTCTCAATCAAACCACAGGATGCTGAATTGAGCGTTCTCTTGTTGTGTTGCCTTTTTCAAACAGATGATTACAGTAATCAGAGATGTGGTACCTCAAAGCATTGTAAAAGCAGAGCGCAAGAACTCTCTTAGTGACAGAATCTAGGAAAGGGCATTACCATGGCATGTCATTTTACCAATTACACAAGCATGAAAAGAAATGACTCCCCCAAAACAACAAGTCGATTGATGTAATGGGATCAGCGGCATTGCTGTATTTGTTGTGTTTGGCTTTGAATGTGTAATAAAAGTCGAGAATGCTCCATTTAATTTACTTATAGGGAAAGAAGCCTGTGTCTGACACAGCATTTAAATGGGATTTGCCTAAACAAATGTTGTTGACATATTGAGAAGTTGATAATGGCCTGAGTTAATGATTACTGACTACTTTAATAATTTACTGCAGAAACTGAAAGCTGTGATCTTTACCTGCAAAGCCTTTCGGAGCCCTACTGTCTTGTGGGTACATATGGCGGAGAGATAGCCTAGAAATCTAGACACTCCTAGCGGCAGCAAATCTAATTTGGCTGCCGGGCCAGTCTAGCAACGCTCCATTGAGCTAGGGAGCTGAGAAATGGAAGAATGACCGGACCAATCACATCTTGTTTAGAGTCGGTGGGCGGGCTTAACATATTGGTGACTGACATGCGACCAGAAGTTGCGATGGTTACGCACATAGAGTGAACAAGTCCCGCCTCCATTCATTTCAATGGGAATGCTAGGCTAGTGAAAATTGCCAAAATTGAATGATTTTTTCAGGCTTCAACATGGCGTTTCAAGGGGCTTGTTTCCGGTGCCGTTTTACTTAGCCAATTAAGTGCCAGGTTACTGATTGACGTAAGGTACAGAAGGAGAGCTCGTGCCCACATTAAGCTCGTGCATGAGCTGAGAGTGGAACAGCCACCAATCAGCATGAGGAAAACTATGAGAAAACGGCACCGGACATGATGTATTTCTGGAAAATGGCGACGAGGAAGTGCCTTGCTAAACAAGAAGGTGATTCGTTTAGCATTATCCTATTGCGTGGAGAGGGAAGGATACACATCCTGCTACTTGAAAACAAGAAGATGATTCGTTTAGCGTTATCCTATTGTGGAGAGGGAATTTGAAAGACAACTGATAATCCCACCCCTCCGACTGAGCCCTGCCAATGGTGAGTTCCCAGACCCTACATCTTGATGTGGGTCTGGCTGGTCAGGCTAGGGGAGACAGACAAAAAATGAAAAAGAAAAGAGACAAAAAATAAAAAAAGAGACAAAAAAAATCTGGGCAAAACCAGCTGAAGGTATGTTTTCTCAAGAGATTTGCTGGTCTGGTCTAGTCAACCATTGTAGGGTGGTCAAACAAGCCAGTCGACAAACTCAACAAGCAAACCACCTTAACCTGGGGCCTATTGCACAAAACTAGGATAAGGGATTAACCCGGGATATCTTGGTTATCCTGGCTCAATTTATCCGTGATCCAGTTGCACAAAAGCGGGATAGGGGGCAGCAGGATATGTTATGGTATAAGTTACCATGGCGATTTATTCTGTGGAGCTAGCCTGCTCCTGACCAGGCTAACATCCAAGATAAGTTGATTCTAATGGTAATTACATTATCTGATTGGTTCAGCTAGCTGTCATTCAAATGAGACCTCCACGTGATTTTTTTTTAAAGAGCTGTAGATTCCATTTATAAACCGCTCACAAAAAGTAAGGAAACTTGACTTTGGCCCATTATATCTCCCCTTTAGTAATACCAACCAGTAAAGTGTTTCATATCATTTTTATCGTTGATTTGTCACCTTTACAATGAGGTATAGCTTGTAAGCATAGGGCAATCATGGAATGAGCAACACAAGCAAACGTGTAAGTAGTGCCAACAAAAAATGTGCCAAAATGGCCTGTTATGCTATTGGAATTCACCTTTGTTACTTCAAGTATTGACGATTGCACTCTCCCACAGAAACGAGGAAAACAAAACATGTTAGGCATACATTTGTTCATTTTATACTCAGTGTCAGGGTCCTCAGTAGCGTGTAGAGGATCCATATGCAGCCACAACAGCTTGGCACCTTCTTCTCATGCAGGTCACCAACCTGGCTACATTCTGCTGTGGAGTGACATCTCCCTAACTCGAAAGACAGACCTTGTTATCATTGAAGGCAATCATCATGCAGTTAGATACCGGGATGAGATTCTGGAGCCAGTGGCAATTCCATATCTCCAGAATATGGGACCAATTGCCATCCTCCAGGATGCCAACGCTCGCCCCCATAGAGCTGGGATCATCAGAGAGTACCTCCAGAATTTGGGAGTGGAGAGGATCTAATGGCCTGCCGTGAACACTTGTGGGATCAGCTTGGGCATGCTGTACGTGCCAGAGTCACCAACAAAACCAGGTTGGCTGACTTACAACAGATCCTTATCGAGGAATGGAATGCCATCCCACAGCAGAATGTAGCCAGGTTGGTGACCAGCATGAGAAGAAGGTGCCAAGCTGTTGTGGCTGCATATGGATCCTCTACACGCTACTGAGGACCCTGACACGGAGTATAAAATGAACAAATGTATGCCTAACATGTTTTGTTTTCCTCATTTCTGTGGGAGAGTGCAATCGTCAATGCTTGAAGTAACAAAAGTGAATTCCAACAGCATAACAGGCTATTTTGGCACATTTTTCGTTGGCACTACTTACACGTGTGCTTGTGTTGCTCATTCCATGATTGCCCTATGCTTACCAGCTATACCTCATTGTAAAGGTGACAAATCAACGATAAAAATGATATGAAACACTTTACTGGTTGGTATTACTAAAGGGGAGATATAATGGGCCAAAGTCAAGTTTCCTTACTTTTTGTGAGCAGTTTATATTATTTGCTACATGCATTTACTCGCAAAACACAGCAGAATATCTGCCTAATACCATATGGATGTCATTTAAATTATGGTGGCCTTATAATTAATAACATAGCCTACTCGTTGTTTGCTTCTTTTTTGACAGATGTTTGATGAATAGGCTGCTGTAGGCTGGTAGTTGATTGGAAGTGGAGGGGACATTTTTCGAAGGTGTTTTCAACTAATTCGGCTTTTAAGACAAATTAAGATACTTTGTGCATTGCGGTGGCAAAGCGCTTCCTTAATGACGTTGCGTGCCGAGACAAGGAAGCTCTCACACGTGGGTGCATACGTAAATTTGCATTCAGTTGATCTGCCACACCTACTCCCGCTATGTAACAGAAATAATCATGAACCCCCATCCAAAAAAGTAAAACTTTACCTCGTTGTTAGTCTATATCAAAAGCGGTTGTTCACTTTGTGTGCAAGACGCTATTTTTCGCGTATTTTTTTATTCCAACCGCGAGTTATTGGGGGAGAAACGAGAACGCGCACATACACCGAATAACTTACACCTGGCTTGATGAATCCGTGTCTGCTCATCCTGGATTGGTCTTTGTGCAACCAATTCAGCCGGTATGCTCTTGTTTAGGATTCAGTGATCGCGGCTCAGTGACTTATCCCGGATGTCTTAATTCTGCTTTTGTGCAACAGGCCCCTGGTCAGACTGTTTTTTTCCAGCAGGGTAGAGAGGAAGAGAGTTATATGTTGTTTGTGTGTGTTGTGTGTGCGAGAAAAAGAAAGATCAACTTGCAAAAACATGGAAGTCTACAATAGTTTTTTTCGGAGGCAAAATGGCTTCAAGATGACCTACTGTATACAAAATATTAACTCTAACCATGACAAAGATATCGCTTACAACCGAGGACAGACCTAATTGACAATTTCTTTATCTATGGCTCTATTTGTGCATTTCTACTGACCTCTCAAGACCGAAAGGTGGATCTGCAATAGACAGATAGATAGATACTTTATTGATCCCCAAGGGGAAATTCAATACCATCACATGGCAGTACCCACAAGTCTTGGCTTCTTGACTTGAAAAAGACATCAGTACTCAGTTAATAAAGGACAAAAATACAGAGACTCCAAATACACATGTCCATCCATTGCTTAGCACACACATAGGTAATTTCCATTGTATTCATTCTCAAATATCACTCTATACAGACATTCAAAGTAGAGATGCACACCAACTGTGACACACAAACATATAGGCAAGGCAAGGCAAGTTTATTTATGTAGTGCATTTTATACACAGGGGCTTACATAAACAAAAGCAAAGAATTATAGTAAATAAAATCATACAAGAGGAATACCTTGACACCACCACTAGGATGTGTGTATATGGAAACAAGCTCTCTGCCGACACTCCTCCGAGTGTGTGCTGCATGATTGCAGTCCGTGTCTTGAGTTGGAGGATGACATAAAGACCACCAAACCTAGCTTTGTGATACAAACTCTGAACAAACCTCTACTTACTTATACACAGATGTGTAAGCTGTGGAGCAGGCTATGACTTTCATGTTCTCTCCTGAAGGGGAAATCTTGTGAAAGAGAAAGCTCGCTGGCTCAAACTGTCCAACTTCTCCCACAAGGAGAACACCAAACTGCTAGATGAACCAGTGAATCCAAAAGGCCTTTTTGGATCCAGCTGTGGCTACCATGCAAAAGTGGTGTGAGACAAAGAGATGGAAGGCCGAGGCACTCCAGCTGTGCCCCCCCAGCAGGGCACAAGTCCCTGCTCCCCTAGCACCCAGACACGTTCACAGAGGCAGTGGTAAACCAGTCGCTCTACCACAAGCCGAGGTACCAACCCCCCAGCCCAGAGCTCCACTCAGAGCCAATGTAACGGATGCCAGCTAGCTTTGCTGTGCGTGTGGAACGTTAGTAAACCTCACTCCCCGACGCCTCAAGAGTGCTGCTGGCATGAAAGCTAGTAGCCTGGGCTTTTAGCTGGATTGGGGCTTGTGCAGGGCTGAACCGTGGTGGTTCACCACAACGCAGGTTACACCAACATAATCCCCTAGGCGAAAAGGGTGGCCAACACCCCCTACCCCCCTACGCCGAGGCCTTTCAGGAAGTGGGCCTAGCACAATTTTTGGTGGTGAGGGCCTTGAGTTCAGCCAGATGCTCTTCTCTCCTCGAGCCACACGTTCGCGGGGCCGTTCCTTGCCCAACAAAAGGCGTGCAGAGACCACAAGGGCACTCACATTTCACCGCCCAGCGAAGCGGTGTAGTCACAAGCACACAACAGTGGCCCCCTTCAATAAAAATATTGTTCAGAGCACAGCCTGGATGGGGGCCAAGGGCGTATCCGTTACAATGTTACTCTCTGAACAAAATAGCTCCAACAAATCATTTCGAGCTGTGTCCAGTGGGAAAAGTGTGCAAACACTCGCTAATAACACCAGAAGATGGAGCCATAGCCCCACGAGCGCTCTGTGCAGCCCAGTCATATCAGCTCACCAGTCTTCTTCTGGTGAATGCACATTGAGTCAGATTGGATTTAAAAGACCGTATAAAAAAGTTACAGTCTACAGCTCGCTTACTCACACTTTGCTAAATTGACCTTCAAGTGTGCATCACACAGGCGATCAAAAAGCTGCCGGACGAGATCAGGTGGCATTATGGACAACCACAGTAGTGGTAAGTAAACAGCAAAGCCCTGCAAAGCAGACACTACCATGTCCATAAGGCACTAGAATGTCACTGGAGCTTTCTGTAAACCAAAAATCATCATGGAGTAAGAAAATAAACCAAAAGGAGTGATAAACAAAGAAATTTCTCTGACTCATTTAAATTCATGTAGCTATTTATAACCTCTAACCTTGCATAAACAACCTTCAGGCTGGGCTAGGCTACAGTAGGCATTGGTAATTCATCTCCAGACCCTGATTGTTGAATAAAACTTGTGTGTGTATGCGGGTAGGAGTTCGGGTGGGGGGCCTTCAAGGAAAAAACATCCAACTAGGTCTGTGTAGACACTAATTACATTAACAACAACAGCAGGTTCAAACACACCATGGCTCCAGTGGAAACAAGAGAACCTTTCGTGCACGCAGCCTATTTTAGCATGACATGCAGGTTTTGGAGATAAAACAGCTGCCTCTGATAAACACACCTCTCATATGCCAATTTATTAAAGGGGTTCAGCACCTTCGACCAGTGTTTGCAATAGCCTCTTTGTGGGACCTAAGGTTTTGGGTGGCACATATAGTGTTATATGGGGTACGTCAGGGGGTGGATCTCAACCTCTCTGACAATGAGGGAGCATACTGTGAGATACTAAAACGAATCCTTCAGAATTTACAGTGGGGTTACTCATGTACCACTGGTTCTCTGATTGCACCATGGTGTCTCACCAGACCACCCTCCTTGCTGGTGGAAAGAAGAGGTTGGTCAGCTACAGTAGACTGAAGCGGTGATGTTGCATCATGGGTACAGTATGTAAGGGAGAGGGTAGTGCCTCCTCTACTACACATACATCAAACGGCCAGCCAACGATGGCTGGTTTAATGGAATATGGTCCATATTCCATTAAACCAGCTTTCTTTTTTTGATGTAGGACACAGCTCGAAATGATTTGTTGGAGCCATTTTGTTCTGAGAGGAACATTGTAACGGATACAGATTTCTCTACATTTCATATGGCTTATGGGTAACCTGTGAGGGTGCATGTCCCCATGTCCCTACCTTACTCATGCTGTCAGAGAACCAAGGTTATGTAAGCAACCTTTAAGGTGCAACGGCCACTGAAAAAATGTTCCCCAGTGGTACCAGGAGGGGTCTCCCTAGACTTTGTCTCAAATGGACCCAGGTCTAACTCAGTCAGTTATTTATTTATTACATTGGCATAGTTACTACTCTCAAATAGAGGAAATAAATGAGGCCAAAACTTAATCAGGTTTAGTTGCCCGTCCTTTGGCCTTTCATAAAATGGAAGTGTACTGTGGGTATTTCAACCTCAACATTATTACTAATCTCTAAACATTTAAGGCCAATCCCTGAAAGGGCCATGGAGTGAAAAGCATCACCAAGCATCAGCACAGTTTCATCTTCCTTAAAGACAGTTGTCAGAAATTGGTTTAACTTGATTGCTGCTAGTCACAGTTCAATTTCTAGTTCAAGGGTCAGTAGAGAGAAGGTGCTGATTTAAAAAAAAAAAAAAAAAAAAAACGAAACTTTTGCTATTCAGCTGTGTCCTTGCTTAATTCAAATTGGTGCCACAATGGCTGCAGTGCTTTGTTATGTACTGTGGAGACAGTGAGAAAACTGTATGGAGAGAGGCAGTGAGAAAACCGCCAGAGAGAGAAAGAGAGAGAGAGAGAGAGAGAGAGAGAGGGCTAGTGGCTGGTACCTCTCTATCCTTGGTCCTCCCCATCTGTTCCGAAGGGACTCCACTTCTCAGTCAGCTCTGCTTTGCAAACATTCCCCAGAAACCTTTCTGACAGAGGGCACTGAACACCTGCTATCTGTCTGTAGGACAACCATCTAGAAGGCGTCAATAGTTTACTTTGGAGACAAATATGTACCACAAGACGACCTCAACGAAAAGTTATTGATGTATCCATGAAAACAAAGGGGATTATTTTACACCTTATGATATTCGTTGACGCGTCTATGCAAACCATTTAACCAATTAAGTTACTGGCTTATCTGACTAGACTGTGAACTGTTAAATATTCGTATAGTTTAACTATGACTCGGCTGGGAATCTGGTGCGCTCTGTGGTGGGCAGCTACCGCGTGTTGTTCCGCTGCGCCAAAGTTGCAGCTTGGCTCACCAGTAGAGACCGAAGAAGACCACAACGACACTTTAACACTCGAGACGGAGAATGGAGAGGGCATACTAACCCAGGTGAGTCTTGCGCATTTTCTCAAGAAGATCATTTCGGAACACTGACCTATTTAGATTATTTGGAATATTTGCAGAAATAACAATGCATGTCTTGGTGTGGTGTTCAACATATTGCATGTAATTTATGGCATATTCAGTCAGTTATTAACACCACACATGGTCAATGCATTAAATGGAATTTTCTGTGCTGATTGTGCCTGGTAGAAAAATACCTGCGTCCTCTTTCCTTTATAGCTGCTGGGTGATTATGACAAAGTGAAAGCGCTTTCGGAAGGCTCTGACTGTGGATGTAAATGTGTTGTCAGACCCCTGAGCAGGAGCGCCTGCCGCCGGATCGAGGAAGGCACAGCCACGCCGAACGACTTCTACACCGTGGAGACAGTGACATCGGGGCCCGACTGCAAATGTGCGTGCATCGCGCCACCGTCGGCGCTAAACCCTTGCGAGGGGGACTACCGGTTGAAAAAGCTTCGGGAGGCCAGCGAAGACAATGTCAAGGTGACCGGAATAGTGGCCTGCGCTCTTGATTGCAATGCTCTCACGGCTTTACTGGATCAGTTATGTCATCTCGCAAAGATGCGCTCATCTGTTTATCAGAAACCTGTTGGACGTACGCGAAAGTTTCCATCAAATATGGCTGGAATACTCGTTTTCAGTTGCAGTCTGCTGGTGAATATATTTGTTTTTCATTCATATCCGCCTTCCTTATGGGATTTATTTGTTTTTTTGTTTAGCTGTCCACGATTATTGAGCTGCTGGAAGGATCCTTCTACGGAATGGACCTGCTGAAGCTACACTCGGTTACCACTAAACTCCTCAATCGTGTCGACAGTATTGAAAAAGTAAGTTTTCTACATTCTATAACAGCGCAAGTAAGAGAACGCGGTCTCCTTGGCTAGTAAACAAATGTGGTTCTTGCTTAATTAAGAATAACACGATCATAAGAAACGGTGTAGTCTAAACTGAAGTGGTGCTAGTGTTGATATGGGTTGTGGTAGTTTCCGTGTTGGCTAATATCGTTTATTCAGTGCGTACAACTCTGATTGTATTCTGTGCGCCCTCTCAGGTGTTGCAGAATGACACGAAAGAGGAGGCAAACCAGCACAACATAATCACACCTACAAGTCTGCCAATCCAGGAGACAGAAAACCCCACATCGGCAACCCCACCACGTAATGAGAAACGGAAGAGACTTACACTACAAAGTGACCAAGCAGCGGCCTATCAGAACTTAGAGGTAGGCTCTCAAACACAGTAGCTCAGTGATGAATAGGCCTACATTATTTCCCCATCATCAAACAATCCGTTTGGTTTGCAGGTGTCATGGCATCACTTTCAGTACATCTGGTAAAGATAAATGTACGGTAGGCCTACACATGCGCTCTGCTCAGTTTTCCCCAGAGATGCCGAAAGATGAGAGTTTGGTCCCTCTTGAAAATAGGCCTGAGAGATGATTAGATAAATCCAGCATTTGGCTTCGCTTTGCCGAACGTACAGTACAGTGTGTAGATGAAGTAGAATTCTGGAGTTTTATGGTCTCCTATAAGTGAAGTACCCCATGGTACTGACAGTAATAAACAAAATGTACAATAACCTCCATGAGAAGTACATTTAAATGAGATCCTTACCAGTTACTCTGAGAGTGATCAGAGTGTGATTGCCATGTTGAGAAGGAGTGGCTAGTTGGAAGAGTACTAGCCCTTCTGAAAGTCCATCTGGGAAATTGCTCTGTGCAGCTTTCAGGATTGGAATGGCCTGCCATTATCTCACCACCAGCCAGATTTGCCAAAAAGCTTTCATTAAATCGGAAAATTAAATGTGTTTATCTTCTCTGCTATCAAAAGTCAGTTGATTGGGACAAACGGTTCGGTGAGGGTCATACTTATCATTTTGTTTACACCAGTGACTGTAGAAATCCCTATTATACTGTCATTCGTTTACACAATCTAAGCTCAGCGCAGCCATTTATTAATTTGTGTTGATCTGTGCAGGCACACACACACACACACACACACACACACACACACACACACACACACACACACACACACACGTGTGATGTGAATTATCTACTCTGGAGAGCCATATCCCTCTGGTTCAACACTTGTGAGTCTCGAGTCCCACACAGTTGGCCAGTGATCTCATAAACCCCCCATCAATTTTTCCACACAAGTTGGATTCTCATTGCTCAAACAATATCTGTTGCCATAATACATTGATACATTACTACAGATCTAAAAAATGTTGAAAAAGAGTTTAATAAGGACAAGTCATTGAGGTCTGAATCCATAAAAGGACATAAATTAGATGTGGGTCCAACCTCATTCCAATTGGCAATTATCAACCCTAAACCAACTCTGTTTACTCTTTGTTGACAATAGGGAATAAATAGGCTTAGACAGGGTTAGGTCAGGGTTGGGGTTAATGGTCATTGTCAATTATTTGAGAGTTAAAGGTAGCAGACGATGCTAACAGTTTTGTGTACTGTAACACACCGTATGTGCAGTATACTGAATGTAACAGTGTATGTACTCTAATGCAATAAAGTTTTAAAATAAAGTGTAAAAGTCCTAAACATGGCGTAACTCATTATGGCCTCACCATAGAAGTGATATTATGCAATATGTACGAGTTGCTCAGTCATGCATGGTCTGTTTATTCTGACAGGATAAATATGATGAGAAGTTTATCGGAGGACATGACCCCTCACAGTTCACAAAGAAGGCTGACGATGAGGCTATGGGGGTCAGTAACCAAAACAAGGAGCACAAAGCACCTGCCCAGCCAAAGATAGTCATCAGGGGCATGACCTACTACAAATCTCAGACTGCAGAGGAGACCGTCAAAGAGGACAACAGTAAGTAGTACCAGCCTGAATGTATAGTTAGATATACAGTATACTAAGATAGAGAGTTAAAGAGACTCTAGAGATACTCTATTGTTGTCTTTAGGGAGGATTGTTTTGTTTACTCTGATAAGACTATGTTCACTTTCACTTAGTGCACAATTTGCCTGTCTAGTATCCATGCTAGTTGTAGATGTGAATTGCTAAGGGTTTGATGTGGAGTTAAGCCAACTACTACATACATGTATACTGAGAATGAATGGCTTGGTTTTGCATAGGTGGTGATGAATATGTCTGACTAGAATGATGTTCTAACATATCGGTCCTTTGTGTGACTCCTGACCATAGAGTTTGGAGGCGAAAGTACACTGGCATGTATCTTATTCCTCATTTGTCTATCCTGTAGCTTTGGAGGATGAAGTTCTGAGTGGCGACGGCATGCTCGACTATTTCATAGATGAGCAACTCATCCAACCCAAGCCCAAGGCCTACAGACCTCTTGTTAAGGCGTGGTCTATACCAGCCAATCGCAAGACCCTAAGCCATGGTCAGAGCGGAGCCTCGGGGGCCAACAGTGGCAGTCCCTTGCAGTTCGAGCAGTCCGACTCGCCGAACCACTTTGAAATGACCTCCGACCCTGGTGTGGTCATGACCATGCCTGAGACCGCCGAGACTGAGGCCGAACAGCCCACCAACAAGAGGGCGGCCCAGCAGGAAGCTCTACCCCTGGCAGTGAGCGTCGAGGCTGGCAATGCCTCAAGCCAGGCCCTGCCACTCTCGGAGGGCCCGTCGGTGACGCCGCGTCCCGTCTTGGCAAACCCTGAAACTACCCAACACCTGCCGATTAGGCCTCACCTTTCCAAGGCCCCCACAGAGAGAGCAATGGTCCAGGGCACAGAAGCGCCTGTCACACCTCTTGCCTTGCCAGATCACGGCGCAGTCGCTGTAGAGACCAATGTCACGGAAACTTCACAGAGTACACAGCGGCCATCTGATGTTGCCAGGGACACTGAAAGGCGAGGAACAACACAGGCTATTGTCAAGAGGACAAGAAAGGAATCAGTTGCTGACAATGAGCCACTGATCGCCAGCACCTTGTCAACCTTATCGAAGGCTGCTTCAGCAGTTAAGGCTACCACTGTACTCCCAACCACCATCAACACAGCCACAACTGCCAGAGTGACAACCCCCAGTGCAACGACACCCAGCCCCACCACGGAGCGCACCACCAACGGAACACCTACCGAAATGGCTAAAGCTGTAACCCAAAGGCCAGCAACCACCCCAAAGGCTGAGCCCTCAACTACCAGCCCAGTTAAGACAACCAGAAAGCCAGTCGGCCTGAAACGCAAGTACAGCATCAGCTGGGATGAGGAGGATACGGAGGAGAACATCGAGACTGATGGGTTTAAGAAGACCACGACAGACAAGCCAAACAGGAAGCCAGGTGAGTCGAACTGCTCAGTTTACTCAGATTACAGATTGAGTCTGACATTCTCATCTTTTACGACTTGGGGGGACTATGTCTGTCAAGTTTCTAATTGATTTTAGGATGACTGATGATGTTATGCTTATTTTCTATTCAAAATGAAATACTGTACGTATTTGTGTAACTAGCATAGCATTAGCATATTAGCATACTAAACATTGGTCATTTTGGTGCTTTTTGAACAGGAGAGTGCAAGGACACCTTGTCGACCATCTCAGAGCCTGTCACTCACACCCACTATGGCCGCAGGGAAGGAGCCTGGATGAAGGACCCACTGGCCAAGGACGACAAAATCTATGTGGCCAACTATTACTATGGCAACAATTTGCAGGAGTTCCGCAACTTGGAGGTGTTTAAGGAAGGTATGTGATCTCATGTCAATTCCTATAAATGTTACACTATCTCTGTAAGTGTCAATTGATCATTTGGTGCAAATGTCATATAAGGCCAAAGATTTTTCAGTGAGCACTTTGTTAAACCTCAAGGCAGAAAGCAAATCCTTTGGAGAAAACAGAAAAAAGCCATTTGGAAATGTAGCAGTAAGGAGCGACTTCTTCCGTATTTTAGGTGTCAATGTCAATGTCAATTTATTTGTATAGCACTTTAAAAAACAACAACAGTTGACCAAAGTGCTGTAAAACAAACAATCAGACAAACAAGAAACATACATAAGACAAAAGAGCTAGAGGGAGCAGCGTAGTCGCCAGCGTGCCCGTGACACCAAGGGATGACAAACATGTCCACCTAATATTTGTCCCTTTTGCTTCCTCAGGCCGCTTCACCAACTCCTACAAGCTGCCGTACAACTGGATCGGTACGGGTCACGTGGTGTACAACGGCGCCTTCTACTACAACCGGGCCTTCTCTCGCGACATCATCAAGTACGACCTGCGTCTGCGCTACGTGGCGGCGTGGACCATGCTGCACGACGCCATCTTCGACAACGAGGACTCGTCGACGTGGCGCTGGCGCGGCCACTCGGACATGGAGCTGGCGGTGGACGAGAGTGGCCTGTGGGTCGTCTACCCAGCGCTGGACGACGAGGGCTTCCTGCAGGAGGTGATCTTCCTGAGCCGCCTCGACCCCACGGACCTGAGCATCCGCCGGGAGAGCACCTGGCGGACCGGCCTGCGCCGCAATCACTACGGCAACTGCTTCATCGTCTGCGGTGTGCTTTACGCGACGGACAGCTTCGAGCAGCGCAACACCAACCTGGCGTATGCCTTCGACACACACACCAACACGCAGATGGTTCCCCGATTGCCCTTCAGCAACAACTACACATACAACACGCAGATCGACTATAACCCGAAAGAGCGAGTGTTGTACGCCTGGGACAACGGCTACCAGGTCACCTACAACGTCGCCTTTGCCTACGTAGATCCCCAGTAGAGTTGTTCATAGCGAAAAGACAAGACACAAAAAACATTACAGGAAATTCATCTTACATCTATTTTTTATGTTTTCTTCAAGGATTCAGCACTTTTTTGTATAAAAGCAATAATGATAAAAAAAAATCTATGTGTACAGGCAGATTGTAGACCAGTCTGCTTGGCTGTCAATGTTGATACATCACAGCTTTTATGTATGTCATATGCTAGTCTTTAATTGAGCAAATATTTAAGTGGTTTTACTTTTTGTTCCTCCTGCATGGATGGAGAAGAGACGGGCGAATTTTAACCAGAGGTTGTTTTTGTATCGACAATATGCATTGTAAATAATGTAAAATAAAGTTAAATCAGAAGATAAATGAATGTAGACAAAAAATATATTTGCGTAGCAGAATATGGTAGAGTAACGTCATAACAACAACATAAAAGTCATCCAGGAGCTCATTTCATACCAGTTAAGTACCAAGGCCGCAAGCATTGCTTTATAAACACTTTTCTACTTTTAGAAATCCTGTAATTTTTGTATTTTTCTTTCCCACTACACTTATTCCTGTACATATATTTTGTGGTAACATCACACACGCTTGTCAGCTTTAAGTTAAGCACTTAATTCTCTCTTCCCCTGTCTCCAACTGAACTGTACTTTGCAAGATTCTTTCATTGGAGAGGAGAGCATAATAAAATAAGACCTGTGATGGGAAAAGTATCTCTTTGGGTCAACTTCTTGAGAAGGGTTACAATTATACTTCCTTTCTCACTGTACACTGGCTGCAGAGTCACAGCGAAGCTTTTAGGAGGTCCCCTCGCAGTCATCTGTGGTGGACATGTCTGCTTGATTTAGTTCATTTTTTAAGCTGTTAAGTGACAGCAGAGACATATAATTGGTGTTTCTGTCTACCTTTTGTATAGCTTTCAGGCCACGTTCATAATATATACCTAAATAGTTCAAATATACACACATGTATTGCACATTCGCACACATGAATAAACACAAAGCCAAATAACACAACACAATTAATGTGACAATTTCCAGTGTTTTATTAATTAAATTTTACAGTCATAGAAAAAATGCAGTCAAATTGTGCATTGTATTGGTATATGCAATGATCAAATGAAACACGTTCCACATCATCAATGCGGACCTTTCGTTGACAAACAATGTAATGGCTAAATATTGCAACAGTATTTCATAATCGGTAAACTGCTATGTGATTCTGCTGACACAAGATGACTAAAGATGATACTCTACTGCAGAAACTAAACACTGTGCTACATTCTCACAGTCTACGGATATCACACGAGGACCAGCCTTACTTTGGGGAAGGTCATCTTTGGGAGTCCTGTTGGAGGAATAGGTCAAACAATACCTAGAATTGTTAACAAAGTAAGCCGGCTACAAATAATTAAAAAGTCAAAGCAAATCACAACATAGACCAGAGGTTGGCCTAAAAGACAAAAAGGCACAAACAAAAATGACTTCAAATTGACAAAATGAATGCCTCGGTAAAACACCAAACAAAATAGCTAATTTTTTGAAGGTTGACATGTAAAATGCTAGTAAAACACATACAAATCTGTTTTATAGTTTTCAAATGAACTACAATCTTGTGTTAATATAGAAAACATCAATTCCATTTAAAAAGGGAACAAAATACGTTCAAGGGCACTTCCGTAAAAGTGCGACTATGCCAATTTCACTGCTGACTGGAGACCAACAGTTATTTGAACTCAGTGAATGAAGACCAAAACTGGACTCCCATCTGGGCAATTCACCTGCTCCAGCTGGGCCCGCTCCGCCACTTGGCCAGAGACCGACCCTGGGGGACACAGAGACTCGCTCTCTGCAAAGGATGACATTTTCTAGGAAACCTCCTTCATTTTGACATTAGAGGATTCTGGGATTTGAGGGAAATGGAAGAAAAAGCTTTCACACGGGGGTCAAATAAAAAAAGTCCAGGAGTGCAAATAACCAAAGCAAGCAAATACAAGATTCCTAGAAAGTTGAAGCTCACATGATTCAGAATAGAAATATATTTAATTGAAGCAGAGCTTATTTTCTTCTCGACTAATAAACAGAGCTATTGTGGGCAGTCCCTTAAGATGTTAATACAACTTCATAAATTATATTTTTTTCTTCAAAAGACATCCTGTCTGTCAAAGCGAACCCAGTGCAAACCAACAACAAAATATAGTCTATAATAAACGCACCGTGTAACAATCAAAACGAGTAAAACAAGCACACACACAAAACAATACAGCAACTCGAAAAAACAAAGTGGCTTGAACCATCCCTGACAGAATGGTAAGAGTTCAGATACATTTACCTGAGACCAAGAGCAGAATTAGGAGACCCCCACTGTGATGTGTTGATGGCCCACAGGCGTGCATCACCCTCGTCACCAGGGACACTTGGATACCCACAGCCACAACCCAACGCTGCTGCTTTCTAGTGGTGATAGGGCTGATGCACTGTTGGCCTAAACTCATTGTCTGGAACTCGCCCATACTTCTAAAATCTAAAATGGCCACACGTCAACAGCAGGACTGGAGGTATGCAAGCTATGAGCGAGGGGTGAGTCAGGGTTCACTCCACACCTCCTGCTGTCACTCACCAATTACCCTGCTGGTGGAGGAGAAGGAGGAGGAGGAGGGTGTATGGCTTCACTGCGGCCCCCCAGACTCCTGGTATGGGACACCCTCTACCCCCAACCCCCTACCAACACCTCCCACCCCGACACCGGTGAGGGAAATGCAAACTGACGAAAGGTGATGGGTGGGTGGGGGTGGTGGAGGACAGGAGGGACATGTCTGGGGCCGCCTTAAGCCCCGAACCTCCTGGGGGGAGACCGCTACCACAACCACCTTCACTCCAATCCCATCCCAACCCTGATTCCCTGACAAGCAACCAAGTAACAAATAACAAACATAATCAAGAGGGTCCAACACCAAAAAAATAAAAATAAACACCCAAAGTCATAAAGAAAAGGTCAGTTGCACTGAGATTGCATATTGCATATCCTGGCTACAGCGTAAGGGGAGAAAAATATATACATGATATTCTTCATGGATTTATTTGGAAAACAAAAATAATATTATTATTATATTTTGAATTGTCTGTCGACTTGATCACAGTAGTTGATCAGCTGGCTGGCATGGCGGGAGGCTATGCGGAGCCAACCAGCACGCTGACGGTGGGGGGGGCCTGGGCGCCGGCAGGGCTGGGGTGGTAGACCGTGTCGTTGTGGGTCTGATTGGCGCGCAGGAACGGTGGGATACTGGAGGTCTTGACGTGCAGGATGCGGGTGTCCATCACTTCACAGTCGATCTGCATCATCACCTCAAACTCCTTGTCTTTAATGACACTATCTGTAGAGAGAGAGAGAGAGAGAGAGGCATGTGTGTGAGATACTGTACTCCAAAAGAGGGCTACAAGATTGTAAATCTTACAGTTTTCTACTTACATTCTACAGCTGTTTTCTACTTACAAAATGTTTACAAGAATAAAACATTTTAACAAGTAGTATGTCTGTAATAATACTGTATGTGGGTGAAATCCTACAGTGGTGCAGCGGCCATAACAACCCAACCCCCCAATCTCCCCTCTCAATCCATAACCACTCGGCTCTGACACAACAGTAGGGAGCCTGGGGAGGGCTGGACACACCACAGGCATCTACTCTGTCTCTTAACTGTTCTGGGATCAGCACTGGGTAGCATCAAACCCAATGACACACATGGGCATTGGACTGACACAAGTCATGCGGAGTCAAAGGCTCCAGCTCATCCATTTATAACAAGAGAGAGAGAAGAATGGACGTTTTGGAGGAAGGAAGAGAGGGGGAGTAGAAGGCCAGGGAAACAGAGGAGAAAGAGAAAGAGAGAGAGAGACAGAGGAACACTGAGAAACCCAACCGACCGCAGACACGTGGTCTTAACAGCAGGCCACAGAGTCATTTGTGAGGAAGGCCGTGCCGCGTCTTTCTATCGAAATGTCACCAAATGGCATTTCCCTCATCTGTCACTGACTCATTTCTCCAATGTGGAGTCCATTAACACCAGGGCCACAATGAGGAGAGACCTCTGGAAGGAGCAACGCTACCGCAGAGAGAGGGGGAGAGACAGATAGAGATAAAGATAGAGATAGAGAGAAGAGGGAGAGAGACAGAGACACTGTAGACAGAAAGAGATAGACAGAGAGACAGAGAGAGAGAAAGAGAGAGGGTAGATAGTTAGATAGAGATAGAGAGAAGAGGGAGAGAGAGACAGAGATACTCTAGATAGAAAGAGATAGACAGAGAGACAGAGAGAGAGAGAGAGAGAGAGAGAGAGAGAGAGAGAGAGAGAGAGATTCCATTTGGGTTAATTGAAATGGATCCCCACACGGCATGTGCGGTAACTGAGGCGTTGAGCTCTTTGAGGACACCCAGACTGAAGGGGACCAGTGTGCACCAGACAAAGCTCCTCCGTTAGGAGATGGAGAGATGCACTCCTCCTCACCCCAGAACTGAGCTTCTCAGACACACCTGCAAGATGGATCAGGATCCCACTTAACCTTTACGTGAGCGCGTTTGTGTGTTTGTGTGTGGGTGACAGAGAAAAAGACAGAGAGAGTGTGTGTCAGAGATAGAAAAAAAAGAGAGACCGTGTGTGTGTGTGTGTGTGTGTGTGTGTGTGTGTGTGTGTGTGTGTGTGTGTGTGTGTGTGTATACTGTCTCAGTCTGTGATGTGTATACAGTATGTGTGTGTGTGTGTGTGTGTGTGTGTGTGTGTGTGTGTGTTTGAGTGTGTGTGTGTGTGTGCGCGTTATGTAAGCCGTAGAGACGTTAGAGCCTCTTCCAGTGAAGCCTGTGCGATCCATTAGGACCAGTCTTCTCAGTGTGTGTGTCTGATCCAGGTCGCTTACCCTGTGGGAGAGCCAAATGACCAGAGTAGGGCATTCCCCGACTCTCTCCTCTCCTCTACTCTCATCCGTTCATCCTTTTCTTTCTTTCTCTCTCTCTCTCTCTCTCTCTCTCTCTCCCCTCTTCCATCATTCATTCCTCCTTTTCTCTCATCCATTCCCCCTTCTCTCTCCTCCGCTCATTCATTTGTCCTTTTCTCTCCCTCTCCTCTTCTCTCATGCATTCCTCCTTTTCTCTCTCTCTCTCCTCTTCTCTCATGTATTCCTCCTTTTCTCTTTCTCTCTTCTCTCATTCATTCTTCTCTCATTCATTCCTCCTTTTCTCTCTCTCCCTTAGGCCCTCTCCCGCTTCCACGCTCTCTCTCTTTCTCTCTCTCTCCTTTCCATTTCCCCTCCATTTTCTCTCATCTGAAATTCAAACTCAAATGAGCTCTATTTGCATGTCAAAAGAACACTTTTGGATTGCAAAAGAATGTCTAATTATACGGACAGTTGGAATCTATAAAAGCAATCAGAACATTTCTCACTCTCTTTCCCTGTCTCTTTCCCCCTCTTCTCCCCCCCTCTCTCTCTCCCTCTTGTCTCTCCCTCTCTCCACTTGCCCTCTTGTCTGTCTGTGGAGGACCCAGGAGAGAGCTGGGATGAGTGCTACAAATGCACCCTCAGACCCTATGTCTGTACCCAAGAATGGATGTCTCAGTGCAGACATAGGGCCTGCCAAGTGTCTCTGTCTCTCTCTCTCTCTGTGTGTGTGTGTGTGTGTGTGTGTGTGTGTGTGTGTGTGTGTGTGTGTGTGTGTGTGTGTGTGTGTGTGTGTGTGTGTGTGTGTGTGTGTGTGTGTGTGTGTGTGTGTGTGTGTGTGTGCGTGTTAAGGGAAAGTATGGACAGGACATCTTGCGGACATCTTGATAGAAATGCACACATTACGTATGTCCTGGAGCAGCAGCTGTGGCGTATGTATGAGTGATATTTTAACAGGTGGTTCTGCCATCTTCTCATCCACTAATCCTTCTCGCTCCCTCTGAGTTACAGAGGGAAGACCAAACAGGTGAAAAAACATACCATTTTCACACGCTCCGCTATGCTTCCACACGCACACATTCAGACACGCAGATTTCTGTACCTCTCGCTCACACACAAATACTTGTGCACTAATATTCAACACAGTCTATTGTTTTTTGAAAGACTAAAAGTGATTAAAACAGCAGCACAGCATCCACACACTGACAAAGGGGCCGTTGTGCTACACAGGAAGCTAATAACGGCTCAATGTTGAAATGAATGGACACAACCACACTGGGCCAATAAATCAGCATATGAATACATATTCAGGCTGACCCTGCCTCCCCCAGACAACCAGACTACTGACGACCGCTGTCACAGAACGGGACGAAGCAGCGAACTGTTTAGAGGTTTCGCTCCAGCAATCTGCAAGCCTCTAACGCCACGTTTATGAACTGCCAGACTGCAATTGAAGCAGAACAATTACGTTGGTTTTGCAAACCACACAATGTCTGAGCAATTGTTATTGGCTGACACTCTACATTTCTCCATGTGAGCATAAAGTCAACAGCTTAATTCGGAAATCATTATGGGTCTTTGATAATTTTGAGTGTTTTTCTGAACTCCCTTCCTGTGTCTGAAAGCACACCCATTCCTGGTCGGAAAATGGACGAATACTAATGTAATGCTGTAATGCTCTAAGCTTGAGGTGATTCCTCTCTGACAGAACAGAAATTGGCTCATGGGTTTTAAAAACGGTTTTCGATCAGCTGTTAAGTTCAAGTATCATTCTCCTATAGGAAAGACAATTCAAATACTAGAGCAGTTAGATCCATACTCTCATACACACATAGACACAGAGTAACACACATAGACACAGAGTAACAGACACACCAAGACAGACAGACAGACAGACAGGCAGACAGACAAACTTCAGGTGAGGGACAGATTTAATACCACTGCAGTTCGTTGCAGACTAAAAGGGCATTCTGCATTCCGCCCCTCCCACACATGCACACACACACAGAGACAGATGTCTGATTTCATTCCCAGTTGGTAAGGAAAAGGATATGGGATTTACGAGATTCTATATTGCATATGGAAAGATTCCCTGATTCACCATGGAAAGCTACGAGAGAATGACAACTGGAGAATGGACTCAGCATTAAAGGGATGTGCGTAACGCTAATGTATATGATATATATGCTTCAAGTCCATATATTTTATGTGCATTCCCCTTTCAGAAATTGCACAGTGACTTGCAGCGATCAGTGAGCTCTTTATTCCCCACAGCATGAAGAACCTAGCTTAATGTGCACATACACATGCACACAAGTGCACGTACGTGTGCACACACACACACACACACACACACACACAGACACACATACAGTACAGTATACACATACAGTATACACAGACACACACAAAGACACACACAGACGCACACTCACACAAACTTTCTCCCGACTATTAGCACATCAAACGCCCCACTCCAAATCCCACTCGCCTTGCTGATTATGTTAACATAGGCAACAGCTAGCTGTGTGTGTGCGTGTGCGTGTATGTGTGTGTTTGTGTTCCTGATGAAGTCACAAAGAGTCCTGACTTCAAAAGGCTGGGCTTTGAGATACCTGCCAACTCCCTCCACACATACACACACACACAAACACACACACACACACACACACACACACACACACACACACACACACACACACACCTTCAACCTCCATCCTAAATCCCCGATTAGACACTGCTGGCTAGGCAGCCCCCACTCCACCCCCTCTGGCACTGGCTTCAGAGCGAGCTCACTAGTTAGCCAGGCTAATCAGCCCCGCGGCTCCTAATGACGGCGGTGACACTGGGCTCTGAAGTGTGCGTCTGTGTGTCGGAAGATCGCCATTAATCACACAGGGCTAAAAACACTGTATCAACAAGAGAGAGCCAGAGAGAGAGAGAGAAAGTGAGAGAGAGAGAGAGAGAGAGAGAGCGAGAGAGAGAGAGAGAGAGAGAGAGAGAGAGAGAGAGAGAGACTAGCTGGCAGAAAAAATGATGCCGATTAGATTTGACGGAGATTAAAATGTCGTAAAGAACTGAGTTGTGGAAAACACACAAACAAGCAGACGTCTAACTCAACTATACACGCAGACATCTCATACAAAAACTTTTGCTGTCACTTCTCTTTTCCACTTGATGTGAGCACACATAAACATCACTTTCTCACACCTAACGCAAGCCATAACATTCACTCGCCAAACTGACAGAGATGTCTCACCCTTGAAACACACACACACATACACACACACACACACACACACACACACACACACACACACACACACACACACACACACACACACACACACACACACACACACACAAACTGTCGGATTCCCCAAATTAGGCCCCACTCCTGGATTCAGGGTTCACTGCGCCTCTCAACCTGTTACCCTCCTCACCCCCCCCCCCCTCGCCTCTCCTCCCCCGAGGGTCCAGCGTCCAGACACACACAGCTCCGGCAGACGATAATGCACCATGACGACCGCTGCCATGGAAATATTTATCTCCTCTGCAAACATACTTTCACTCAAAACACGGAGCACGCCGTGCCTGAGCGATGGCCTGGCCTGCCCCTCATGCTGCTCACACGCTTAAGCAAACACAGCGCTGCTGTGCCCCTTATAGGGAGGTTAAGACATGAAATCGGAGTGTTCGCTCGCTCGCTCACACACACACACACACACACGACACGCATATAAACACACGCACACTCACACATTAACACTACCACGCATATTTTTTTTTTGCATATACAGTGCCTATAGAAAGTCATCATACCCTTTTGAAATAGTTACTTTTTTTGTCTTACAGCCTGAAATCAAAACCCATTTTAAAAAAAATCTTTTCCAGTTTATTAACAAATTTAGCTGTACAACATCAAAATAATGAAAAAAAAAGTAAACAGTTCTGAAAATTAATAAAAAATGAAAAACTAGAATAACAGGGTTGGAAAAGTCATCATACCCCTGACTTAATACTTCGTAAAGCTTCCTTTTGCTTTCATTACAGCCATCAATCTGTTTGGATATGTCTCTATTATAGCTTTGCACACCTAGATAGGGGAATATTTGCCCAATTTTCCGTACAGAAA
>NC_085008.1:7689121-7724121 GCF_963854185.1 Sardina pilchardus
CCAATTATAAGATTAATAACTGACACAAACTCAGTGATAATGGAAATATCTTACCACTTGAATGTGCACTTAAACAATGTCTTCATGTTTACAATCCTTGATACAGTAGTAGCAGGGGCTGATTGCAAAAGCATTTGCTCATTCCCAACTGCCCAAATAAACAAAGAAAGAAACAAACACATACCCAAAGTACACATGCACCCACTTAAGACTAATTCACCACAGAAAGACACCCATCACACACACACACACACACACACACACACACACACACACACACACACACACACACACACACACACACACACACACACACACACACACACACACACACACACACACACACACACACACACACACACACTGATGGAAGAGCCTGTGCTTCAGATGGGAGCCTGGTCCACTGGGAAAGTGCATGTCTGGTAAGAACATAGAAAGCAGGTGTGTGTGTGTATGTAACCCTGAGTGTGAAGGAATGCAGGTGCTCAACTGTCACCTCCTCGATCTCTGGGGTAGTAAAGTGTGTGTGAGGTGCTCCGGTTAAGGGGGAAAGTGGTGCTCCAGAAGCTCTCTGTGTGTGACTGCGTGGGAGTGTGTGTGCATGTGCGTGTGTGTGTGTGTGTGTGTGTGCGTATGTTTGTGACCTACTTCACCTTGTAAACCTTGAGGTCCAGTTCGTACTGAGCACTGCTGCTCTCATTAACTACTGCTCCCAAACCAGAGGCAGAGGCAGAGAGGACTCTTACTGGGAAGAGCGCGGAGCAAAAAAACAAACAACTCAAAACCAGTCACAGACAAAGCAGAATTTACACAGCTGCCACCAATAGAGCAACTAAGACTGAATTCATTGAAAGAAAAAAAAGAAAAGAAGTGAAGATAAAGAGAAAGAGAGAACCACAGGAAAAGTAGAGGGAGAGGCAGAGTGGAACTCCTCCGTCCACTTTAAACAGTGACGGTGGGCCGAAGGTGGAAGGTGGAAGCCCGCGGTGACAGAGAGGAGTGGCTGGACACTAGAGACGCTGCGGAGTAATGATGCTGCAGACTGGTGCGGGCAGATGAGGCCCTGAGGGAGGGAGGCAGCGGAGGGTTGGCACGGGCCTGGGCACATGACACACGCACAGCCACCACGAGGGAAAACAATGCCACCCTGACTTACACACGCACACACGCATACACACACACACGGCCATGAAACTGAACACACAATAAAACACAGATGAACATGACGGGAAATGCTAATAAACCACACTGCATTTCAATAAAGTCAGACTCTCTCTCTCTGAACCTTCATTCAGAGGGTCTCTCTCTCTCTGAACCTTCATTCAGGGGGTCTTTCTCTCTCTCGCTCTCTCTCTCTCTCTCTCTCAACTGCCGTTCAGGGGGTCTCTATCTCTCTCCAAAAATCCTCTCTCCCAAAATGTCCTCAACTTGTTCTCACATCTTACAATCTTCTGGTCAATTTCTGGTCACCATCTGCCTTGCTGCTGCCTTTCCATTACCCCCTGGTCTCATCACTGACCCATACTAAGCTACGGTATCATAGGTAGGGATCAGCTTTAAACGTCTTTTTCTTTTTTTTTTTTAAAGCGCTGAGAAAATGATAGCCCTCTGGTGCAAAGGATTTCTGAAAGTATGTCAGGAGAGGACAAGGTTTGTGTGGACCATCAAAACAAGGTTGCACACACATCTGGGGCCATCAAACGGTTGTAAAGATCAAGAGGTGGCGCTCGGAACATCACAAGGTCCGCAGCCTCAGCAGGAGAGAGTGCGCTGCCAAATTCCTTCGGAGGAGCACTCTCTGCATTGTTTACCTCCAATCATCCAACAGTAAACACTCGGCTTACAGAGTCAAACGAACGATACACATGATCATGAATTGAACCCCATTGTCTTCCTGTTTCCTAACGGTTCTTTTTGTTTGTTTTGTTTTTTTTTCTCCCACATCCCCCGAAGCAGATTTCATCAAAAATGACTTCATTTTCCTAAACACAAACATCTGTGTTGAAAAAGATCCCTCTGACAGTAAAACGTGACCCTGTCTGTGGGGACCCCCGACACTTTGGTCTTGACCTTTCACAGGCTCAGTGGGTCATGATGAGCAAGTCCTTGTAGGGGCCATGGAGAGGCCTCTCAAGGCGGACAGCTCCTTTCAGTGGCCTGATGGATGGTGCTGTGACCTCTAGGTGGTCACTCCAGAATGGAGTCCCAGCGGCTGCCATTGTGCTCGTCCTCTCTTGTCTGTGCTGGTCTCACTGCAGGAGTGACCGCTCAGCTCTCTCTTTAGCTTCCTTTCCACAAGAGTCCAGAAGAGACGAATGCAGCAGAGAGTCTTGTGAGTAAGACAGCTGACTTCAGCAAGATTCAGCTGATTCTGCTCCATCTCTCCCTCTCCATCAACTCTCCATCTCGCTCACCCCCCCCCCCCCTTCTCCATCTCTTATCTCATTCCATCCCTCTCCAGCACCCTTTAACTCCATCCATCTCCCCCCACCCTCCCTCCCTCCCTCGCAACAGCATCGTGTGGAAGAAGAAAGGCATGGGATCGGCACAACCCGCGCTCTGGACTTGAACCTCTCTCTGCTTCCCCGACCCACTCAAGTCTTGGGGGATTCCGGGGGAAAGAACACTGGATTAAATTAAGGAATTCTGGCCCCTCCGTCCATCCCCAGGTCCAGGGGCTGAACTGTGCACACTGGTGTAGAGGGGAACACATGTTTGTTCCAAAGGAAAATCCCCACAGTGGACTCCAAATTGGGTCCCAGCACAGGCTCTGGCAAGCACCTCTCCCCGCCCCCAACCTCCCCTCTCCTCTCCCCTCCACTTCTGACTCAATGTTCTCTGTTTGGTGCTAATCACTTCCAAAACATTCACTTCCTTCGCTACAAACATACCTGCAGGGGTCAGTCTTAAGGTCACTGGAGCGTTGATGAGAGGGTGCGGAGAGGCCAAACGAGTGGAAAACTGGTGACGGGGCACCGATAAGTAATGGGACGGAAATGAGATGCACTATTAATTCCTGTTTGTTTATGGATACCATGTTTCCTTTTGTCGTTGGCGATCGGGAGGGACTTGTGCTGGTGCGTGCAAAGATGGGCGGGTGTGCCAACAGAGATCGAAGCAGCTCAACAATTCTTTCCAAGTGCGTCGTCCAGATTTATGTGTGATCATCTAAGAATAATTGAAAGCAGGTACCCACTTAAGCCACACAGACACACACACACACACACACAGACACAGACACAGACAAAGACACACACAGAGCCCTTCCCAGGTGGTGACATGATAAGCATAGTTGACTGTAGCTGATCAGTGAAGCTGAGCTAAGATGCACTGATACAGTTAAGCAAAGACTGAGTTCTTGCAGACTTGCACTGCAGAAAAAGTGTGTGTGTGTGTGTGTGTGTGCCGAGTCAGAAAACCAATAAAGAAGAGCTACAGAAAACAGTTCCAGAAGTATAAGGGGAGTGGCGTGACAGAGGGAGCTTTACAGTAACACACCAGGACACGGTAACATGGTGATTAGGAATGGGAACTCTGCTGCCACTTCCCCATATACAGCTCACCAAACCATATCCCACGTAAACCTCAGGACACACACACACACACACACACACACACACACACACACACACAGACACACAGACACACAGACACACAGACACAAACAGACACACACACACACACACACATGTCTAATTTTTGCCTTCGTGAGCTTTGCTCAACTCAACTCCTCAAACCTCCACCCGCTTGTTCGGTGTACAGGAACTCTCACGTCGTCAGCATATTTGCTGATACACAAATAGAAACGGCAGGGAGCTGATTGGCTGAGGAGTTTTCCACTGCCAATGGCCAGAGGAGCTCTGGGACTGGCAGCAGAACTGACACAGCAGCACTGGCAGCTGGATAATAGCATTAGCATTGGCTACAGTACTAATGCACTGCTGTTGGTTAGACCCCCGGGCCCACAGTCAACGCACAAATCAGATGTTCCCAAACCACATCAGACTAAGTCGAGACTATCAATCATTCACACCCATGAGACTTGATGTGACACCTCGTAATGGGAATTTCATGCTCATTATCAATGGATTGGCTTAGTCAAATGCCACTGTTTGCGCTGAGGGTACCCAACTCACTCTCTCCACGAACCCCCTCCCCGCCAAACTAAAATAGTCAGGACTGAAATCTTCCTCCCTTGAGTAGGGGGATAACTGAACCACATGCCATAAATGAAAGGTTGGAATTAAATAAGAATGAAGGCTTTGGAAGTCGGTCAATCTCATGGAAACTGCAAAAGTACTACAGATTTATAACCCGCCCATAACATCTGTAAAGTGTGGCAAATTTGTGAATAAATGGGCTATTGAATGCTAATAAATAAATAAACGGGTTATTGAACGCTAATAAACACATGTGGTGAGACTGCAGTGGTTGGAGTCTGGGATGAATGCGCACGAAGGTGACCACATATGTACGTCACAGCAAAAAAGAAATAAGGAAAGAAAAGATGGGGTCTAACTCACCCGGCGGAAAGATACCACGTAGAAGGTGTCTCCCCTTCGGTTGATCTCATCAAAGAAGTCGTTGTAGGTGCGGTGCGGGGCATAATACACCTGCAGCTCATTACCTGAACTTCTGCAGAGGAGAGAGGACAAAGCCATTAGAGATTAGAGAAGACGGTATTAATGAGGTTAGAACCAAAATAGACTTAAGTCATGCAAAAATTAACACTTGCTCTCAAGTTACCATACAATACAACAAAGGTGGTGCCTCATTCTTGTAAGAGACTAGCGGACAAATGTACAGTAGCATATACCATATGCACCATTGTTCATAACAATTTCTGACTACAAACTTTTACAAAATTTACAAAATTGTAAATCATAAATGCTGTTAATTATCACCTTACTGTGATAGAAGCAATACAAGTCATACTCCTGACATTTCTGTGCCCTCTGTAATGAGAACATTTGTTTTTTTGACACACATTACACAAAAAGTGCCACCTCAGCTACAGATGTGCAAGCAACAACATGAACGTTTTATGATGCATTCTGGGATTGGGACACGTAGGCCAACCTCGTGTACAGAGCTCAATAGCTGATCTGGGAACAGTGTTCAGCATGAGGCATATGTCAGCTGGCGGTGAGAGAGTAACAGATTTGGATGAATGGTTTCACAGATCTCATTTGTCATCAGCGCTTTGGCCACACATGGTTGCTTTGAGCGGTAAATATTCATCAGACACAGTAGGGTGTCAGAACTTGAACACAAAGCTTGTCGAATAGAATAGGCGTGGAGAAATAATGTAGCAGAGAAAGAGCTCGGGAGAGTCCTAAAGCATCAAGCAGAATGTCATGAAGCATACAAAAGAGAAGAGAGAAATTGACAAAGAGACAGACAGAAAGAAAGAAAGACACAAAGTCAGAAAGAAAGAAAAAATGAAAGTGGTAGAGAGAGTACAGTGATAGAAAGAGATAGACAGCGACACTGTACATTACCAAGGAAGAAGAGAGCAAAAGAGTCTAAGCACGTGTGTGTGTGTGTGTGTGTGTGTGTGTGTGTGTGTGTGTGTGTGTGTGTGTGTGTGTGTGTGTGTGTGTGTGTGTGTGTGTGTGTGTGTGTGTGTGTGAGAGACACTGGTGACTGTGTGTGTGGTGTGTGTGAGAGAGAGAGAGAGAGGGTTAGTGATCTCTTGCCCTGCTGGTGTCCTCAGGGGCCCTGGTCGTCAGTGCTGGGCCTGACTCCAGGGTGCAGCCTCTGGGCGAACCCCAAAACCCTGGAATGTCCAAGGGCCAGCACAGCAACTGAGCCGCTCCGATAGGCTCGACCGGAGATCAGTAGAGTTCACACTGTCAGCCTTTGATTTATGAGCCCACAGATCAATGCCAGGACTATAATAATTTGCAACTTTCACAAACTCTCTGTTGACAAAAGTTGTCCAGATTTTATAATGTGTTTAAAACCCTGACACTTGTATACGTGGGGGTGGTGGTGGTGGGGTGTGAATATTTGTTTTGAATGAGCTTGTTCAGATTTAAATGTGTTTGAAGACACTTGTGCACACAGTGTCTTTGTGGAACCAGTCTCTTGAAGCATGCATGCTTTTGTGAATGTGAGTTAATGTGAGTTTTGGTGTGTGTGTGTGTGGGTACAGTATGAGAGAGAGAAATAGTGGGGCGGGGGAGAGTGCCAATGCGTTTTCTAAACAGCCGCTAGACATTGGCATCAGTCAAAAGCTAACCCACTTAAGAGCAGAGTGGGCATAAGATCACACATGCAGGCACACACATCAGACACACACAGACGCACACACACAGACGCGCACACACACACACACACACACACACACTTACCTCTCTGCTGAGTCTGTGTACTGGACGGGCAGAATCTGGGTCACCTCATCCTTATTCCCACTCTCCTTCTGTAGGGGTGGGAGCACAAGGAGAGAAACGCAGGTTACATAAGGTGGCTGTGTGTGTGTGTGTGTGTGTGTGTGTGTGATACTGTGAAGACCAGCTGTACTGTACTGGTCCATGCGTTTGCATATTCTACTGCATCCTTAATATTTGTGTCCCTGTACCATTCTCTTCATGTGGACAAATAATGGTTCAAATGTGTGTTGATAGCATGGTCAAAGACATGTGTCGGTGTGTGTGCTGTGGACACTGGTTCAAGATGTGCTTTTGTGCTTTTGTGTGTGTGTGTGTTTGTGTGTGTGTGTGTGTGTGTGCGTGTGATCATATTAATTTCATGAGGGGGAAGTCCAGTGCTATGATTTTTAAGCCACTTTAATGGAGCCCCAATCTCTGTACGTCTGGAAAGTTAAAGCTTCAGCCTGAGTCAGGGACTTTCTTTTTTCTAATGACAAATGCAGCAAACCTCAGATCCTCTGTCTGAGTGGACATCTACGCTATTTGACCACGTCACCATCTCTCTCTCTCTCTCTCTCTCACTCACCCACTTTCTCTCAATCCTGCTCCATCCCTCTCTCTATTCCTCTTTCTCCTTCTCTCTCTCTCCCTCTCCACCTCTCTCTCCCTCTCCACCTCTCTCTCTCTCTCTCTCTCCCTCTCTCTCTCCCTCTCCCTCTCTCTCTGGCCCATTTCCAGCGCCACTCCTCCTGTGGCGGCGGAGAGGAAAGAATGGCTGCTTTTGTGGAAAGCGAGCCGGGGCGGCCTGATGACTTTAGCTTTCTTCCCCTGCGCAAACGCTGGAAGGGCGGCCATTTACAGTCTGGCGCGGCTCGAGAGGCCCATTCCTGAGGAGAGGCCAGACAGCCAGACATCCCGCCGCACACTTCCAGGGCAAACACACCGGAGCCAGGAGCTAGGAGCCAGGACTCAGGGCTCACGGTCTGGCCCTGCGGTTCTGGTGCCGATCCACTGGAGCTCAGGGCTCTGCCCATTGGGCTCTCCTGGCGTGAGGCTGTGTGGAGGTGGAGGGGCTGACTGTGCAGCATGCATGCAGGCTGCTCCTGAGCGGCTGAGCCTAGCTTAGGCACTAACAGTTCAAAGGCGTAGGTGAGTCAAGGATGCATAAAATAAAATGAGGTGAGAGAGAGAGAGGGGAGAGAGAGAGAGAGAGAGAGAGAGAGAGAGAGAGAGAGAGGAACTTCAGCAGACTTTCATCTTTCCTCTAACTCTTAATGCGAACAGCATTAAATGGTGGAATTATTTAGCAATATAAAGTAATTACATTACAGCATCTATCCTGGCAAGACATCTGTCCTGTACATATGGGGCTCAGGTCTTAATGTGTGCATGTGTGTGGAGGACTTCAAGTGAAAATATGGATTTAAGTCTGTATATGTGTGTGTGTGTGTGTGTATGTCATGCTTGTGCAGGAGCGGAGCAGTGTATCCGTGTGTGTGTGTGTGTGTGTGTGTAATGCTTGTGCAGGAGTGGAGCAGCGTATCCATGTGTGTGTGTGTGTGTGTGTGTGTGTGTGTGTCATGCTTCTGCAGGAGTGGAACAGTGTATCCGCATGCGTGTGTTTGTGTGTGTGTGTGTGTTTGTGTGTGTGTGTGTGCGTATTGCTGGTAATAATTTGATGCATGTGCGTCTGCATGTGCGTCTGCATGTGCGTGTGCTTGCTTGCTAGCGTCTGAGTGCATGTGTGTGCTGCTGTGATGTGGTCGTGCCGTCAGACAGCATTACTGTGACACTGTGCATCGATCAGGCCGTCCCCAGCACTGGCTGCCAGCAGGTCAGCGCGCGCCCTCAGGGGCTTCCTGCTAATGGATGGGGCCCATTACAGACGGAAAAACACCTGTCGGCCAGCGGCCCCTCCAGCATGCATCACACACGCTGGTGATAGTGTGTGTGTGTGTGTGTGTGTGTGTGTGTGTATGTGTGTGTGTGTGTGTGTGTGTGTGTGTGTGTGTGTGTGTGTGTGTGTTGGGGGGGGACTTCTGAAACAGGAAGTGGAGGTAAATCAGCACCAGCACTATATACAGGAAGCCTAATCAGCGCAACCTAAACCTACCCAAGACTGCTCAGGAGAGTCATCTATAAAGAGGGAGGTCACATGTTTGTGCCTTTGAAGTATATGAGTGTGTGTGAGTGCATTTGAGTGAGTGAGTGAGTGTGTGTGTTTCTGAGTGTGTGTGTGAGTGTGTATCGGGGGGGAGAGGTTGTAGGGGGGCTGTGTAGTTTGATGTAGAAAGAGGTGCTTTTGGAAACTTCAGGTAATGTTGCTAGTTAAGTGTCAATTTCCTCCAAAATCCTGTTTGTGAGTGTGTGTGTGTGTGAGTGAGTGTAAACGTTTAAATGTCTGTGTGTATGCTCCTGTATCCCCTTCCTGCAAATATGTGTTGTTTCACCTCCTGAATGTCCGATTCTCTCTCTCTGCTCCTCAGGCAGTCAGCTGCAGTTAGGTACAAACTCCCTGAGGCAGAAGCCACCAGCGTGACTGATTGTGTTTACATGCCACAAACACACATACACACACACACACACACACACACACACACACACACACACACACACACACACACACACACACACACACACACACACACACACACACACACACACACACACACACACACACACACACACACACACACACACACACACACACACACACACACACACACACACACACACACACACACACGGGTGAAACTCCATAGACGTGTCAGAGGACACTCAGAGAAGTCTGAGAAAGAGAGTGAGCGAACAGATCAGCTCCATGTTTCACTGATGCAGACTGGCATCCTAGAAACAACCGAGCACACACACACACACAAACACACCAAAACAACAGGGCATTTCGGAACACAATGTCACCAACACAAAGCCAAACCCAAGGACTCCGCCCGTTCTGTTTACGTGGCTTCTTTAACGCACCAGGATGCCACAGCGTTGACTTTCACCTGGCACACCGCCTCGCTCGGAAATCCTCCACACACACAGAGGGGGACGCGGAACAAAACGTGTTCCTTATTTTGTCAGCACGAATCTAGAGCCTGTCTAATCGGCGGACTGATCCACGTAAAGATGTGCCATCAATCACGAGCCGTTTAAAAGCAGCGCCAGATCCACAGATGACAGGCCGTTGGCCGGCGGTCCCTGGTCAGCTGCTTTCACTGGCCTGAGTGCTGTCCAGCAGCGGAGCCCTTGGACGGACAGGGGAATAAATCTGTACAGGAAGGTTGTCTCATTTGTCGCTGTTGAGCTGTTGAGTTGCCGCTTTGAAAGGCTTTACAGTAATCACTGCAAGATGGCCAACACTGCTTTTCCATTAAGGACACACATGCACACACACACACACACTCTTTCTCTTCCTCTCTCTCGGTCTCGAACACACACACACACACAGATACACACACACACACTCCCATCCTGGCTCTGGCTCTCTTTTTCCCCTCAGACACACATACATCTCATCACACATGCAAACAAAATCACTCGCTCACTCTCTCACTCTCATTCTCTCTCAAACACACACACACACACAGAGCCTTCGGGCTTCTGGCACTGACTTCAGACAGGGCTGATGGCGGCACATGATAAGGCCTCCACATCCATCTCCAGTGCAGCACTGGAACTTGGGCACAGTGAGCTGCCAAGCACCACCCACTTCACACCAAGCAGTCCTCATCCCACAGCCCAACAGGGGACATCCCTGAGACTGGCCCTCACTACTGACCTCAGATCAGTAAAAAAAAAAAAAAGAAACCTGACCCTCACTCAGAGTGAGAGGGCTGTAACCTCAAATCAGTAGAAACCCCTGGTAAAGAAGACTCTGATCCTCGCTCACCGTGAGAGTGAACGGACCTTACGTCCGTCGGAGCCCCTGGTAACAAAAATCCTGACCTTCTCTCATAGTAAGAGCGAACTGACCTCAGATCAGGAAAAAGAGCGGAGACCGAGTGAGAGAGCGATGGTCATGGAGGGGCTGAGCCTGGGGGGTGAGGGGGGGGGGGTCACAGGGTTCGCGTAACTCTCTGGTTGCCAGACAAGCTGCAGACGGAACCCTCCAGAGTCTGACTTCAACAGGAGGTGTTTACATGATCAATAAGGAATGCAAAGGCAGCAATCAGATCCCCCTCACTGCGCTCACTTAAGAGAGAGCAGTGGCTCAGTGGAAGTGTGTGTGTGTGTGTGTGTGTGTGTGTGTGTGTGTGTGTGTGTGAGAGAGAGAGAGAGAGAGAGAGAGAGAGAAAGAGAGAGAGAAAGAAAGAGAGAGAGAGAATGTGAGGTAAGTGGGTGAGAGAGAGGAAAAGAGGGTGCTAGCTGGTGAGTGGGAATTTGATGGAGGGGATGAGAGGGAGAGAGAGAGACAGAGAGAAACAGAAAGAGAGAGAGAAACAGAGAGAGAGAGAGAGAGGGAGAAGATGAGTGGGTGAGTGGAGACGGATGGAGGACTGGTTATAGAGAGCAACCATCTGACAAGACTGTTTACTTTCCCAAGAGTCTAGATTATATTGGACAAAGAAGCAAATCCAGAGAAGGACTCTGGGGTCCAAGACTAGTGTGTGTGTGTGTGTGTGTGTGTGTGTGTGTGTGTGTGTGTGTGTGTGTGTGTGTGTGTGTGTGTGTGTGTGGAGGGGGGGGGGTGTTTGAGGGAGAGAAGGATAGAAAGAAACAAAAGAAAGAGAAAGAACAGAAGTAAGTAGGAGGGACCCTGTGAGAGAGATGGAAAGAGTGAACGTGGTGGAGCGAATGTGGTGGAGTTCAAGTAGAAATGAGAATTGAAGAATGAGAAAAATAAACAGGAAGATCGAAAGACAGAGAGGGCCCAAGGAGAGAAAGAGGGGAAAGGAGATGGCTGTAAAAGGGGAGATACGGAGTACAGAGAGAGTGACAGAGAGAAAGGGAAGGAGAGAAAGTTCTCACAAGGCTATTTAAAGAAAATAAATACTTGTGAAGTAGCGAGTGATCTCATCTGATTCCATCTGTGTCTCATGAGAGGCTCGTATACACAGAGCAACGCAGAATACACACAGCAGCATGTGTGTGTGTGTGTGTGTGTGTGTGTGTGTGTGTGCGTATGAGTGTCAAGTCCTACCTGATGGGTTCATGCATTTGTGAGTGTGCTTACCTGTGTGTGTGTGTGTGTGTGCGTATGTGTGCGCATGTGTGTGCGTGTGTGTGTGCATGAGTAAGAGAGTGTGTGTGCGTGAGTAAGAGAGTGTGCGTGTGTGTGTGTGTGTGTGTGTACTGTACGTACCAGGATGGTTCTGCTCTTGGTCTGTGTGTTACTCTGCCGTCTGCTCTTGGTTTGCTCCACCTCGTGCCTGTGCACCCAGCCTCTCAGCTCATGAGCCAGCCTGCAGGAAAGAGAATAGAGGATATCAGACACCACACACACACACACACACACACACACACACACCACACACACCACACACACCACACACACCACACACACCACACACACCACACACACCACACACACCACACACACACACACACACACACACACACACACACACACACACACACACACACACACACACACACACACACATACAGTAGACAGAAAGCTGGTCATTGCATAACTTCCAACTGTGCAAACACAAGTTTTGGAGATCCACAATTGCAGCCTACTCACAAACACATGGCCACGTCATCATCTACTTTACGCAAAACCATGCAGTGGCCATTCCTTCAATGGCACACACACACACACTCACACACACACAGATGTAGTAACACATGGTCATCTCTCTCTCTCTCTCTCTGAGGCCATCTGTTTTTGCAAGGCCCCCACTGCAGCGTCCATATGAGATATCAGGTCAAGCCCCTCTTTCTCCAGATCCAGCTCGTCTCCCTCTGGCTCATAAAAGTGAAGAGCCTGACTGACTCACTCACGGTCAGCAGGGGAGCTCGTCTCTCTGGGGGCCGAGACTTCAGTGGCCCCGAAACTCCCACAGTCATCCTTCGGACGCTATATAAAAAGGGGCTGACCGCTCCTTACCTCACTACACAAACCAGACACTCACAACACACCACACCGTGCACCAGTGACCAGTCTTGACATTCATTCATTCATTCATTCATTCATTCGACCTCCAAAATAACATCTTGACCCACGCTGAGACACTTACATTTCCATAGGATCAAGTATATATTAGTGTAGTATGTTAGTATTGACTACAGTATATTAGTTAAGAGTAAAACTCCAGCAAAGGAGTCTGCTTGAATCAGAGCCATATTCTCTTCTCGGGGACTTGAGAGGGATGATCTGGACTGAATCAAAATCGTGGAGCTGAGGAGCCGTTAGAGACGGATAAAGAGGGAGTCCTGACATGCTGAAGTGAGCGCGCTCAGTGAGGGGAGGTGTAGAGAGCGCGCTCAGTGAGGGGAGGTGTAGTGAGCGCGCTCAGAGAGGGGAGGTGTAGAGAGCGTGCTCAGTGAGGGGAGGTGTAGTGAGCGCGCTCAGTGAGGGGAGGTGTAGAGAGCGTGCTCAGTGAGGGGAGGTGTAGTGAGCGCGCTCAGTGAGGGGAGGTGTAGAGAGCGTGCTCAGTGAGGGGAGGTGTAGTGAGCGCGCTCAGTGAGGGGAGGTGTAGAGAGCGTGCTCAGTGAGGGGAGGTGAAGTGAGCGCGCTCAGTGAGGGGAGGTGTAGAGAGCGTGCTCAGAGTTCTCATTACTCACTTGATGCACTTCGTCCTGTTGACGGGTGGCTGGCAGGGGGGCGGGGTGCCGAACACCAGCGGGCTCTTCCTCACCACCATCAGAGCCTTCTCCTCCGCCACAGACTCCTCCACACTGAGAGAGAGAAAGAGAGAGAGAGAGAGAAAGAAAGAAAGAAAGAAAGAAAGAAAGAAAGAAAGAAAAGAGAGAGCGAAGGAAAGAAAGAAAAATAGAAAGAAAGAGAGAGAGAAAGAAAAAAAAAAGGGAAGGAAAAAAATATTTATTGAACTGTTCAAACAATATCAGGATGTTGGACTCTACCACACAGCTGGAGCCAAAGAGGCTGGAGCGCTCTGATGTGTCCCGCGTGAGAGCCGATCGATTCCAGACAGATTTACTGCAGGGCCGGCTCTCTCCATGCCATTTACAAGGAATACTGTATCCTCAACACCATCCCTTTACAATAGCGGACTAGGAATACCCCTATTAGCTCATTTATTTTAAAAAAGAGTAATCGACATCTCCCCATATCACTGTATAGGTGCTAGGACAGTGAAATAGACCCATTCTGCAGAGTTCGTTTTTAAATGAAAGACTTTTAGCAGGAAAATGGGACAGAAGATGAGAGCTATAATTGATGCATGAGTGACATGTGAATAAACCGAGACAAAAGAGTCTGGAAGTCAGTGCTGAGGTTTTGGCTGTAAAATCCCCTGGTGAAATGTGGAGTGTGAGCGCTAGCGGTAGCAGCCGCTGTGCAGTGTCAGCACAGCAGCAAGGCTGGGGGGGTTTAACAGGGTCGCCTGGGGCTTGTTAAATTTGACGCCACTCAGGAAAGAGAAGGGGGAACTCACAGTCACACCACACTCACAACGCGGAGATACCAGCTGGACCAAGTGCATTCTAGTGTGTGAGAGTGTGTATGTGTGCGTGGGTGCATGTGTGCGGTGTGTGTGTGTGTGTGCAGTGTGTGTGTGCAGTGTGGGTGTGCGTGTGGGTGTGTGTGCAGTGTTGTGCGAGTGCGGTGTGTGGGCATGGGTGTTTGTGTCCGTCCTGCAACAAAACAAAACAAAAGCCACAGTGGCTATAATCTGACACAGTGCTTGTGTTTACGTTGGACCAGTGCAGCTGGGGGCTCCTGGTGGGTCCACACTGGCACTGGCCTCCCACAGCTGGGCCTGAGCACACGGCTGCTGCTGCTGCTGCTGCTGGTCCCCTGTGCAGCCTCCTGCCTCCAGCACCTCAAATGTTCAAGGAGTCGTCGGACGTCACTATCTGCTTTCTCTTGGCTGATGTTTCAATATATACACTGTGCTTGATAGCCCCAAGGGAAATACTCTTGAAGGCTACTCTGATGTTTTTTGGCCCACAAAGTTTGCTGTGGTGGTGATTTTGTTTTTGATGGTAAATAGGCCTGTTGTGTTGATTGGCCGGTGTGGGAAATGACAAACCCATAGCACTAGGAATTTAACCAGGAATTCTCCTGTGCATTTCTGAAATCGTACTGAAAGATGCATTGAAGCACCTTTCCTAAGCATTCAGAGAATTTGAACAGTACTAAACACTGATTACTCCTGGCTCATTTCATTCATCGGGAATGTATGGAAAATGGAAAAAAGACACTCCAGTCAAATCCAGACAGTAACATGCAGCACACAGGTGGACAGCGAGAAGCCTGAAGGTAAATGGTCAGTTCTTTGCTGCAGTGGGTCTCTCTACGTACATTAAAGACTACCCAGCACATGGGTGGCCAGCGAGAAGCCTGAAGGTAAATGGTCAGTCCCGAGCCTCTCCAGCTCTAGCTAATGACTTGCAGCACACGGGTGGCCAGTGAGAAGCCTGAAGGTAAATGGAGGAAATGATTTATGACTGCAAACTAAACTTTCACAAACACGTTCATAACGTAGCCATCCGGGGCTACCACTGGAACCAGATGTGCACAGCGAGAGACGGGCAAAGAGAGAGGGAGGAGGAAAGAGAGAGAGAGAGATTGACAAAGAAGGATGAGTCAAGGAGGAGAGGGGGAGACATACAATACTAGGAAAGTGGGACATTCATCTGAGCTGAAGAAGGGATGCCGAGGCAGCGAGTGTGGAGGAGAAAGGAGAGAAGGAGGGAGGGAGTGAGAGAATGAAGGAATGAAGCTGTGGTGATGTCAGTGGGGTGTTGGGCGCCAGCGCGGGTTCTCTCGCTCACTCGCTCGCTCTGTCTTTAGTCAGGCTGGTTTTCTCGTTTGGAAACACACACACACACACACACACACACACACACACACACACACACACACACCTCAGCTAAAAACTGACACATTTTGACAGCACAGCGAGAAAGAAAGAGAAAGAGAAACTGAACCTAGAAGACGTTACACTTTCCGTTCTATAAATGTCCCTGTGCGACTCCATGTTTTTTTTTTGTCTTTGCTGTTTTTATAGGCTATTATTTTCCACATTACATAACTCCATCTGCCGATCCTGTTTCTGTGGCGCTTTTCCGACGTTCCGTTCCCGTCAGACCTTGATACGTCGGGGCCTCCACCTGCACAGGGGCTGTCGCCGTGACAACTCGCAGACGCTGTTAATTGGGGTGCGTTTTGAGGCCCGGGGGTGAGGGGTTACACCCGCGGCCTGGACAGCCGGCGGTCCCAGGACGGAACAGTCTAGAACCGAGCACAGTCACGCTGAACGCCTGTTCTAGTTGCATAACTACCCACCTGGTTCTGATACACAAATATGCGCAAACGCGTACGCATTAGCATGGACAAGCACACGCCTGCCCACACACACAGACACACCCGCACACACACACACACACGCACACATACACACACACAGACACACACAAACGTTTCATGTGACTAATGTGGTCTTTCCTGTCCACACTGAACTAATAAAGCTGTGTAAGGTGACTCTGCTGGACTAATTTGTGTGTCTCTTGTTTGTCTCGTGTGTGTGTGTGTGTGTGTGTGCGTTTGTCCATAGGCATGTGTGTGTTTTATGTGTGCTGTGTCTTGTCTCGTGTGTGTGTGTGTGTGTGTGTGTGTGTGTGTGTGTGTGTGTGTGTGTGTGTGTGTGCGTGTGTGTGTGTGCGTGTGTGTGTTAGGGACCTACACATGCCTCGGGTACATGTGTGAGTGACTGTGCTGACAGTGGGCTTATCTGGCTGTATGAGACGGACACAGGCCAGAGAGCAGTCTGTGACGCCCTGCCTGAAACACGAGCCGCCGTCCCTCTCCGTTCCCATATCCTCCAGCTCGCCTGAGTCCACTGACTCACCAAGAGATCTAGACAGCTCCGTTCAGGGAACCGGAGGGCCACAGGTCGAAGGTCTACACTCCCCCCCCAAATCAACTGGTACATATGGGGACAATTTGCTGACTTTCATGCTGCTTCACTTTGCCTGTCTTTGGAATGAGTGCAACCCTCCTCATTGTGAAAACACACTTTGTGCTACTGCCCTTGTATGTCAAAAGTCATACGCAAGCAGTCATTCAATTCAGTGACTATTAATGTAACAACAATATAGGCCTCTCCCTGGACTCCTAAAGGTACATTTTGCTATTAGCTAAGCGACTTCATGTAATGTGAATCCCTAATGGAGGAGTACAGTCAGTCGGAGATTGAATGCGTGCAGAAGGAAACACTTTCATCAAAACCATGCCAATCACAGTCTTTCATAAACCAGAACGAACTTCCCAGCCCCATCCATGAGAGACACACACAACAGTCGAAACCAACTGGATGAAATGTTCCGTTACTGTTACATTACTAACAGTTTCTTTCCACTGAAACAACAGCAGGTGAAGAATGTTAGATCATGTCAGAGGACCAGAGTGCTGAGGAGAGGGATATGTCCAGAGTGTGGTGGTGGTGGTGGGGGGGGGGGCTTCCAGATGGGGGGGGGGGTCTGTTTGGGGCACTAGGGGCATGGGTGTGGCAGCAGGGCTTTTTTCCTGTCAGGCAGATTTTTGGACGACCGTGCTCTGCACCTGCGCCCTGTTTGTGTGTTTAAGTAATGGCCCGCCCGTAACCTAGAGGACTAGCAGGTGTGAGCGTCTATCTGCGTCAAACTCCGTACCGGTGGAGAGGTGCGAAGCACTTAACAGCATTGCAAGGCTGCAAAAACCTGATGGCTACCTCTGTGTGAGTGTGTGTGTGTGTGGACTTGCATTGCTTGCTTGCATTTGAGTGTGTGCAGGTGTGCTTGTGTAAGGGTTTGTGAATCTGATTGTTTGTGTCTATGTCTATGTTTATGTGTGGCTGTAACTAGCCATCAACACAAGGCAGGATAACTACCTTGTTTATTACAGCTTATTAGTGATATCACTATGTTTGTGTGTGTGTATGTATGTATGTTTGCGTGACCGCTGTGTGTGCATGTGTATGTGTGTATTTCTGTGTCCATGTGTGTTCATATATTTGTGTGCACAGTTAATAGACCATCTAAGGCAGGGCAGGATAACCAAACTTGCACACGTCTGTGTTTATGTATAGAGGTAATGACCCGATTAATTTTGGCATGTGAAGACTCCAAATGATTGTGGCGTGCGCATGTGTGTGTGTGTGTGTGTGTGTGTGTGTGTGTGTGTGTGTTTGTGAGTGCAAGAGTGTGTTTGTCCAGGGTGGCATAGTGACAGAGTGACAGGACTGCACAGCACATGTGGAAAGTGAGCTTTTATTGCTATGTGACTATGCGGCTTTCCTGTCTATGTGGCCCGAGGCATGGTTTCCAAAAGAGGTCAACTGAAGGCCCCAGACACATTCTGGCCCAAGGATGAAAAGTGTGGGATGAAAGGGATGAAAAGACAGTAAGAGAATGTGTGTGTGTGTGTGTGTGTGTGTGTGTGTGTGTATGATTGTGTCCACATGTCAGGTTTATTTTTTCCATACTAATGCATGCATGTTAACTTGTGCCAGAGTATGTGTGTGTGTGTGTGTGTGTGTGTGTGTGTGTGTGTGTGTGTGTGTGTGTGTGTGTGTGTGTGTGTGTGTTTGTGTGTGTGTCTCACCTGCTGGACACCAGCACTTCCTCAGGTGTGTGTGGATCCGGCAATTCCAGCAGATGTCTTCCGGTGTGCACTCTGCTTGCTGGAACTTTAGAACCATCAGAGTCTGTGTACAGACTAGAGAGAAAGGGAGGGAGATAGAAATGGAGAGAGTGAGAGTGAGAGAGAGAGAGAGAGAGAGAGAGAGAGAGAGAGAGAGAAAGAGAGTATGTTAAATACATTTCTAGCACCTTTGATTTCCTATTCGGTGCATTAATCATGAGTTCAGGTGAATAACGCTCGTTTTACAAGCTGAAATAGAGGAGAGGGCCATGGAAGCCAATGGAATGAAGGGGACTGATCAACCATCAGGCGGCATATCTCAATGTGGCGTGTTTGAGATTAATCAGCCAGTGCTGGGCAACAGTCCGAGGAGGGAGAGAAAGAGGCTGGGGGAATATGATAGACCAACAAAAGGAAAGGAAGTGAAAGGAACTAAATGGTATGAAACAAGAGATAAATAACAGGAAACCGATTTTGACAGTTTGCTAACACGCATGTACACACACACACACACACACACACACACACACACACACACACATAGCTTAGAAGTATGATCGCAGGGTATAATGACCCACTGCTTTTCATCTTAAGGAGGTTAATGTGAGCCATTTAAAATGTGGTCCCATACAGACGAGCACTCCCACACACACACATATCTGGGCTGTTTTTGCTGTAATTCTAGACAGTTCTTTTGTTGCCACATCTGAAAGTGCAGGGGGCATTCTTTAAATTCCAAACCTCCATCAAACACACCCTATTTCTCTCAGAACTTCTCACTCACATTCTCTCTCGCTCTCTCTCCCTCTCTCTCTCTCACATGCACACACACACACACAGCCACATTGAGGCACAGACAAGTGTGCCAGACAAGCCCCTGTGGGTGAAGTCATAATGGTTGTCCACTGAATTACAAGAGTCCCAAAACTAAATGTCCACCTAGACCGTTCAAGAGACCTTGAGGGGAGACAAATTTATGTTGAGTAGGGATATAAACCCTTATCAGTGTAACAGTAAACCACAATAAAATTCTCTACGATAACAATTACCGACTAAAACCGCACTGTGTGGAATTCATTCCAGCATCATCCCAGTCCCCCAAAGTAGGCACAGAGGTGCAGCATGCAACGTGGGCTTGTTGTGTGTTTGAAATCAGATTTGTGGCTGTGTGGTGCATTTTCTCAGACCCTGACTTGACTGTTCTATATACCTAAAGTATAGGGTAGGATAAGTGGCTTGTACTATTGAGTGTTTTAACTTTTTTGTACCACTCGTCGGATATTAATGCACAATTTGATTTGATTTGAACTTAAAGTCGAATATAAATCGGAAAATGCGTCTTACATTTGTCTTGGGGTGCCAATAATTGTCGGAGACATGATTTTGCTAAAAAATATTCATTTCTATAAGAATGACCTTTTTCTCTGTATTTTTCCTCGTTGTTTCCATTGTGAAATTATACAAAAAAATATAATTGTATACCTGTTTTTAGTCAACTTGTACTACACTTACACTACACTAACATTATCTGAATTTTAGTTTGGGGCTTGCATTGTGATGGGCTAAAAGAACTACAACGCATGCCTTTATGTCACAATAAAGACACCACTGCCTCAGTACACACTGAGCATTGATTCCTGCCCATCATGGCCAAATGTCATTACAATATTCATGCATCACTGAATACATATCGGATGAGAACATTTCTGATACTCAGACTTATTTTGATAAGTGTTTGAAATCGTTTGCCTAAATGTGACTCACAGCTGTTGTTCAACTATGTGAGAAACAGTGACTCTGAGCCAGACTTTGGATGTGTCCAGGAATCAGAGACTCCAAGAGGGCAGTGAGTAAGTGCCTGGGGCCGCTTTACAGGAACACTCCTGCGGATTCAGCAACACTCCTCTTCAGAGGACCTTGGCACATGATGTCTTCACCTCTGCTAGCCGCCTTCTTTTAATGACGCATTTTTGAAAACAAACTTTACTCAACATTACTCATAAAAAGGTCACACGTAGACAAACTTGCTGTGAAATTTGATTTCAGGTTAGGTGAATCTAAAATGAACCTTTGAAAGCTAACTTTTGACTGATGCTTTCATTTAACTTTTGTTTAAGAAGTACTTTGGTCAATTCGAGTAATTCTGCAATTATTCTCATTTTAAGGCTGATCTATAATTTTACACAGCCACACACACACACACACACACACAGAATAGGGACTGCAGAGGGAACAGCAGAACCTGTCTCTTCATCATGCCCACCCAGTTCATTTAAGGTTCTCCTCTCAGACACACACGTGTCCTCAAATCTCTCCTGTGCCCTCTCATGTAGATGGAACAGAACGTTCTACTGTTTGCTTTCTTTTCTCATAGCTACAGAATGAGTCTGATTTAATCTATGCACTGTCTGGGTTTTACCTAGGCATGGGTGAGCTCGATAATTGCATCCAGACACCATTATGACGGCTCGTGCCATGGCTTAAAAGTGCGTGGTAAAAGGCATCTTATTGGAGAGGACGTGAATATTCAGAACAATATGGCAGTTGATCGAGTTATTTTATTGGCTGTCTAAAGTATCAAAACAAGTGTGACTCACCTCATTGGTCCCATGTTGAAAACCAGGAAGACCGCAAGCACCATGAGACACACAGCCCGCCTCTTGGGAGCAGTGGCTTTCAAAACAGTGTTCTGAGGGAGCACAACAACGCAAAATGAGAAAACAACAAAAACAAAAAGATGGACAAAATACTGACCGGAGACGTCTGAAAATGTGTCCCAAAACAAGCTTGACGACTAACATAATAAATGTAATGTTAGATCAAGGCAACACAACTGGAGCTATCGGAGTTTAAGGCTAGAGCAAGAACGTGTGCAATCGGCATATCAAGCTTGAACTGGAATCTTATAAAGTCTGGTCAGGATGATGAGTAATGGTCAAAACTTGGAAAATCAGCCTTCCCTTCCCAGGACACTTCCGAAGCTAATACTTTCCATCATTGAGTACTGGGCTTGGGTGGATTTGGGTGAATTCATGTGATGGATTTCCATTTAGCACTAGTATGACCCAAGACTGATAAATAACCTACAGTAGAAGAGTGTCCATCAAATAGGCTCCAGCACTGCAGATCTCAAATCCCCAGTGCTGGCCTGAGACTCTTCCCTGTCTATTGAAGAAGTAAGTGATTCAAAGTGTCAGCTGGTGGGTTAAGTGGACTTAAAAAAAAAATCCTTTACAACAGGGGACTTCCTGGACCTGGTCAGGTGACCCAGAGCCCTGGCATGACCTACGACCCCACCCCTGCCCGGAGAATTGAACCCTGACCTCGCTCATGAGGCCGTTCAGCTGCTGCTTGAGGGTGCCGTTCTCGTTCTTGAGCTGGGCGTTCTCGGACAGCGCCATCTTCAGGCGGGCCTCCAGCGTCAGCAGGTACTCCTTCTTCTTCTTGCGCGAGAGCGACGCCGACTCGCGGTTCTTGATCATGCGCATCTGCCGGCGTGATGCATTCGACTGCACATGGAAGGAGAGAGAGAGAGAGACAAAGGACGATAAGTAAGATCAACTGAAGAAGGGGGGGATAAGGGAGAGAAAAAGGAAAAGAGGAAAAAGGTGAGGGTGAGAGAGAAAGAGAGAAAGAAAGAAAGAATGAACAAGGGGAAATGGGGGGGAGGAGGAAAAAGGAGATCAGGGGATGAAAACAATAAAACAAAAAACGATATGAGAGCAGTAAACTAGACAGCAGGAGGGGATTTAGTGAGAGAGTAGGAAAGAGTGAATGGGTGAGAGAATCAGCATGAGGGAAAGAACCATGTGAACACATACACACACACACACACACACACACTCTCTCTCTCTCTCTCTTTTACGCACACACGCACACACACACACGCACACACACGCACACACACGCACACACGCACACACACACACACGCACACACGCACGCACACATACACCCACATACACACACACACACACACAGAGAGAGAGAGCGGAGATGAGGTCATTGGCTTGCACTGCTGGAGAGAGGAGCACCTGTTGCTGTTTGAGTGGCGGAGCTGCGGGCTTTGATTATGATGTGCTGGCCTGAGTTATGGAGTGAGAGAATGATGGAGAGGAAGTGTGTGTGAGGGGGTGTGTGGAGACTTGCTGCTGAGTGACAATGGTTGAGTATGATTTGTGTGTGGGTGTGTGTGTGTTTGGGTGTGTGTGTGTGTGTGTGTGTGCATGTGAGGAGACAAATGACGACGTGCATGATTATGATTGTGAGTCATTGAGCATAAAATGAAGTGTGAGTGGCCCTACGTATTGGAGAGATTGGGTATTGGGCTATGAGTCTAGTCGGGAATGATTAATTGATTGTGCGAGTGTGTGTGTCTCTCTACGTGTGTGTGTGTGTGTGTGTGTGTGTGTGTGTGTGTGTGTGTGTGTGTGTGTGTGTGTGTGTGTGTGTGTGTAGTTCCGGTTCGGTTCCCCTGTCTCGGGCATCAGACCCTGACCACTCCCCACAGCTGTGTGTACATTTCTCAGTCAGTCGTCCGCAACCAATTCGCAGGTACAGACAGACAAAAACACACACACACACACACACACACACACACACACACACACACACACACACACACACATGATGTTTGGTACAGTACTTCTTAAGGATCGCTCACACTCATTGACTCATTCACTGTTGCTGCTGAGAAAAACAGTGACTCAGAAAGAGAGAAAGAGGAGGACAGAGAGGGAGTGGGAAGAAGGAGAGAGGGAGAGATGAGGGGAGGAGAAGAAGAGGGAAGAGGAGAGGAGGGAGGAGGGAGGAGAAGAGGGGAGAGGAGGAGAGGGGGGAGGGAGAGATGGGGGGAGGAGGAGAGCAGGGAGGAGGAGAGGAGGGAGCACTATCGACCTCGTTCTCTCCTCTGAGTTTAAAAGAATCCTATCAGTCAGTGTCAGACTCAAGAACCCCACCCCACCCAGCACTGGACTTTTGCTCTTCCTCACTCGGGCGGAACAGTAAACACACATCCAAAAGAGCGTGTCCCGGTTTTATGGTTCCCTACGGGAAACACGGCGGAGGTTCTAATGGTCCCCGTATGAGCCCTGAGCACACAAGACACACAGAGCTCGCCGGGCCTCTGGAAGCCCCAGCACAAACAAACACTGGATTCGCATTCAGCATCAATCATCAGACGCAGGACAGTGTGTGTGTGTGTGTGTGTGTGTGTGTGTGTGTGAGAGGGAGAGAGAGACACAGAGAGAGAAAGTGTGATAGAGTATGCAACAGCTGTTCCTTTAAAAGCTCATAGGTGCCCTGACTGTGATTTATGTGGACCGAGGTGGTACCTTGGGCTTACACAAAACAACACACACACAAATAGTGTTCTGGGCTTTGAGGAAGCATGAGGAAGTCTATGATCATTGTACACACACTCACACACACACTCTCTCTCACACACACACACACACACACACACACACACACACACACACACACACACACACACACACACACACACACACACACACACACACACACACACACACACACACACACACACACACACACACACACACACACACACACACACACACACACACACACACACGTTGGCCAGGAGGATGATGTGTGTCAGCAGGGAGGGCACAGCTCTTGAGCTGCTGTGTTAAACCTGCTTTAATTGTGCCACGGTGACACAAAAGACACAGAAGCCCACCCGGAGTTACCCAGAATGCACGTGGGGCCCCGAGGTCAAGCGCTATCCCAGGGAGCTTAGCACTGTGAGACATGCTAATGGAGGTGTTTCACATCCCACAACATCCAATCCGATCCCGCTCACATCCATGTATGTCAGTGAAGCCCTCCCATGAAGTGAACTACCAGGAGAGTTCCTGTTCAGGTTCCTGCACTTGTCGCCCTCTCTTTCTGGCCAAAAGCACGCTGGGTCATGGCGGGCTTGTGTCAGGACTTGGGGGGGGGGGGGGGGGGATGTGGGCGGACTCAAGGCCTCACAGTGGGTGCTCTTGCACAGGGGTCTGTGTGTTATAATGCGCAAGAGAGCTCAGCCTTTGAAAAGTGGAACAAAACTCACACAAGACAAACATGCAAAAAGTCAGTCACACACTCTTCTGTCTATCTTGCTTTTACTCATTCTTACACACGCACACACATGCACGCACGCACACACACACACACACACACACACACACACACACACACACACACACACACACACACACACACACACACACAGAAAGGGCAGGCAAGCTTTCTCAGCGCTGGTTGTTTGTGTTAGCGTCTGACTGATTGAGTTATTTAGGGCCCCGGCCCGGGCTCTCTTTTTCTCTGCCGCCTCGTCTCCGTGGAAACGGTTTCCCAGAAGCGGGAGCGCTGCCATGAGCGGTGGGGGCCTGGGAACAGAGCTGCCGTGTGATTACCAGGATCCACAGAGATTACCAGGACGACGGGGGAACGCCAAGTGCATATGTGAGAGAGAGAGAGACAGAGAGACAGAGAGAGAGAGAGAGAGAGAGAAAGACAGAGAGAGAGAGTAAGTGAGAGAGTAAGAGTAACAGTGAGTGGAGGAGAGAGAGAGAGTAAGAGTAAGAGTAAGAGTAAGCGTAAGCGTAAAGTAGGGTTCAGACCAAAGATTCCCGACGAGACGAGCCGAGCCGAGCCGAGCCGAGCCATGACGTTCTAAAACCTTGCAACTGCAACTAAACTAAAATGTTCAATGCTCTGCGACGGCTTGCAACTACGTGCATCTTCTAATTGAGAGAGAGAGAGAGAGAGAGAGAGAGAGAGAGAGATGCCACTCACAAAAGCCGCATTCAGGCACATGGCAATTCGTTTGACATCCATCGCTTGCTGGCCCAAAAGTTGGAATTTGTGTGCTTGTGTTGTCGCCGGCAGCTATTGCACTTTTAATCGCCACAAATCACAGCAAGTCTTTTCTTGACTGAATGTGGCTGACGGTAAAGAAGTGAACACACTTCCAAGGGACAAACACCAACACACATGACAGCACTGTGCTTCTGCAGCAGCACTACTGCCAGTGATAGGTGTTTTAACACCAACCAGGTAGATGAAGCGACAGCAAGACCAAAGGTCAAGGGTCATATACCTAGAGAGTGGACAGGTGGATTGAGAGAACATGGAGAAGGGATGAATGTCTGCACTACACAGCAAGTCACTTTGCGGTTAAATGGTTAAAGCACAGACCTTTGCAAACGCATTTGTTGCGAAAGTGAGTAACATCGAACATCGAGTTAAACAGAGAATTCTCGAGAACTTCCCAAAATGCAATGAGTGTGTCCTTGGCTCATGCTACAGTTTTCTGCCAAGAGGTCATGGAAATTAAGCTGGTTGTTATTTCCTAATCTTGCGCAAAACACTAACCACACCAACAATTTCCTCCACCTCCATTACAAATGTGTTCATATGGCAACAACACTATTCCACACAGGCCTAAGTGCCCCGTCCAAAATTCACACGTAAACCTCCGCAACACCCTGGTCTGACCACTGACCCACTCCTGCCGAGTGCGTTCACGAGGGCCAGTGCTGGAGCGCGGCTCCTTCCGGAATGCGGAGCTTCATTTGCTATCCTTTATACGACATGGCCCAGATTCCCAGAGGAGAGCATCACCACACAGCTGTCAAAAACCTGCACACACACACACAGCTCTCCGCAAACCTGCTCTCTCCACGTCGGCTTTTACAAGCATCAACATGTGCAACCAACACACTTTCACTCACTCACTCATATACACATACACACACACACACACACACACACACACACACACACACACACACACACACAGACACACACACACAAAAACAGATACACTTCTCTCAGACACCTGCCTAAACTATGCCATCTTTTACAAGCGTCCCCCATTAACCATTTTACCACAAAACACACGACTGCAGTCCAAGTCCCGACAACAGCCATTACCACCACAGCTGGACCGTAACACATGTGCGTGCCGTGCGCACACACACACTATTGCCACATCCCTCTGGAACACATATCCTCATTCAATCTCAGCTATATCCTCCTTTCTCCCTCTTGCTGCTTCTCAAACACACACTGACACAAGGACACACACACACACACACACACACATATTATCCCTCTCACACGCACACTGCCCCAGGTGTCACAGAGCCCAACTGTTCTCTATGGACTGTGACATTCTCACCCAAGCGGTTCATTTTTCCATGACAGCGCGGAGGCTTAGAAAAGCTTAAAAAGCTGTGGCTAATGGACTCAAATGGGAACGGGTCAGCCTCGGCCCAGACCTTTTCTTTCTGGGCCCTCCAGGCCCTGGCCGGCCGTTCTCTTTCTATTTAGACTCTTTTGACTATTTAGGCAAACCCCGGAATCCACTAGGGAGTCGGCCGACAGCATTAAGATATTTTCCATTCTCTGGAAAAGCAACGGCAAAAATCTTGCCCTTTTAGATTACCACTGAACACACACACAGGGCCACATACCAAAGATGATGTGACTGTGTGGTGGGTGATACAGACTGGAGGTGAACTACATTTAATGACATCTGGTGGCAATGTCAGATATCAGGCACGGCATATTTGTATGTCTGAATAACCATGCATATGGATGGATGGATGGCTATTGGCTACTATTTTAGGCCATTTAGATTATATTCCCCAGACCCCACCAAGTGACCTACGCGCTAGCCATGCACTCTGTTTTCAAGATCACTTGGGACATGCGCACACCAGCAGTGCCACGGAGACACGTCGAGGAGAACAGTGTGTTAGTAGTGCTGTGCTGGCAAACTCTCCTCTTCCTACCCCTCCAGCGGAGCGATGGGCTGAGACTACACATGGCCTTGTTTTAACAGGACTGGATTCCTATAAACCTCCAAGTGCTCCTTGGTCCAGGTCTAGGTCCAGCACCCGGGGACCGGCCCAGGTCCTGGCCCAGGTTTTACGGGCTTCTGCAGGTGCACTCCCTCAGCTCTTATCAGCTACCCCGGCCACTGACCCCACCGACCCCAACTGACCTCTACTGACCTCCGTGCCCACGCTGCTCATAAATACCTGAGAGGGTCAGAGGGTCTCTCCGCTTCACGCTAGCTCGTGTGGCCAGTCACAGAAGAAAAAGAAAAATCACTGTTTGTCCTCATAAACACAAGGTCCAGTCAGTGGTCTGTGGACCCAGCCAGGCAGGGAGGTCTTGGTGTGATCTGTATGTGGGCCGAGTGGGTGGGTAAGGGAGAGCTATTGTCACAGGGTGGTCTTCTGGACACATAAGGTGAGGGGGCAGAGGATAGATGGTGCATTTGATAGACTAACTTGTAACACACAAACGGCGCCCGTAAAAACCATGTTTCCATAACTTTTAACGACGGGGTGCTGTGAAGGAACATGTCCCTGGCACACACACGGCTTGCTCTGGAGACTCTTTTAGCCAGGGTTTTTTCCACTCTCCTGCCCGAGCAGGCTAGTCTATTAATTGCTTCGATTTGTTCTGGCTGATGCTCCCTCCCGACCAACCTCTTTTTTAAAAAAATAATAATAATTTTAAAAAAAGCCTGATTTGGACAGCAGGATGAGGCGCAAGGCTATGAACACAAGGTCTGTATCAAGCAAAACTTGTGAACGGATTGATGCTACACAGTCTCCTTGGCACGCAAACACCAAAAACCACCCGCGGCCGTTACTTCATTGAAGGGAAAAGTCCCAAGTTCAACCCAGACTCAATTCCCACTTCAACAAACGTGGTGAAATAGTCAGCTCGGTTTCTTTATTAGGAGAGTTACGGCGCTGTTTGGGGGGATTTTTAAAGACGTCTGGGGGTTTTGGTTTGGTTGAGCTGCACTGCGTGTTAAAAATTATCCCACAGTGCTCTGGCACGACCTGTGGCTCTAATAATCTGATCATGCCAATCGGGACTTAGCTGGAGGGAAGCTCTTAGCCATGCGACCAGACCACAGCCTAGTACACCGCAACAGAGAACCTAAGTTGAACAGTGCCAGATTGTTGTGCCGCCGCCATAGACCTTTTGTGCTCGAATTATTGGGATTAGGAGCCTAGGATTATTGGGATCAGTTTCATTATGTATGATTCACTATGGTCAAAACCTTCCAACTTTTTCAAGACTTTCAAGAATTCCATAGTTAGAAAGAGTAGAAAGAGTCATTCCTAAGTCTACACTTTTTCAGACTTCACAGACCTGCACCCTGATGAAGCTTAACAAATAGAGCAAGCTACTAGCAAACCAAGATCACGAGTTCCACTCACAGGGAACAGTTAATGTGTAAAATGTACATCTTTCGCTGTAAAGTCACTTTGGTACCTGTTAAAAGAGGATTTATAGTACTCTGCATCCACAAACCTGCCACGGTGTGGTACAGCTCAATTCTGCTACAGTAGATCTTATGAACATCTCTGCCACAAGAGGAGGGAAACGATTTACTCTCAATTCTTTTAAACCATAATCTTAGTTGTCAATGTCAATGTAAACAGGCATCTTTGGGAGGCACCGTCTAGGTTTGGACAAACCAACTTTTCCTCTCCATTACACACACACACACACACGCGCACACACGCACACACACACACACACCCTCCCATGGAGATGAGGTTGTTATGGGGGGGGACCTCCCCAACTGTACCCCGAGCGTGACCCTCTGGTAATCCATGCGAGCATTTCTGATTGCTGGCTGCCACGTAGTCACCAAACACACCAGGACAACACTGAGTGCAGCGAGACTGGGAGGGAGAACAAACGTGGAGAGCAGCGTAATGAGAGAAAGAGGGAGACAGGGAATGAGACAGAGTGAAAGGGACTGGCCAGGTCACAGGGAGGAAATGGGAGAGAGAGACAAAGAGAGAGAGGAAGAGAGAGAGGGGGGGGAACAGAGAGAGAGAGCGAGGGAGATGCAGAGAGAGAAGAAAGAAAAGAAAGAGAAAGAAAGAGAGAGAGAGGGAGAAGCATGTGGTTGAGACGCTTCATAAAAAGTCTCCCTGGAAAACAACTGGAGTGATTCCAGACATCGTGCACAAGTGAGGAGACTTGTTTCGTCCTGAATCATGCGACACTCACACACACTCACACACACTCACACACTCACACACTCACACACTCACACACTCACACACTCACACACTCACACACTCACACACTCACACACTCACACACTCACACACAAACACACGCTCTGGGTACTCCAATACTGGACCAACCTAAACACTGGGGTGTGTGATTAGCCTGTGGCACCATGGTGTACCCTGTGGTCTAAAAACCCCAACGCCAGCCATCCTCACGCTGACCAGAGCATTCCTGACGGGAGAGGACGACGTGCGCTGGACACAAGCACTGGGCCTCTCCCACTGTTAAGATGGACTGACCCTCTCGGATCATGGCCGGTGTCTGGGGGAAAGGGTTGGCTGCAAAGGGGGGAGTCTGACAAGGCCAGCTGAGAAGACAAATCTACTAACTCCATCTCTTCTCTGGATGGGCTCTACTCTGGTTAAGTAACACTCTGCTTCTCAAGTCACACCCACCACCCACACACACACACACACACACACACACACACACACACACACACACACACACACACACACACACACACACACACACACACACACACACACACACACACACACACACACACACACACACACACACACACACACACACACACACACACACACACACACACACCAGAGTAAGAGAGTTTAGCAGTGTGTATTTGTGTGCGTCAGGATGTGGGTTTTACTCATCCTTGGACACTGATGTAATAACAGCATGGATAACACACACACACACACACACACACACACACACACACACACACACACACACACACGAAAGTGCTCGCTGACACAGACAGTGTCCTTACATCACCTTGGCGGCAGGACATGCCGGAAGAGCTACACCCACACAGTGTTTGCTAAAAGAAGTGTTTATGGTCCATTCACAGCAGTTCTCTGGCCGCTCAACGCTACACTGACAGTCAAACACACCGAACGCACATATACAAAAATATCCCTATGCGACCGCAGGAGAGCACCCTCAATTCCTCGCTCCCTCACACACACACACACACACACACACACACACACCACAGATCACCACAGATCACTAAGTCAACAACTAGAATGTCTCCATACCACACAGTTTAGGAGAAAGATATTTTCGAGTCAGAAGTGAGGAGAGGAAAGGAGAGAGGAGAGGAGAGGAAAGGAGAGAGTAAGAGAGGAGAGGAGAGGAGAGGAGAGAGTAAGAGAGGAGAGGAGAGGAGAGGAAAGGAGAGAGTAAGAGAGGAGAGGAGAGGAGAGGAGAGGAGAGGAGAGATGTCGGGAACTCTTTAGGTGGTCCTTTTGACCACCAGAAACTCACAGAAGAGCACCAGTATATCTGTCCTCAGGAATAAAGTCTGCATTCCTTCTCCCAGCCACACTTTCTAAACACGGGGAGGAAAGATACACATCTCCCAACAAAACGGCAGCTCCAACCTAACACACTGCAGCCTGTACCCGGTCCATCTCCATCTCCCTTCACTGTACCACTTAGGAACACACCTGGAGCAGATGAACAGAACCAGAACACAGTGCAGAACTCTATGGCTGCCCCTGAGATGAAACACCATAATTTCCAGACTATTAGCCGCGGCTTACACATTGATTTTGCTCAATTTCTTCAGCTATGAGGTTAATACAGGGGGGCAGTTAATATGGTGTGAATATGGTTTTGTTTCTTTTAACTTCCATAAAACACTGTCCTGCGGCTTATACACAATGTGGCTCATATGCGGGAAATGACTGTATGGAGATTGCTGCTGTGTGAGGGAAAGCCATAATAACTATTCCATGTCCATGATTTCTAATGGCTCCGACAGCAGCAAGGACGAGGGTTTGAGTTGGCCTTTACCCAGCTTGCTTGTATATGTTCAATGGAGAGTAGGGCTGAACGATTATGGAAAATAATCTAATTGCGATTTTTCTTGCCAATATTGCGATTGCGATGCGATATGCGATTATTTTTTAAGGTGTTTGTCTTGCGAATTTTTCAACAAATACAAGCAGTAAATCATATAGTATGGGCAATAGGCTATATTAAATTAAAAATAAACTCTTATTTCCTGGAAGTCATACCTCTGTTATGATGACAGGTGATGCATGAATTGATGGATGACACTTTTTTAACTAGCTACTTCAATCACAATAGTTGGCCTATATTTTGAACTTTCAACCTAGGCCTACATATCAGAACATAAAGTAGGCTACTATTACAAGGAAGCCTGGTGTAAAGATTAAAATGAAAGTCAGTAACAAGTCACACAAACAAAAGTGCAGATTGCAAAAACATGAAAATATTAATAGCCTAAATCTTAGGCCTATTGATAATTCACTTTAATGAACGTGATATGTTCTGCATACAGAAATTCCTGATATTCATGGCTGCACAGCACACTGCACTGACTATTCCAACTCCGTCCCTTTAATTCAGCTGTCTGGTTGAAGCCTCAAAATATTGTAAACAAAGTAGCATAGTTGGCTATCTTATCATAGTCTACTGGTTGGACGGGTCAGTTTCCCCACGTCTGTTTCAAGGTAGATAAATACTTTGTTCTCCTTGGGATAAGCCCTTTTGAGTCTTTAAGTTGGAAAACATCTGTATTGAGATGATCAGTCAATTTGAACGCAAGAGTTTTAGATGTCTGCAGCATGCTAATAATGATGCTAAACGGATTTTATATATAACTTAGCTAATCGTCTTCTATGCGTCATTGCTTTCACGATTGTGAATGTTTTATTTGGATTGAATGTGCATGTCGAGGGGCGGGTGTCCATTGACCGTGCACGACAGAGAGAGAGAGAGAGGGGGGATGGATGGAGAGGGAGAGAAAGCGGGCCAAGGAGAGGGGTTTGAATCTATACCGTTTGGTGAATTTGCACGCATAGTCTACAATGAAAACTTGCGAAAGACATTCATGCTTTCACCCGAGCAGCGCAGGTGCACCAGTGCAACCTAGAATTTGTTTCAGTCGCTCTCTTAAAAATGTTGGTTCAATGGTTCTATCGAGCAGCTTGCCGAGTTCACTCTCTGATACTGTTTCAAATATTTGCTACTTTACGCTCTCATGTCACGTGACCAGAGGGTAATCGCAGCCTTTGCGGTTAGAAAATTGCACTTCATCATATCGCGATATTATCGCAAATGCAATATATCGTTCAGGCCTATTGGAGAGGGATGGTAAGTGAGCCGGAGTCTCTTATAATGGCCCTTAAATGTCTTCCAGGACCAACGAGGGACGACATGAGGCCTTCAGGGAAAGAGGAATGTGTGCACTTCTCTGTGTGTGTGTGTGTGTGTGTGTGTGTGTGTGTGTGTGTGTGTGTGTGTGTGTGTGTGTGTGTAAGTGTGTGTGTCAGAGAGGGATGCTTAAAGACAAATAAAGCTAGTCACGCAACCAAGGGACCAGAAGTAATCTGTGATTACCTAAATTGCTCTGATGTGTGTGTGTGTGTGTGTGTGTGTGTGTGTGTGTGTGTGTGTGTGTGTGTGTGAGACTGTGATCAGTATCTGTTACACATGTGCTCCGCAGGTGTGGCATGCAGTCGGGACCTACACAGGTCCTATTTTGACCGGACTGGTATTTTTCCTTTTTTTGGAGAAGTGTCTTTCTAAAACGCCTGACCTAAATAAGATTTTCTCTCTTTCCCTCCCTTCCTCCCTCTCCCTTTTTCTCTCTCTCCCGTCCTGGCCATTAGCTTGGGAGTTAGCAAAGAGGAATGCCCACTATGTGAACTACAAACATGATCCCAGTGTTTTCTGACGGGAAACTGTGTCCTTAGCTAATCTCGTTCCTTCATCTGATCCAAATCCAAGGCCACCTTCCATCCACTCCGAGAGAACCACTGATGCAGGCGATAACTATCCAAAATGCGTCTTGGTTGCAACAGACTCAAAACTTCTAATCAATTACAGTATCACAAACTACTATATAAACCAATATGATTGTACAACTATCATACAAGCCACACAGTACACCATAATACTACTTGTACATCTGCAACTACAGTAGGTAGTAGCTACTAGCTACTAGCTGAAGGATGCTAGCACCATAGGAGAGTGAGGGGACTGGTACTCAGGGCCTCCCAGTGAACAGGCACTCTGGGACTCTATGGTCCACTGGGCTTCATGTTAAGGGAAAGATGGAATGAACAGAGTAAATCCAAGTCCTGTGTGTATGTGAGTGTGAGTGTGAGTGTGTGTGTGTGTGTGTGTGTGTGTGTGTGTGTGTGTGTGTGTGTGTGTGTGTGTGTGTGTGTGTGTGTCTCAATAGGTGGGTTTACATGGACAGTCATTCTGATTCATCATTTTAAATGAAAAAAGTGTGCCATGTGTTTGCATGGAGTTCATGGAGTATCTTCTATTCTGAACCGGTGCCCTCAGGTGATTTAGAATCTTTGATTGGAATAGCCGTTGCTGCTTTGCATTTGCTTGATAAGCGACAGCAGGCAACCCGATTGACCTTTTACATGGCTGTTGATTGAACAGAACACACCACGCCTTTTATTCCCATTAATATTCTAATCGGATCGGCAGTTTTATTCTGATTGAGACATAATTCCAAAAAGTGTCCATATAAACATACCTTGTGTGTGTGTGTGTGTGTGTGTGTGTGTGTGTGTGTGTGCGTATGTGTGTGTGTGTGTGTGTGTGTGTGTGTGTGTGTGTGTGTGTGTGTGTGTGTGTGTGTGTGTCTGCATGTGTCTGCGTGTGTGTGCATGTGTGGACATCGGGAGTATATAATTCCTTCCCAGTCTCCTCTCACTGTCCCTATCTGACACTGGCAAACTTCTATCTGTTCCACTCACTCTCCTACAAACACATTTATTCACAGATACATGCAAACATGCAAACAAACTCTCAATGATGAATTGTTTGTCCCAAACAAATGAGCCTTTGCAAGATGAGAATCCCTGTCTCTACCACTGTTTCAACCATCACCCTCCCACTCTCTCACAGTCTCTTTCCAGCGAATTAAGTACATACACACACACACACACACACACACACACACACACACACACACACACAGAAGTGTGCACATCCTGCTTGACACACATGCACACAGAGAGAAGAGGCTGAGCGACTGCATTCAGTTCTCCATGTTGAAGAATATGCAAATATTACTATAGAAACACAACCCTCAAAATCTGTAAGTCTGAAAAATCTCAATGGACAGACGAGGCTTCACAACCAAGACATTTTGTCAGTGTGTCCTGACACCCAGGGATTGGGTATCCAGCATGCTAGTCAAATAGAATGCAGGTGATGGGTTGGACCAAAAAGAAAGAACATTTTGTATTATTGTAGATCCAAAGCTAGGTTAACACACAAACACAGTTCGGCCACATAGCGAGTTGCAATTTTACGCACAATACGCACAGAACAAACCAATTACTCTGCTCTCTACGCAAAGACAAATAGCTTCCTTGATGTTTTCCCAGGCCTCTATAACACTGAACGCACCGGCGTCTGTTTCTATAACAATGTTTTGGTTACCACCACAATGCATCCATCTTTTTCACAAATGAATGTGGTTTGTTTTGAGGCCAACTGTCCGAGGAGTAGCCAAGCGTCAACTCCCACACCACCAAAGTGACTGCCCTTTCAGAATGTATCACTGCTTTTACTCTGCGTCTGTTACCCTTGGTGCCTGCCTGATTCTACTAGCTTTTAAAATTACACCAGTATTAAGACTTCTATTTGAATGGACGCACCCTAAATGTTATTTTTGTTCTGTTTGTAGGGAGAAGACTCTTGTCTCCGTCTCTGGTCAGGCCCACGCTAAGCTGCAGCCCATTCTGTTATACTACCCAATAAAACCA